>NC_089596.1:70624200-70967540 GCF_019320115.1 Miscanthus floridulus | reverse complement strand
TTAGTTTCTTACGCAAGCTTTTGCATTTCCCTTCTCTTGATATCAAAGTGTTCTCTAGCATCTTCTAGCATGTCAAATAATTCATCCTTAGTAGGTTCATCATCATCACTATCACTATCATTTTCCTTTTCATGTTCATTATCATCAATATGTTCTTCATCACTTTCATCCTCACAAGAATGTACCTTAGTGGCCTTAGCCATGAAGCATGATGAAGATTCGAAGAGAGAAGGCTTCTCATTGATGGCAATACTTGCAAGAACCTTCTTCTTGGTGGTCTTGTGATCATCACTATCATCATCATCATCACTTGAGGAGTCATCACTATCCCAAGTGACTACATATGAACCACCCTTCTTCTTATTGAAGGCCATCTTGTCCTTCTTCTCTTTCTTTTCCTTCTTGTCCTTCTTCTTGTTCTTCTTGTTGTCGTCATCATTGTCACTATTGTATGGGCATTGAGCAACAAGATGATCTTTGCTTCCACACTTGAAGCACCTTCTTCACTCTTCTTTGTTCTTGGATGAAGACTTCTTTCTTCTAGCACGGTAGCCCTTCTTCACCATGAACTTGCCAAATCTCTTGACAAATAGAGCCATCTTCTCATCATCATCATCATCCCATGATTCATCTTCTTCACTTGATGTTTCTTACTTTGCTTTGCCCTTGGATGATGTGGCTTTGAATGCCACGCTCTTTTTCTTCTCATCCTTCTTCTCATCTTTCTTCTCCTTCTTTTCTTCCTTCTCATCATCATCTCTATAAGTGTCATCGGTCATTATATCTCCCAACACTTGGTTTGGTGTCATGGTGTCCAAACCACTCCTCACTAGAATAGTGACCAATGTACCAAATCTTGAGGGTAAGCATCTCAAGAACTTGTGGGAGAAGTCCTTGTCCTTCACCTCTTCTCCAAGTGCTTTGAGATCATTGATAAGCACTTGAAGCCAATGAAACATCTCCGGCACACTTTCATCCTCCTTTATCTTGAAGCTTGCAAACTTCTCTTTGAGAATGTAAGCCTTTGCACCCTTCACGGCTTGAGTACCCTCAAATGATTCTTTCAACTTCTTCCAAGCTTCATGAGCCATCTCAATATTCTTGATTTGCTCAAATGTTCTCTCATCAATTGCATCATGAATAGCACTAAGAGCAATGTCATTGTTTTGGAGAAGTACTTCTTCGGCCACGGTGGGATTCTCCGGATCACCAATCTCAATTTTGGTTTCTACCACCTTCCACACCTTTCTATTGATTGACTTGATGTGTGTGGTCATCTTTGACTTCCAATAAGGATAATTTGTGCCATCAAATTGGGGTGGCTTCTTGGTGTTGTTGATTTGAGCCATTTTAACACCGAAGGTTGTTAAGCCTCAAATAACGGTGACCTTGGCTCTGATACCACTTGAAAGGTCCTAATGGCTAGAGGGGGGGTGAATAGCCTAATAAAAATTTCTACAACAACACTTAACAAAAGATTAGACAATTATGAGGCGAAGCAAGTGTTGCACTAGCCTACTCAAAATGCAAGCCACCTACCACAATTCTAGTTTAGATAGTATCGATTCACACAAGAGGTATGACACTACCCTAAGTTAGTGTGCTCTCAAAGGCTAACTAAAGAGCCACACCAACCAAGCAAGCAAGCTCTCACAACTAGTTACACTAAAGAGCTTGTCAACTAGTTTGTGATAATGTAAAGAGAGTGATCAAGATAGTTATACCGCCATATAGAGGAGTGAACCAATCAATCACAAAGATGAATAACAATGAAGACCAATCACCTCGGAATCAAAGGATGAACACAATGATTTTTACCGAGGTTCACTTGCTTGCCGGCAAGCTACTCCTCGTTGTGGCGATTCACTCACTTGGAGGTTCACGCGCTAATTGGCTTCACACGCCAAACCCTCAATAGGGTGCCACACAACCAACACAAGATGAGGATCACACAAGCCACGAGCAATTCACTAGAGTATCTTTTGGCGCTCCGCCGGGGAAAGGTCAAGAACCCCTCACAATCACCACGATCGGAGCTAGAGACAATCATCACCCTCCGCTCAATGATCCTCGCTGCTCCATGCCATCTAGGTGGCGGCAACAACCAAGAGTAACAAGCGAAATCTGCAGCGAAACATGAACACCAAGTGCCTCTAGATGCAATCACTCAAGCAATGCACTTGGATTCACTCCCAATCTCACTATATTGATGAATCAATGATGGAGATGAGTGAGAGGACTTTAGCTAGGCTCACAAGGTTGCTATGTCAATGAAAATGGCCAAAGATATGAGCCATAGCCGGCCATGGGGCTTAAATAGAAGCCCCCACGAAATAGAGCCGTTATACCCCTTCACTGGGCACACTACGCTCTGACCAGATGCTCCGGTCAAACTAACCGGACCTTGGACTCAGCGTCCGGTCCACTAATGGACGCCACGTGTCACCAGCTTCAAATGTTGTTCGTCAGATTTCAACGGCAATGAAGCTGACCGGATGCTCCAGCAAAACTGATCGGACGCTCCGGCGAAACTGACCGGACGCTGGAGCCTCAGCGTCCGGTCGAGTACAGTAAGGGTCAAAAATAGGTTTTCCTCGATCGGACGCGTCCGGTCCACCTCGATCGGACACAGCCCAGCGTCCGGTGGTAAACCCTAGCCTCTGTACCGCTAGTCAACTCGACCGGACGCAGGCAGTCAGCGTCCAGAGCTTTTGGATCCAGCGTCCGGTCACTTGACCGACGCTAGCATCTCCTCCATTCTCTTCACCCTTGCTCAAGTGTGCTAACCACCAAGTGTATCACCTTGTGCACATGTGTTAGCATATTTTCACAAACATTTTCAAGGGTGTTAGCACTCTACTAGATCCTAAATGCATATGCAATGAGTTAGAGCATCTAGTGGCACTTTGATAACCGTATTCCGATACAAGTTTCACCCCTCTTAATAGTACAACTATCAAACCTAAATATGATCACACTTTCTAAGTGTCTTGATCACCAAAACAAAATAGCTCCTATGGTTTATACCTTTGCCTTGAGCTTTTTGTTTTTCTCTTTCTTCAATTCAAGTTTAAGCCCTTGATCATCGCCATGCCATCACCATTGTCATGCTATGATCTTCATAAGCTTCTCTACTTGAAGTGTGCTACCTATCTCATGATCACTTGATAAACTAGGTTAGCACTTAGGGTTTCATCAATTCACCAAAACCAAACTAGCGCTTTCAAATGCTCACTTCACCGCCGACCAGTTGACCAGACCATTCATCACTCATGCTTCATCGCCAGCTACGCCGGTTACTCCTCGGCGCTCGGTTTCTTCGTGCTCGAGGACTAAGTGGGCACACTTCACCGCACGGACATCGTCAGCTACGTCGGTGCTTGGACCTTGCCGCCTACACCAAGGACTCCTCGCTCCTTGGTGCTCGATCATCGCCAGCGATGCCAGGGACTCCTCACTCGTCGGTGCTCGGTCATCGCAAGCGACGCCGGGGACTCCTTGCTCCTCAGTGCTCGGACATCGCCAGCGACGTCGGGGACTCCTCGCTCATCGGTGCTCGGACATCGCCAGTGACACCGGGGACTCCTCGCTCCTTGGTGCTCGGACATCACCCGCGACACCGGGGACTCCTCGCTCCTCGGTGCTCGAACATCACCAGCAACGCCGGGGACTCCTCGCTCCTCGGTGCTCGGTCATCGCCAGCGACATCGGAGACTCCTCGCTCCTCGATGCTCGGTCATCGTCAGCGATGCTAGGGACTCCTTGCTCCTCGGTGCTCGGACATCGCCAGCGACACCGGGGACTCATCGCTCCTCGGTGCTCGGTCATCATCAGCGACACCGGGGACTCCTTGCTCCTCGGTGCTCGGTCACCGCCAGCGATGCCAGGGACTCCTCGCTCCTCGGTGCTCGGTCATCGCCAGCGATGCCGGGGACTCCTTGCTCCTCGATGCTTAGACATCGTCGCCTATGTCGGGGACTCCTTGGTGCTCAGACATCGCTAGCGACACCGAGGACTCCTCGCACCTCGGTGCTCAGACATCGCCAACGACACCGGGGACTGCTCACTCCTCGGTGCTCAGACATCGCCATCGATGCCGGGGACTCCTCGCTCCTCGGTGCTCGGACATCGCCAGTGACGCCGGGGACTCCTCGCTCCTCGGTGCTCGGTCATCGCTAGCGACGCCGAGGACTCCTCGCTTCTTGGTGCTCAGTCATCGCCAGCGACACTAGGGACTCCTCACTCCTCGGTGCTCGGACATCGCCAGCAATGCTGGGGACTCCTCGCTCCTCGGTGCTCCCTTGGTGGTCGGATCTTGCTACGTCTCGTCGGTGTGCTATCAAGCTGCTCCATGTTGTTCGGATTAGGGTGCTGATCTTGGGAAGCACGTCTAGAGTCTTGATATGCGCATATCAGACGACGTCGGCAAGCTTTCAAACTTCTTTTTTTCTTTGACCCTGCTACAAGATTCATTCTTTATCTTCCAGCAGGCTTAGGGACTAAGTGGGCACACTTCACCTTGTGGTGAATGTGCTTGTTCTCATCTCGAGGCTACGTCCGGGGACTAGCTGCCTGCTTGGCTGGTCTTCTACTTTCTGACCCTGGCACCACATGACTACGTCACCTACTGTTAGGCTTGGGGACTAGCTATGGGGGTATGGCCCCCAAGACATGGGCTACGCCCCCAGGGGTGGCCTAGCCCACAAGGTTAAGGCATGCACGGCGCTGCTCGGCGTGCACCACAAGACATTGCATAGTGCCAAATAGGCTACTTTACTTATAACCCTACCTCCTCCAGAGTATATAAGGAGAGGTAGGGGTCCCCTAGCGGATAGGATCTATCAGATCCGATCTATATACAGATCAATACAATACACCAAAGAAACAGGACATAGGGTATTATGTCGATCAGACGGCCCAAACCTATCTAAATCGTTGTCTCTGCGCCTTGTGTCACCATCTGGTTCCTGATTACACGCATCCCCACCGACAAATCTACCATCACGGGATACCCCTCGGTGGACTACCGATGATATTCTGTCGACATCGGCTAAAACAGCCGATTCAGGCATAGCACACAGTTAAGGTCATGCTCTCTTAGGAACAGATCTACCAAATAACAATCCCCACTCCACGATGCTAATAGTGGGGTGTGAGGCAGAATCACATAGGCCGTGATAACGGGCCATGAAATGGTTTTCGCTAGCCAATAGATCTACTCAAAATTAGACATGCCTTAACCGCACACTATGCACGATCAAGATTGATATAAAACAGCCAATAAAACATAACTCATCGTTTAAAATACATATTAGATTAGTTTAGATTAACAAACGATGGGTTAAAAAAGATATAAGGTCAATCTAGATCAATCCCAATCGGGCGAAGTGATATTGCTGTAATCAAATAAATAATGGAAGCAATAAGCAATATCGGTAACTTAATGAATCTATCCGAAGGAGCGCCACCCTTGGATAGAGCTAATAACTTGACATTAATCTAGTTCGAGTAGTGGAGGTCGACCGAATCGATGCAGCCATACTTGAACTAGACAAGAGTCGATAACTAACTTATACCAGAGTCGCAGTGGAGGTCGATCGGATCGATGCAGCCATACGAACAGAGGTATAAGCCATGACGGTACTTACAGACAAGCAGTGGAGGTCGACTAGATTGATGCAGCCATACTTGCTGAAGAACTCACCAAGATCTACTCTACTCCTACTCCTAAGGGGTGGCCAAAGCCGAAAAAAGTAAATAACTGGTATTTGATTGATTATGTGTCCTTTACAATAGCCAGGCTTTGATATTTATACCCGGCACCTGCTCATGACTCCTGTCTAAACATGACTCATCATAATTTTTGACCCTAGAGAAAACATTCCTAATTTAAGATAACTTGGACTCTAATCTTTCACTTTTTGTAGAGTCCAACATGTCTCGTCCTGGCGCCGATCATAGCATTCATCGTTATCTGAAGAAAGCCGATTCTAGTTTTGCATTCGAAATAGCTGGTTCTGATCTGCACGCAATTGATTCCTTGATGACATGATCTTGGGAGCTTTTGAGTCCCTGTGACTCTTCTTCCAAATTTTGGTGTAAACACATGCCCCCCAATTTTGGGACAAAAGTAATTTTATTCCAAAATTATCACGTCTGTGCCCCTGATAGGTCCATAGTCACGGGTAAAGAATCTTGATTTGGGGTCCACTGTTTGTCATTGTCTATGTTAGCTCATGAGACCATGCTTCAAAACTTTTACGAGATCATCATTGCCTCACGGGCACTTGGATTCATCCTTCCGGGCCGGCTATAAAATGTCTATCCGACTCTGGCGAGAGCAACTCAACAATTCAGCCATGTTTCTTTTCTATCTGCTTCCTTGAGTGCTCCCAACTCTGTTGGACCCTCCATGGTCTATCCTTTTTCTATGAAGATCTTGAGCGGTTAGAAGAATTCTTGTATATAGGGTGATTGTGTCGCTCATTCTAGCGCCTCATTGAGCAAGAAGACTAGCTATTGCGGTTAGAAGAATTCTTATGATATCATCTGAGTCTTCCTTCCATGCTCGCAAAGCTGTTCTAGTGTTTACGAGGGCTAAAATGTGTGAACACCTTCCCCTTGTTTGCTCCTTCAAACACCCATCGGGAAAGCCACAGGCTTTTTCCCATAGTTCCTTAATTTACCGAGAAATCGACTGAGAATATGTTAGGCGGGCGACCTTTCCTCTTCTCTGGCACAATTTTATCAATGGGCCAATGTTGATTCGATTCACGATGACCTTCGACCTTGTGGGGACCCGAACTCCCTTCAATCCAAAGAAGCCTTGATAGGTTGATCTCTGGTCATTGTAAATCCTTCATATCCGTCCCACGATATTTTGTAATTTGGGGAAGCAATAAGTTTGAGTCTATTATCTCTTCGTTATCCGTCCCCTGAATTCTCGGAGTGCTGATCTGCTCCCATTTCTGATTCCAATTTCACACCCCAGCGAAATCTATCTTCTCGCCTTCCTGGGCTATATATACGGGCCACGGCCATGGATCGAACAACAACCCGCTTCATCTCAAACCTTCTGCATCCTTAGTATAGTTCCTGCTTTTTCCGTAGGTTTGAGATCATGGAGAATAGCAAGAGGTCTGCTGAGGAGGCCCTCAATGGATCTACATCATCATGCCAGCGCCTTCATCGCTAAGAGGGTGCAACTCGGGCTGCTCCCATCATTCTGGAGTAGAGGGCTGACTCTATTCAGCCTTTGGGGTCACCTTCAGCACCAATTCATCGCTAGCTCTATAGCCTTCAACACCCTAGCCGATGATATAGTAAGCAAAGTGTTTTCCGACCAGTAGCTTGTAATAGGTGATATTTAGCAAACAATTTTTTCATCTTGAGTGATTTTCCTTTGTTTCGTACTTCATACACATCACTTCGTTCGTGTTTGCTTTGCTTCTATAGGCGATATGCATCGTACGGGCTTTTACCACTTTGGGCTTATTTTTGCACTAGAGGCGATACCTTTCTGATATCAGCTATCAGAGCTGACGACCGAACAAGCTGGTTATTAAGTATTAATCCAAACGCTAGGGTAATATTTCTTTAGATATTTCCCATTGATTGCTCGGCCAAATTCTTCCTCTCCTCTTAGTGTTTCCAAAATATAATCATTACCAGGCGCACAATGTTTGATCCGATAAGGTCCTTCCCAGTTAGGTGTCCATTTGCCGAATTTACTGTCCTTTGACTCGATCGGCAATTTTACTCTCTAGACCAAGTCTCCTTTAGAGAATTGCTTAATCTTGACCTTTTTATTGTAATATTTTGCAACCCTTAGTTTGTTGGCTTTGATATTTTCAAGAGCACGCAGCCGAAGACAACTCAAGTCCTCTAAATTGTCTATCATAAGATTCTTGTAGACTTCGACTGACAAATCATTCTGTAGTGTAACATGTCTCGATCCAGTTCGAACTTCCCAAGGAAGAACTACATTATGGCCATACACAAGTTTGTAAGGCGATGTTTTATTTGATGCATGACAGACCATCCTATATGCCCACAATGCCTCATTTAGCGTTGAATGCCACTTCCTTGGCTGTTCCTTGATCTTTTTCCTGATCAGCCTAATCATAATCTGGTTGGATGCCTTTGCTTGGCCATTAGCCTGAGCATAGTAAGGAGAGGAATTTAGTAGCTTGATTCCCATACTGGCAGCAAAATCCCTGAACTCTTCTGATGTGAATATTGTCCCTTGATCGGTAGTTATAGTTTGAGGAATCCCAAAACGATACACAATGTGCTCCCTGACAAAATCAATCATGTTCTTTGAGGTTACCGTCTTCAAAGGAATTGCCTCAACCTATTTAGTGAAATAATCTATTGCTACCAATATGAACTTATGTCCTTTGCTTGAAGGCGGAAAAATCTGGCAATTAAATCAATTCCCCAACCTCGAAACGGCCATGGCTTGATTATTGGATTCATGGCTGACACAGGCGATCGCTGGACATTACCAAAATGTTGATAGTCATGGAACCCCTTATAATATTCAAAACAATCTTCTAATATCGTTGGCCAGAAATATCCAGTTCTAAGAATAATCCACTTCATCTTATAAGCCGATTGATGAGCTCCACATATCCCTTCATGCACCTCACCCATAAACACCTTAGCTTCTTCTTGGTTTAAACATTTGAGCAACACCCCATCGACTATTTTATAATATAATTGATCATCTAACAAAATATACTTAGCCAATTTATACCTTAGCTTTTTGGTAACTTTCTGAGACGGATCTCTAAGGTAATCGACTATTTTGACTCTCCAATCATCACTTAAGGCTTCACTACTCAAGACTTCTTGAAACACTCGATATCCTGATGCAGTTTGAGCTAGGCGATTAGCCTCTTGGTTTTGTGCTCTCGGAATATGTTGGAAAGAGATATGAAGAAACTCCTTGAGCAACTTTTAGCACTTATCATAATATCCTTTCAAAGTCACTTCTTTGCACTCATATAGGCCGATCAACTAATTAATAATTAACTGTGAATCTCCAAATACTTCAATTGCTTCAGCCTTTACTTCATAAAGAAGTTGAAGTCATTTAAGAACAGCTTCATACTCCACTTGATTGTTAGTAATCGTTGGTTCAGTTGGAAGAGCAAACTCAAAACTTGCCCCCTGAGGCAAAATAATAACAATACCAATGCCACCACCTTGCTTGCATGATGATCCATCAAAGAATAACGTCTAAGGCATCGACTCTACATAACCAATGCTTGGCTTATGATACTGGGTGACAAAATCAGCCATTATTTGTCCCATGACTGCTTTAGCTGATTCGTACTTCAAGTCAAATTCTGATAATGCAAGAATCCACTTTCCTACTCTTCCATTCAGTATTGACATTGATAACATGTGCTTAACCACATCGTCCTTGGAAACAACTGTACACTCGGCCAATAATAAGTAGTGTCACAACTTAGTGCAAGAGAAATATAACCACAACCATAACTTCTCGATGGGAGAATATCTTGCCTCTGTATCTAGTAGTCTTCTACTCAGATAGAAAACAACTCTCTCTTTTCCTTCAAATTCTTGCATCAAGGCCAATCCAATTGTCTTGTCATCAACCGATATGTATAACTTAAAAGGCTTACCTTGCTAAGGAGGGACCAACACAGGTGGACGCTTTATGTATTCTTTTATCTCTTCAAACACCTTTTGTTGTATGTCACCCCACTTGAATTCTTGATCATTCTTCAACTTCAACAAGGGAGAAAATGGTAGGATCCTTTCCGACAAATTTGAAATGAATCTTCTGATGAAATTGATCTTACCAAGCAGAGATTGCAACTCTATTTTGGTAGTCGGGGGAACTACCTCATCAATTGCTTTTACGCTTTTCTGACCAACTTCGATTCCTCTCTCGTGGACCATGAATCCCAAGAATTGTCCAGCTAATACTCCAAAAACACATTTATTAGGATTCATCTTTAAACCATGTTTTCTTGTGCATTCCAGAGTCTCTTGTAAGTCAGTCAGGTGCTCTTTGTACCCTTTGGATTTTATCATCATATCATCAATGTAGATTTCAACAATCTCGCCGATCAACTTATGGAAAATGTAATTCATCGCCCTTTGATAAGTTGCACCGGCATTCTTTAGACCAAAGGTCATCACAACCCACTCGAACAGGCCGATTGCGCTGGGGCACCTGAAAGCGGTCTTTGCTATATCTTCCTCAGCCATGAAAATTAGGTTGTATCCTACATTACCATCCATGAAGCTAATAACCTTGTGCCCAGTTGCTGCATCCACTAACATATCAGCTATCGGCATCGGATAACCATCCATGGGTGTGGCTTTGTTCAGATCCCTAAAATCAATGCAAACTCTCAATTTTCCATTTTTCTTATATACAGGGACAACATTCGATATCCACTTTGCATATCGGCACGGTCGGATAAATTTTGCTTCCAGTAACCTTTCAGTCTCCTTTTTGATATCATCGAGCATGTTCTGGTTGAATCTCCTTGGAGCTTATTTAAACGGCCGATATCCAGGTTTGATTGGCAACCGATGTTCAACAATTGATCGGTCTAAACTAGGCATCTCATAATATTTCCAAGCAAAATAGTCTTTAAATTCCTTTAAGAAATCAATTAATTCCTGCATATACTCCGGATCCAACTTAGCACTTATGTACATCGGTCTAGGTCTATCTCCAGAACCAATATCTACTTCTTCCAATTCATCGGCCGACATGAAGCCATGTCCTAGTTTGCCATCTGTACCATCTATTGGATTATCCATTAATACAAAATTTCAAAGCCGACTACTTGGATCGGCTGTTGGCTTTCACCATTGACTCTGAATTCTAATGGCAACAGAAAAGCCATTTGGATATTAGCCGATGGTTGCTTTTCTATCGGCTGTTTGCTTAGTACGCCACACTTGAGGTCTACCGGATGCCTAAGACTGTTCCATCTCTTTATTCCTTAGGCGTTGCACCATTCTCTTCAGGCTTCTTGTTAAACCTCCCGGACACCATTGGCCTTTTTGACAAACATATTTTCTTTTGTTGCCTTCTTCGTAATTAGCCCAGTCCTGGTCAACAACTCTTTTTCCCAGGCGATTATGAATACTTCTATTTTTTAAGCACCAATCCATATTATTATGATGATATGCATCTTGAGTATGGATAGACTGGCGGTTGGTTTAAGATTGCATAAACTCCCAATACTAATTGCTGTACTCTGGATAGTCATGTCTGGTAGGTAACTTCAAACCTTCATTTCAGCAATGTCTGAAGAAAGGATAATTTCAATGTGATTTGGCTTATTTCCTTTCATATCTCTCTCTTTCTTGTTGACGCTGGTATTCTTGATCCTTTAACCAACGCTGATAATCCTTTTCCTTCTGCCACTGCCACTTATTCAATAGAATCCGAGATGTAACTCACGGCTTTGTCGTCCCTGCTTTTGAGGTTCCTCCCTACTCATATCGGCTCTTTTGCTCATCGCGACGTCTTTTAATTTCCCTATATTCGTCGGCCGATATTTGCATCTTATGATCGACTGTTCTAGCTTCTTTTGATTTGGTTGATGTTAGGACCTTAGTCTTTCCTTTGATCAGCCTAGCATCAACCATGTTTTGATCTCCTAGGAAAGGATTATCATCAACTTTCATTTTTTGAGGTGTACCAAATCTGAGCCTCCCTTGCTGAATAGCCCTCTGTATATGTTGCCGGAAAATTCTACATTCATTAGTGGAATGAGAAGTAGCATTATAGAACTTGCAGAACTTCTTATTCTTCAACTGATCAGGGGGTAGCATAACATGACCATCGGGTAGCTTGATTTGCCCCTTCTCAAGCAAGAAATCGAAGAGCTTGTGTGATTTGGTGATATCAAAGTCATAACTCTCCTTGACTCCTCTTTCCCAAGGATTTGGCACCATTACTGTTTTCTTGCCCCAATTCCATTTAGCCACAGCAACCTCTTCTTCTTCATCTTCATCACCGTCATCAACTGAGTATGGATTGTAAGCTTTCTGAAATCGGGTATCTCTGCGCATACTCTAGAATTGGCTATTGAGCGCTGCCACTCGTTGAGCCAATTGACCTAAGTTATCAAATTCTTGCCCCAGCAGCTTTTCTTAGCAGCATTCCCTGAATGGCTAAAGCAGCTAGTTGATCATCAGCCAAGTTTAAGGAGAAGCACAAGTTCCTAGTTTTTTGGAACATCTGAAGAAATTCGGTACCCGATTCATTAGTCTTCTGTCTGATAGTTGTTAGATTGGTAATCTTCTTTTCTCCAGTCCTAGTATAAAAATATGTATGAAACTTCTTCTCTAGGTCAGCCCAATTGGCAATGGAATTGACTGATAGTGATGAAAACCAAGTGAAGGCTAGCCCTGATAAGGACAAGGAGAAGAAACGAACTCGATGGGCATCCTCAACTGATGCTTCACCCAATTGCCTAAGATACCGACTGACATGTTCTATCGTGCTTGTACTGTCTTGGCCAGTAAACTTAGCGAATTTCGGGAGCCTATAATTTGTGGGAAGAGTGATCAAATCATACCATTCTGGATATGGGCGTTTGTACGAAAAGGTCAGTCCTTTTGGCTTCAGACCGAACTGATTTTTCATCATCTCGTTCACCTTCAACAGCAACTCATCAGCATTTGAATTTGGATTTCTCTGTACTTGCTGACCCATCTGTGGATTGAAATCCTGTGTGCCTTGATACCCTAGATTTGGAATCATGTGAAGGGTGTTATAGTCTGATCCATAGTGATATCCTTGTGGAACCTCTATCTACTGGGTCCTTTGCTGACTTGCTGCTTGAAGTCTCTGATTATAGACATAAGGATCTATATATCTACAGATCCTTTGAATTGAGGGTGCTATTTTTTAAGCCAACGACAGTATGTGGCCTAATGTGTCAAAATTGATCACCTGGTTCTGACCTTGCCCCGCCGACTGTTGCACATGCTGTACTGGCGGTCTAGGATTATACTGTATCTAATTCGTAGTAGTTCCTTAAGTTTGTTCGGATGAACCCTGAACTACCTGGACATCATTATTACCAGCTGGTGCTGCTTCTTGATGGCTAGTACCGACTTGGTTAGTCCCTTGGGTCCACAGATCTGGAATGTTCTAATAAGCCGACCCAACTTGACCAACTAGAAACCCATGAATCGCTTCTTTCATGGCGTTGTGGAATGTGTCCAAGAAAGCTTCATTTTGGCTTGATATGGCATCACGAACAGATTTGTCTATCACTTCCATAAAGAAATGTCTGTCTTCCGCTTCAGTTGTATCTATCTGCCCGTGTAGTAGAACTCTTGACAGTGGAAATTTCTGAACAATTATGTTGTCACGTGTTTTGGTGTAGGACAACAAACATTTGCTCTAAAATTCTTCTATAGCTTTGCTGATGATATCTTTATCTCCATCAGGTAGATCTTCATAATGTAGCATAAGGATGTCTTTGTTATTGTGAACCGCCATGACGATTGTGGTGTCCCACCGGGCGTGCTAGAAACGTGTGTCGACATAGAATTTCGTCCCATGCCAAGGACACATGAGCAAGCCAAAAGGGTCCGCTCGATGGAGCTGAGGATCCACCTAGCTTCAATGTAGGGATGGTCGATCTTGCACACTCCTCCCGATACATGCCAGTCAATTTGACACTACAATTGACAAGGAGAGAAAGTTTATCAATAATTAAGGGCGGAATGTGCCGATGTTGCCAGACAGTCCCGAATGTACGGCTCTGAGAGCTGATATGAAAGAAGATTGACTAAATAGTCGATTCCGGCATATTCATAAGAATAAATTGATTAAAGCTCATGGGGTTGTATAAGAAGAATCAGTTATCATTCTAGATGAATATCATTGTTTAGACAAATGTTAGTCGCTGGCAAAAGGATATCAATAGTAATTAGTTCATGCTAAGCCAATGACTGCAAGTAACCGAACCCCTTTTTATGAAAGAAATAGTTCATCATCTTTCAACCATTTAATAGAAATAAATATAATGAACATATTAGATCTCATCTATCGCTGTGACTAGTGGGGCATGAGGCAGAATCATGCAGGCCATAGAAACAATAATAGACTCGATGACCCTAACTTATTACTAATATCAGTGGGGCATGAGGCTGAATCATGCAGGCCGTAATACAATAATAAGATCATGGGGCTAATACATCTTTCAACCTATCGCTACTTCAATGATCTCATGATGCGAACTGTTTGTGAAAACGCTCGATATCGGCTAAAACAAACGATTCAGGCATAACGCACAGTTAAGGTCATGCCCTCTTAGGAATAGATCTACCAAATATCGATCCCCACTCCATGATACTAACAGTGGGGTGTGAGGCAGAATCACACTGGCCATGATAACGGGCCATGAAACGATTTTCGCTAGCCAATAAATCTACTCAAAATCAGACAGGCCTTAACCGCACGCTATGCACGATCAAGATTGATATAAAACAGCCAATAAAACATAACTCATCATTTAAAATACAGATTAGATCAATTTAGATTAACAAACGATGGGTTAAAAAAGATATAAGGCCAATCTAGATCAATCCCAATCGGGCGAAGTGATATTGCTGTAATCAAATAAATAATGGAAGCAATAAACAATATCGATAACTTAATGAATCTATCCGAAGGAGCGCCACCCTTGGATAGAGCTGATAACTTGACCTTAATCTAGTTTGAGCAGTGGAGGTTGACCAGATTGATGCAGCCGTACTTGAACTAGGCAAGAGTCGATAACTAACTTATATCAGAGTCGCAGTGGAGGTCGACCAGATTGATACAGCCGTATGAACAGAGGTATAAGCCATGACGGTACTTACAGACAAGCAGTGGAGGTCGACTAGATCGATGCAGCCATACTTACTGAAGAACTCACTGAGATATACTCTACTGCCACTCCTAAGGGGTGGTCGAAGCCGAAAAAAGTAAATAACTGGTATTTGATTGATTGTGTGTCCTTTACAATAGCCGAACTTTGATATTTATACCCAGGACTTGCTCATGACTCCTATCTAAACACGACTCATCATAATTTTTGACCCTAGAGAAAACATTCCTAATTTAAGATAACTTGGACTCTAATCTTTCCCTTTTTGTAGAGTCCAACATGTCTTGTCCTGGCACCGATCATAGCCTTCGTCGTTATCTATTGTCGCTATCTAAAGAAAGCCAATTCCAGTTTTGCATTCGAATCAGCTGGTTCTGATCTGCACGCAATTGATTCCTTGATGACATGATCTTGGGAGCTTTCGAGTTCCTATGACTCTTCTTCCAAATTTTGGTGTAAATAGGCGCTGGCGCAGGGCTGGTCTTCATGTCAACCCTCAGGATATGCATGAGGTACATGGTCCATATCCATTTCCCCACCTCCAATAACGTAGCCGAGTATGAGGCGCTCATCAATGGCCTACGCGTTGCCATCGAATTGGGCATCCGACGCCTCGACGTTTGAGGGGATTTCTAGCTGGTCGTCGACCAAGTCATGAAGGAGTCAAATTGCCACGACACCAAGATGGCCACGTACTACTGAGAAGTCTACTGGTTCAAGGACAAGTTTGATGGCCTCGAACTCAATCATATCCCGAGGTGTCTCAATGAGGCAGCTGACGCGCTTGTGAAAGCTGCATCCGGTCAAGAGCCGGTGCCAACGGGCGTCTTCACCAGCGACTAGCATAAGCCCTTGGTTCGCTACGAGGAGTCAAAATGGGGTGGTGATGGTCCATGGAGCTCGATCACATCTTGGCCCGGGGGCTGAACAACCATCGGCTACATCTGGCTCTGAAGTCATGGAGCTCAAAGAAGATCCAGCGACAGAGCCCGACCCTCTGGTCTACTAGAGAACGCTCTACCTCGACTACCTCCTCCGTGACACACTACCAACAGACAGGACGGAGGCCTGATGGCTCGCACGTCATGCCAAGTCCTTTGTTCTTTTAGAGGGCAAACTCTACAAGCGAGGCCACACCAGGATCCTGCAGCACTGCATCCCCTTTGAACAGGAGAAGCGTTTGCTGAGCGATATCCACGGTGGGGTCAGCGATCACCATGCTACGCCCAGAACCCTAGTCGAAAATGCATTCTGATAGGGCTTCTACTAGCCTACCGCGGTAGCCAATGCCGAGAAAATCGTACACACCTATGAAGGGTGCTAGTACTACGCTTGGTAGACTCACCTACCAGCCTAAGCACTCTAGATGATCCCCGTCACCTGGCCATTTGCGGTCTAGGGACTCGATATAGTTAGACCACTCAAAAAGGCGCCCGAGGGCTACACCCACTTGCTTGTCACCATTGACAAGTTTACAAAATGGATAGAAGCTCGGCCGATCTCCGCGATCAAAACCAAGCAGGCCGTGTTGTTCTTCCTCAACATCGTCCTTTGCTTCGAAGTCCAAAACTCCATCATCACAGAAGACCATTGGCCTGTGTATCATGTTGGAGCCCATAGGGGCGCGTCCAGGGTGGGTCTCCATGACCTAACCCTCATATATTCCCATTGACTCCAACATGATACACAGGCCAACGGCCCAAAAGACGGTGGAGCAGCACCCTGACAGATTCTGGATGTCCACTTGTTTTGACGATTCCCAATGACTCTAATCGGATTTTAAGGTGGGACCAGTGCCATTGGAAGCTCCATGAAATTATATTTCCATCCATATAAAGAATGCCCAAAACGGACACCGTATGCGACCTAGGCATTGTTTTTAGTACATGCTGCTCCTGGACTCCAAGACGGGCTCGAACTTGAGTTGCTTTGGGCCTCCACCCTGGGGACTCGATCTGAATTAGCCTCAGGCCTCCTTCTTGACTTGGACACCCTTGCTAGCCTCCTACCCCTCCATACCATGCGCCAAACATGGTCGTACGCATGGGTGTCATATCCTCATCAGAAGAAGTTCCTCTGATTTTGCAATGAACATTACATCCACATCGTCTAGGCCTCCATAGCACACCCCTGAACAAATGGGCAGGTGGAACGCATGAAGACATGGTCTTACAAGGCCTCAAACCTAGGATCTTCAACCAGTTGAACAAATTCAGCGCACGCTAGGTCACTAAACTTCCTTCAGTACTCTGGAGCCTAAGGACATCCCCTAGTCGAGCCACCGGCTACACGCCCTTCTTCATGGTCTATGGTTCCGAGACCATCCTCCCAATCGATCTCGACTATGGAGCACCAAGGATTAGGGCATATGATGAACAGGGAGCCAAGGCATCCCACAAGGATGCCATGGACTAGCTGGACGAAGCATGCGATGTCGCCCTCTTCTGTTTGGCCAAGTAACAACAGGTGTTGTGACGATACCACAGCCGACGGGTGCGGGGCAAGCCTTCAACGTCGGGGACCTGGTCCTCCACCTCGTATAGAGCAACAAGGACTACCATAAGCTCTCCCCACCATGGGAGGGACCATACGTCGTCACAGAGGTACTCCAACCAGGCGCATACAAGCTAAAAACCATCGACGACGAGGTCTTCACCAATGCCTGGAACATCGAGCAGCTACGTCTCTTTTACCCCTAAATAAACACATACTTTCTCTTATTTGTTTTGTTATCAAAATCCCCTATCTTTTGTGACATTCGACCCCTACAATGACAAGGGGTCAGGTCTCACCCGGGGGCTGATATGAGTATATTTACCCTACAAACATTCTCTGTGCTAGCCTCCCTTTCTCACGTTAATGCCTAGAAGCTAGGTTTTTGGGAACAAGCTCTAAGTATAATTGGTCGGACTATGAGAAACCTATGCCCTGGTGGCTATGGCGCCCTTGCTCACCAGCGTGATCAGAACTGGCTCACCCGCACTATGAGCTTTTATGGCCTTAACAACGGAGAGGGTCAGAACACGCTAAACCCTTCTGTAGAAAAAAGGGGGAGAAGAGCTAAAAAGTTGTTTGTTGTAACAAAATTTGAGAACTTATCCATTTTTGCACAAGTTCATCACTTGGCCTATCTGCCCAACTAAATTCTTGTGCGAGATGTTCTCATCCTATATTTTCGTAGGGAAATCTTGTCTCAACAGGTAACACGAGTCGATCGGATGGCTTGGCCACTAACGAGAAACGGATAGGGAGCAAGCAGGATCACGCTCATACTAGGGGAAGGCTTTATGAACCTATCACTCTTACCATCGAGGTAAAACCGATGCCTAGGTTGATCGGACAGCTCAACACCGCTGCCAAAAAATAAGCATCCTCACTTGCTTACTTTACGTATTAAATTCCATTACCGAGCCTCCGACCCCAGCGATGGCAGAGGGTCAGGAATTGCTCGGGGGCTGGCGAGGGTGTCTATTCGCTAGACATTCTCTTTGCCCGGCCCCTCCTTACGTTTAAAAAACTAGAGGCACGATGTGCGGGCAGAAACCTTGAGTAGGCCTGGTCGTACCACTAGGACCCTACACCCTAGCGGCTATGGCGTTTTCGTCCACCAGCGTGATCAGAGTCCTTGTCTCTGCACTCCAAACCTTAACCTCCACCTTCTCAGGAAGGACTTGGAGAAGCCTACCTACAGAATCTCCATCAAGGAGAGGCTATCAGGTCGCCCAAATCGATCGAATGGCTTGGGCCACTGCCAAATGACAGATATGGAGGAATGGGAGTCTCATGCAGTGTACGCTAGACATCAGACCCGAACCCCGCATAGACATATCTGGTAAAGAGCTCCCAGAACCTATCACTCGTGCCATCGAGGTAACATTATCGACCCCCATTTTTTCTTAAATTATGATCATTTATACATTCATCTATTCAATCATCTCGCACATCCGAGCATTGCACGTGCGATTGCACATCACAATGCTTCGCATTACGTCACGAAGTAGTAGTCGTCTCATTCAATATGAATGGCGATCGACCGAGGTTCGAAGGCTGGCCCATGAAGGGCTCGAGGCCACCTTGTGTCAAATAGAGCCAGGGGAGAAAAACTGAGATAAGCCCTAGTGGCCTTGCTCGACCCTGCTCGGAAGCGGACATGGACATCTCTACCCTTCTTGTTCGATTCTAACCTCGAGCAAAAACCACAAAATCTCCAATCAAGGAGAGGTCAATGGGCCACCTGAGCCTATTGAACGGCTCGAGCATCTACTGGGAGGCGGGTTAAGAAGTAGTGGAATGCCACAAGAGGGCTCTGCCGACCCCATTAGCGGATGATGGACTTGGATTCTACTCGAACATGCCCATTAGCGAGCTCACTGGGCGCGACACTCGAGCCATTGAGGCAAGTGTAGTTAGCTTAGCACCTCCGATTGCAGAAACCAAGAACGGGGTGACGCATGAAACACGGCCGACCCCTTTCGAACCGCATGGGGCTCGGGGGCTCAAGCCGCTCGATCCTAGATCGAGAGACCAAGGTTCAAAGGCCGCCCGTGATAGGCCCGAGGCTGCCTCGTGTCAAACAGATCCAAGGGAGAAAACGCAGATGAGCCCCAGTGGCCTTCGCCCATCCCTCCTAGAAGCGAACAAGGTCATCTCAATCTTCTCATTTGACCCAAACCTCCAGCTGAGCCCATAGACTCCCCATTGCAGGGTAATCTGTTGGAAGGTGGGTTAAGGAGCAACGAAATGCCCCCGAGGGCTTTGCCGACCCCATTACAAGCAATGGAACCGAATTCCATTCAAACACGCCTATTAGCGAGCTCATCGAGCGCATCACCCGAGCCATCAAGGCAAATGACGTTAACTCAACCCCTCCTGTTGCAGAAACTATGGACAGGGCGATAGTCACGAAAAACAAGCCGACCCTTGACCAAATCCCCGCCATGCGTGGGGGTCAAGGAAGGTTGGGCTTACAAGGAGACCTAACGCACGATCGTAGAATGATAGCTAAGATCCTAGGGAGAGGGTACGTGCGAATACAAGAGATGCATTCTCCTCAGTTTCACTGTCTTTCCCTCGATGTTCAGTGACATCCAACCCTAGCAGCGGCAAAGGGGTCGGACCTCACTCGGGGGCTGATGAAGGTATAAGTATACCTTTTCTAAAACCATCGCTATGTCAGACCTCTTCTTCACGCTAAGCCTAGTGGCAAGGTTTGTGGAAATGAATAATTGGTCATGTCTGGCTGGACTACAAAACACCTACACCTCAGCGCCTACGGTGTCTTTGCTCACTAGCATGGTCAAAGTTCTCCCCTTACACCTCAGACCCTATGGTCTTAGCAAATGGAAGGGTCAGAATACATGTGCCTTCTCTTTTCACATACAAAAAGGGAAGGAAACAAATTCAATCAAACAAAACAAAATAACAAAGTTACAAAATTGTTCTTATAATACGAAAGGATCGGCAATTGTCCACAGAGTACAATGACGTTCATTCAAGATCACCCAACCTAATTAACAACTATCCCCTCCGGAAGAGAACTATGTCTTCAACCTTGTCCGCCAGGTTCCACGCGACAGGAGCCAACGCCTTCTCTATTTCATCTAGCTCGAAGGCTTCGTAGCCAGGCGCGAAGCCAAGGCTCATTGTCTCCAAGTCAATACTGTCAGCATAGTGGGAGCGGGTGATGGCAAAGGCTTGGGTGATCCTAGAGCAAAGAGCTTCCCTCTCGAGGTGGCGCACCCGTGCCGTGATATCTACGGCATGGGCCGCAAGCGAGCTGGTTCCCTCTGACCGCGCCACCTCTAGGTCATCAAAGACCACCCCAATGGCAGCACGTAGGAGATTGTGCTCATCGCTCTCCGCCTGAAGGATCCTCCGCTTCTCAGCAAGCTCTGTGACTAGCTTGGCGAAGACGCTCTCGGCCTCCAGCCTTTGGGCTACCGCGGTTCCAAGATCGGCCTACAGGGACCCGATCCTCTATTGCGCCTCATTGCGCTCTTGGATGGCCTGGTCGTGCTCTCCGCAGGCCACGCCGCACTCCAAGCAGAGCCTCTCCATAGTCTGGCGTAGCTTGTCTCGCTCCCTGCATAGCCAGGCAACTGCCTCAGCGTCTAGGTTCGCCTTTTGCTATAGGGCCACAGACCTCTCCTCGTCTCCTAGCTTTAGCTCCCGCTCCTTCTCCACCTTGGCCAGGAGGTCGAGGATCCACTGGTGGGCCTCGGCACCTCTTTGGAGCAGCTCGTCCTGCTCCTTCCAGACTCTGGAAGCCTCCTCCTCACCCTACCGTGCCCTCATTGATAGATCCTGGAACGCCTTCTTGGCATCCTCCGCGTCTCGACGGGCCTCGGCCTCCCGCTACCGGAGCCTAGCCACCTTCTCAGTTAGGGGAGTCAGCTCGGCCACCTACTGTTGGGCGATAGCAAGCTAGGCACTCACATCCCTGCGTAGCCAGGCCCCTTCAGCGAGGCGGTCCATTTCTCCTTCTGCTCATGGAGGAACCGGGATTTCTCCCGGCTACAAGCGATAAGGGACTAAAAAGAAGATCAATGTCAAAACACAAAAATACATGAAGAAAGAAGAAAGCTAGAGGAGAGATTAAGTGAATACCGGCCGGTAGGAATGATGACATCATGTAGGACGCCCCTGGCCTGGTTCAGAGCTTCCAGCATGGCCAAAATCCCTCGTTGAGACTCTCCGGCTCTATGCTCTCAGTAGCATCATCGAGCGAGAAGAGTATCGGTGTCGGGTCTTACGGATCCATCCACTAGAGCAGTGGCTCTCCCCACATAGGCGAGTGGCTGCCCCTCGACATTAAGGCCAAGGATGACTGCCCACCAGTCCTCTCTGCAACTGCCACGACACCCAGGGACCCCTCGGTCGTGCCTCCTTCCGACCGGCCCACGTCGGGCACCATCACTTAGGCCACCAGTGGAGCGGATCGCGTTGCTTCCTCGGGGACTGCCAAGGCTATGTCCGGTAGCACCTGGCTCGTCACAATTGCTACCACCTCCATCTATGTCGGAGGGGCCTCGATCGGTGATGTCATGCCCACAGCGGTCAGCGCCACAAGTGCAAGCGGCAGTTCCGTCCGCTCCAACGTCGACAGCAGAATTGCTTTCATAGTCGGTTGCTCAGTGACCACCGAGGGCGTTCCCTCAGCCCCGGTGACCGTTGGACCCTCCAAGGGCATGGGCACCACTGCGGGCGGCGCCTGACCGGCTGACAAGGCTATGACGCCGGCTCTGCTCCTGCTTGAAGCAAGAGCGACGGTCGACGTCTCGCCTGGATGGCGACACTCTTCTTGGGTGCCAGCGCCAAAGAGTGGCCCCATCTTAGGATGCTACAAAAAACAAAAGGCCGGAGTCACACTGAAAATAGAGAAAATAGAGGAGTCAAATGACTTACATCGGCATTGTTGGGCGAAGGATTCGTTTATGGGATGAACCCCTAGGTCCTTGCTCCTGGGCCGAGGGGCTCGCCTCCGTTACACTCGGGGGCACGGCAGCGGATCCATCCCTCTCCCTTGGCACCTCGGGTGTGGCGGTAGGACCGCCTGCCCTCGCTTGCACCTCAGGCGTGGCGGCAGATTCGCCCGCCACCGCTAGCACCTAGGGCGCGGCGGCAGATCTGCCTACCCCCAATGACTATTGAGGCACAGCGGTGGGACCGCTCCCTTCCGCTAACACCTCAGGCACGGCTGCAGATCCGCCCGCCCCTACTTGTTCTGAGGATGGGCCGATGGTTTAGCCCGTCTCCGCTGGCCTCATGGACTCACTACCTCCCGCATGAAATAGGAAGGGTCCCTACATGGACGAGTGGATACCTATCAATGTATCCTCGCTCGCCAGGTCATCCCACTTGGTGTCGACAACTACCTCATCTTCTTCTTCCTCATAAACATCACTGTCCGTGTCCTCCCCATGCTCCCACGCACACAGCTTTTGCTGCTCCTTCCTCCTCTCGTCCTCCTTTGCCTTCCATTGCCGCTCGACTGTAGTGCGGTGGGCCGCCATCATGGCTGGTTCCTTCGGTAGCAAAGCCAGAAGATCCGTAAGGATGAGTTTCTTTGGTTGGTCCCCCTATCTCAATATCAGAGTTAAGAGGTTAGGAGTTCAATTAAAAAGGAGGCACGAGGAAAGAAAACTTACGAAGACAATGTACCCAGGTTCTGGCCGCATTGGGGGATGCCTTGACACCGGATATACGAAATCAAGGACAATGCCAGCGTCATCCCACGAAGGCTCCATCGCCTCCTTGATGCGTTGCGCCACTTTAGAGGAGGAGAGGGCTCCCTCGGCAGGAGTCGTCCCATCGAGTCATGCACCGGGCGCCATCATGTGTAGGGGAAGCACGCGCCTCATCAGTGGCGCCACCCTCCGTGCGTGGTAGGCACCAATGATCCCCAACCCCTTCATGGCCCTCTCCTTCAGAATTCGGACGATAGCGAGATGGTCCTGGATTTTCTTCTTGTCTTTATCTGGGACTCCCCACCTCCTCCATGATTCTGGAACCTCTTCAATGAGGCGCCCGGTGAACTATGGCAAGGGGGCAGTGGCATCGTTCTTGACGTAGAACCAATGTGAATGCCACCCCTTGTTGAAGGTCGACAAACGCATCGGCAGATACTCGTTGACACGGTTGTTGTGAAGCTGAATGCCGGCACATCCCATCGGCACATTCAGCTCCTGCTTCTTCTCCCATTTCTTCAGGAGGGTGATGGGGAAGAAGTACCGCCATAGGTCGAAGTAGGGACTAATCCCTAGGAACCCCTCACATAGGGCGACGAATGCCACAATGTGCTAGATTTCATTGGGATTATGGTGCTGCAGCTCCACCTTGTAGTAATGCAGCAACCCCCGAAGGAACTTATGGGTAGGGGTGATGAATCCTCGCTTGTGGAAGTGAGTGAAGGACACGACCTAGCCATCAGGTGGTGATGGTTCGTCCTCATCGTCGGGCAACCGCCACTCCTCGGCGGCGGTCCGCACATAGAGAAGACCATGGCGGATGAGGCCCTCCAGGCACTGGAGGGTCATATCGGATCTGCACCATGACACCATTGAATGATTGGGGTGGGTGGATGCAAACTTGATGGTGGTTAAGATGCAGATGTGGGGAGCTTGGGCGATTGGCGGTGGAGGTTGCAGATGCGAAGGCAAGGAGGCAAAGTACAAAACCCTAGGGGAGAACCCTTTGGTTTTATAGGGGCAACAGATGCGAGGAAGGCAACCGTCCACCTAGATCTCCATGCCTGCCATGATCCACCACCATGTCATGTTGCGGGATATGCGCCCATAATCCCTATCCTTTCCCTCCGAAGACACGCCGGACATTTTGCCTCCCCTAACGGACCAGGACTCTTTGCCAGCAAAGGGGATACGAGTCAAAAAGTATTTTCTCTGGCCCACCTGGGCCCAGGAGTTCGAGGGCTGGCCTATCAATGGTTTTGATGGCTATCCCAAGGCACCCTTAAGATAAAGGATGAGCCCACAAGCGGCCAAAACTCAGATGCGTGAGCTTCATAGGAGTCTCGGTCCACGATCGAGTCTCAGCCAGGCTGACCCTGGATGGATCCCCATGAACGGGATACCAGGGTCCCATTTAAGCTATTCGGCTAACAAACCATCAAATCTCACAGCCATACCCACGAAGGGTCTGAATCACCCCCTAGGCGATTCTATCTGAATCACCCCAGGGCAACACCCAACGGGTGCGCTTGCGCGCACCCTCTAGCATGTCGAATCACCCCTTGGGCGATTTTATCCGAATCACCCGGGGGCTACACTGGTTGGGTGCGCTCGCGCGCACCCGCTGGCAAGTCAAGTCACCCCCGGGCAATTCTATCCGAATCACCTAGGGGCTCGGGAGCTACTATCAGGGACCAAATACTAGGGTACTCAAAGAGGAGGAGCTAATAACCATCAAACGTTGATGCTTCTGAACAGACAAAAGCGCGACTACACCTCTTGCCCAAACGACCGAGGGTTAACTCCATCTCGTTTGACCCCCAAAAGGTTGGCTCCACCTCGTTCGACCCCTGAGGGCTGGCTCCACCTCGCTCGACCCTCGGGGGCTAGCTCTGCCTCGTCCGATGTTTGAGGGCTGGCTCTGCCTCGCCCGACGTTTGAGGGCAGACTCCACCTCGCCCAACGTCTGAGGGAAGACTCCTCCTCGCATAACGTCTAAGGCCAGACTCCGCCTCGCCTGACCCCCGGGGCTGGCTCCTCCTCGCCCGACCCTCGGGGCTGGCTCCGCCTCGCCCGACCCCCGGGGGCTGGCTCTGCCTCGCTCGATGTTTGAGGGCTGGCTCCGCCTCACCCAATGTCCGAGGGCTGGCTCCGCCTCGCCCAACGTATGAGGGCAGACTCCGCCTCGCCCGAACCCCAGGGACTGGCCCTACCTTGCCCGACGTCTGAGGGTAGACTCCGCCTCGCCCGATGACTATGCGCTGCTCCTTCATAACTACACGCATAGATAAGGCGGGGCACTCAAGTCAACGGCAATACCGAGGATCATACCCTGCACGCCTGTAGGAAAGTACCATCAGAATATGACAAGAGGGGCGCTTTAAGCCGTTCTAGATATGTCAGAGCCCGAACAGTGTTGTGGGCGCCGACATTTGTCTTATAGTATTATGGGTGCCGACATTCGCCCTCAGGCACAGATCCTGATGGAAGCATACGACAACCACTATGGTCCAGAAGAAAACTCACATCATCTACAGTAACGGACGTGGGGTCATTACGTCGTCTGCTCCCCGTAGGGTCGCGGTTCAGCACCCCGGTCCATCGCGCCGCCCGCCGCGGTGGGATGGGACGTAACCACTTGCCGACAAATCCATAGCACGGTCCTATCAGGATCAGCAGACACACACCCAACATGGAGCTATCCCTGGCACCGTTTGTCGTGTCAGCGGTGCTCGCTCAGAGGAAAAGGAAGACCCGACATCTTTGAAGGACCTCCTTGGCCTCTGGTTTTTCTTCTTTCTCCAATCTGTTATCCCTACTTCCCCTTGGTATATAAAAGGAGAGGCAGGACACCCCACTAAAGGGGGATCGAGAGAACACACCACGCTTCACATAACACACAGCTAAGCAGCAACCAAGCTCTTAACATCCTTTCAACCTTTCCATCAGAGACTTAGAACATGTCCCTCTCTCGTCCGTTTGTAACCTCTACTAATACGAGCAGCAGCCGCAAACTGGACGTAGGGACATTCTGCCCGAACCAGTATAAACCTTGTGTCTTTTAGCACACCATCCAGGTCCAACGCGCAATAATACAAATTTACTCGTTGGTGTTTACTCGAAACACCAACAAGCCCTCATACAAACGGACTGGGATTAGGATTCATCCTTCTCCTTTTCTTCTAGGATAGAGTCCGTATATTTTATAATATTTATCTCTTCTCTTTTTTTTATACATTTTGAAAACCATAAACATCTCATTCCAAATTATAAGCCGCTCTACAGATACACATATCTCTTGCTGGTGCTGGTGTTGACGATGGACTGCTGGAGTGGCTCGAAACCTCACCTGCGATAGCACTTGCCTACCGATATGCATGGCTCCGAATGAACAGAATTGGGGTGTGAAAGAGAATGAATCAGAGGCTCTGTGACCAGCAGTGTCTATAGGGACTGTCAAGGAGGAAGAAGGAGAGGACAGGGAAACTTCCAAAGTTCCACTGTCAGAGCTTCCATAGAGCATGGCACCTTACCTTGCCGGTTCTCAACATCGAGATAGCCCAATGGCCGTTAATTGTCGCACGAGGTCCTGGCAGTCTGCTTCGTATTGATACACACGGTGGATTTGGAAACCATATATAAGGGCATACCTAGTGGATGGTACGATGACCCTACAAGGAAATCGATCAAACGATCCCAATACCGTGAACACTAATTTGTAGAAAGATACTGGACTTTTGGATTTGGACACAAATCTATATCTATGCCTAATAATAAAAAGATAAAATTTCTTCCATTTTTTGGTATGGCATTCCCTAAATGTGAATGTGAAAGTTGTTTCCATTCGTCTATATACCGCTTGAATATATGTTCTTGAGGCCTGGATAGTTAGAATCGTAATCCAAATACATCCATCAAATAAGTACCTGAATAGAAATTCTAATCTAAATACAAAAGGCTAAAAGTTTTATTTTATCTTGTCTGATTAAGATTTCTTCCAATGTCCAATTCGAATTAGGCAACAATGGGTATATGGTTTTGAGACAACAATGGGATACACTAGCCGGATCAGAGTCATAATCCATTCCTTCTTCAATTCGAATCAGGCAACAATGGCCTGCACGGTGTCATATGTATGGCCTGGATAAACCGATACTGAGTAGATAGATTGAATCTATACCTCTATATACCTAGCTGATAATAAAAAGGCAAAGTTTCTTTCCATTTTTTGGTATGGCCTTCCCTAACTATGTGAATAGAGATGAAAACAGATCGGATACGAACGGATATCACTGATATTACATTTGTTTTCATATTTCTGACCGGATTCGGATTCGAATGCAGATAGTATCAATCATGCCGGATAGAGTACGATTGGATATCAACATTATAAATATGCTATTTGAGTATTTGGATATGAATACGGTATCGGATGTTGAATATTCAGACTTGGATACGGACGGATCCAAACCCCTCTAAACAGATTCAGTCTCGAATACGGTCGGAAAATATCCGTACCATTTTCACCCCTATATGTGAATGTGAAAATTGTTTCTATTTGTCTGTCTACCGCTTGAATATATTTTCTTGAGGCCTGGATAGTAAGTATCGTAATCCAAATAGATCCAACCAATGAGTACCCAAATAGAATTTCTAATCTAAATACAAAAGACAAGTTTTATTTTATGTTGTCTGATTAAGATTTCTTCCAAAAGAATATGTCCAATTCGAATCAGGCAACAATGGGGCATATGATTTTGAGGCAACAATGGGATACACTAGCCGGATCAGAATCATAATCCGTTCCTTCTTCAATTCGAATCAGGCAACAGTAGCATGCACGGTGTAATATATATGGCTTGGATAAACCGATACTAAGTAGATTGAATAGATCCTAAATCAAATCCAACTAGAAAAAATAAAAATAGAAATTATCCTGATCTTATGTCTTATCCTAATCTAACATAAAAATCCACACAGAGTTTCTAGGCACTTTTGTTTTTTTCACCGAGTTCCAAATTTATTTTTCAAGGATCCAAATCCGTTTCGGTTTTTTTTTTCAAGTTGGTTTCCGTCCATCAGAGTCACGATACCTCATCCATCTTGGTTTCTTTTTTTCTTTTCTCTTTTTTTTCACGTATGTTTTTTTCTTTTTTTTCTTTCACATTTGGTTTCCCTCTTTTTTCATCTTATTTTTTCTCCATGTTATGTTTTTCTCTTTTTAGTTTTTTAGCACGCATGGTTTCAGTTTTCTTTCACGTCCAATTTCTGTTTTTTCTTTTGCGTCTTTTTTTTCCTCCACGTATGTTTCCTCTTTTCGGTCTTTTTTCCTTTGATCTCTTGTTCCGTTTTTACGATTTTCCATAAATAATAATTAAAACAAATAATAAATATAATATTACAGATATTTGAACTCTCGAATTTTCTAAGAAAAAATCCACCACCACGATGTTAATTGTTTTAATTAGGAATAAAATTTATGTTATTATAAATGGTTTAGCTTTTGGTCCAACCGATCAAATCGTAAACAGAAATCTTGATCAAATTGTTATCGGTCCGGTCTAAATAAATTTGTTTCTAAATTGTACATATGCACCAGTGTAGTCTAGATGAGAGTTACCATATGAAAAATTGAGAGATGTCTCCCGTCATAATCATCATTGGACAAACCAGTACCTTGACTATGAGTCCACAAAGAAAGTCATAAAACTCGATATTTAACTATATCAACACATAAATAGTATGAAAATGTCTCTGTTCTGTACTTTGTAACAGAAGAAAAAAAATTCTATCAAGATTATATTTTAAATTTGATAAAGACTTAATAGGGCATTGTCATGTTAATGCTAACATTAGCTTGTATTATGGATGTTATGATCATCACAAAATAAGTTATAGCTTTTAAATTTTATAGAAATGATAAAACATAAATAGATATGTACAATTCACGTTGTTGTTTTCCATGAACATTTGATCGTTTTTCTCTCCCGCGAGCATATTTGCTAGTCATAACTCTAGTCAATCTGCACCTTCACCACACCTGCGTTTTCAAACTACACACATCGAAGCTAGTAGTCCTGAAGCTGCTTGCCGTACGTCGCACGGTGGCACGCTGGCACTTGATCGATTGCCATTGATGGTCACAATGGAAGCGACTGATGAGCGATCTTTCTTGGCCCGGCACAGGGACACGTTCTCTGAAGACGGGAACGAATGTGATGTCTGCCGAAAACAGGTGGAAACCAGAGGGCTACTTTGGGGTGTTTGATTTGTAGAATGGAGTGGTCTATTATCATCTTACTCTTTAGTTTTATGATTGTTTTATGGAATAGAATGAGTTGATCCATCATCACCTCATTCTCACAGGCTAATAATTAGTACGAATACAAGAAATAGGGTCATTTCATTAAATTTAAGAATTGACTCATAATGCATCACCTCATTTAGAATGGGTTAATCACCTGAACCGAACACTCTATAATATTCGAAGGTAACCCCAGTTCCTACAACACAAATGATAAGTCAGTCAATTAGTTGCTCAAAGTCAGTCTACTCTACACCGTGGATGACCAAAGTTACGCGCGAAGGCAACCACAAACAAATTATGGCTATGATTGGTTATCGTAGTAGCTTGTATTTAGGCTTATGAAATGAAGTTTGTTCGTGTTTGATTGTATGTATAAGCTCCTATCTAGATTTGCACAGTGCTCAAAGCATACCCAATGTTGCACTAGCTAGTAAACTAGATTTAACTTGGTCATATTAGGCAATACAGGTTTGCATAAGCCAATACGCACACAAAAATGAAAATATTCTAATTCCCCATACCTCAACTAGAAACATGAGATTTCAATTAGGAGATGACTACATGTTACAAAATGTAAACATCACACAATTTTAGCAAATATACCTTGTCTATGCAGAACAATCAATCACCAAGTCACTACATATGTTTCTTTGACTTAAGTTATGTTGCATAAGGTATAATACAAGCTAAAGCTAATTCAAGCAGCCAATCAGATCTACATACATTTATACTAGCTTATGTTATGCTGCATAAGGTTTAATACATAAGGGTAATGAAAGCAACCAAGCACTCATGGGTCTCGGACTATCAGGGTAGTACCACACTAACCATTTGGTAGGTTAGGATAGAGACTCGTATATTTGTGCAAAAGCATCTACATTGAGGGGCTTAACAAAAATTGTCTAAGTCCTTTCCTGGGTGGGCTTTGACTAGTTGCACTATTTGACTGCAATGCTAAACTGTCCGATCCCCAGCTTGCCGGAAGCCATCAGGCCATGGTTTGTGTGACATTCGGCCCAGTTTGTAATTTGGTCTATAGTGGCCCACTTATATGTTAATAAGATGTTGTGGAGAGTTTAGTTTTACCTTAGTTGTTTAGGTTGGGATAGACAAACATATAAGGCTTCTAAAGTCCATCCCACCATCCCCGAGTTAATCCTTTTACACGAAGCGAGGACGAAAGCATAAGTGAGATGGTGGTAGGTGTCGTTCACTCAGCGTGCAGAGTGGATCTGAGCCGTTTAGACTCTGGGGCATTACAAATGGTATCAGAGCCGACCTTCATGGTCACACGCGCGTGCGGGTCAAGACATCCGGCCCAGTTTGGAATTTGGGCTATAGTGGCCCATGTACATGTTAATGAGATATTGTGGAGAGTTTAGTCCCACCTTGGTTGTTTAGAATGGGTTAGACCAACATATAAGGCTTCTAGAGTCCATCTCATCATCCCTGGGTTAATCCTTTTATACAAAGCGAGGACGAAAGTGTAAGTGGGATAGTGGTAGGTGTGGTTCACTCAACGTGCAGAGTGGATCTGAGTCATTTGGACTCTGGGACGTTACAGTTTGTTGGTGCCAATGCACAAGACGACGACTAGATTACACAAGGTGATTATATTATGAAAGATTTTGCAACAAGAGCAGTAGAAGAAACTAGCTAAGTGTTATGCGCCATGAACGTCGACATAGCTCTGAAGCCAGCCCCCATCCAGGCTTTAGCTTCATCGATCACGTGCTGAACAAGCTTCACTGGAGAGAGGTGCTCCCCTTGGAATGTCCGCCGATTTCGTTCCTTCCAGAGTCCCTAGGCGACTAGGACGCGGAACCTGCAGGCGCACATGTAGCCACCAGTCAGCGAGTCCCGCATTCTGTTTAGGCGCTAGCAGCTGCTGCCCCATGAAATGCAATAGCCGGAACCACACTTCGCAACTGTAAACACAAGAGGCTAGCAGATGATTGGTTGTCTCATCCGCCTGATCACACAAGGTGCAAGCTGCTTCATCTTGAAGTCCATGGCGCATCCTCCGTTCCGCTGTCCAGAGGCGACCGTGTAGAGCCAACCAGAAGAAGAACTTAACCTTTGGGGGAACGGCAGCTCTCCAAACCTCCTTAGATCCTTGAAGGGAGGTCATGCCAATGAAGAAAGATCGGTAAACTGAGGAGGCCGAGTACTCTCCATTTGTTGTCCAACGCTAGATGAAATGGTCGACTTTGAATTGGTTGAGCTGTACGCCTTCGATAGCCTCCCAGGCTTGGATGTAATCATAGAGAACCAGGACGGTAGGTGATGTCCCTCACCCAGCGGCGATTGTGCAAGGCTCCTGCACTGTGATGCCACGTCGTCGTCGACTGATAGCTTGGAACAGGAATAGGGCAAAAGTATGGTGCAGATAGGACCCTAGCCACGAGTCAGTCCAGAATTGTGCAGAGGCGCCGTCCCCTAAGCGCACATGGACAGAAGCTCAGAACATCGCTTCGACAGTCGGCTGAGCTCTCAATGGTAGCTTTGCCCAGGCCGCATCCTGGCATGTCCACCTAAGCCGCTCCCAACGCAAGCGCAAGGCGTACCCATGGTCCGTAGGTCTGGAACACCGAGGCCCCCATCTCTGTTGGAGAGCACGCAATTCGCCAAGCAACCCAGAACTTCCCCCCTTATGCTTTATGAGAGCCGGTCCATAGGAATGCACGCCAACATTTATCAATCTCTTAAACTGCCCAAGAGGAGAGGCAACAATAGATAGAGACATGAACTGGGATTGCAGACAAGGTGGACTTTGTCACGCTGCTCCTCTGAGCGCCGTAATATGGAGAGGAACCGTTTTCATCCCTAGGTATTTGCATGGGAAAGGCATCACCTGACAGGGGGTAGAGTTGAGATGGCCGCCCAGAGGAAGATGAATAGTAATTTCTAAAATTAATCGCGTCGGCAAATCAAAACAATTATGGAATTAAAACTATCAGTCTAACTAAGACTACACCCCTCTATCTAAGTTTCAAGCACCTTACAAAGATCCTAAATTAGAAAGAATAAATTAATTAGCTACACAAACTAAGCAATGCAACTAACAATGCTACTCAAGCCAAATTAGTTATGCAAGGGAGCTACTTCTATGCTACACAAGCAAGAAGGTAACTAGCAAGCTACACAAGCTAACTAATTACAAGAGTAACTACACAAGCACAATATATGAAAAGTAAGTACAAACTTGTGTAACGGGGATGTAAATAATTGGGAAGACAAGGATGTCAAGGTGATTTTTATCCCGAGATGTCGACCGCTCACTTGGTGGTTCGGTGGCTAACTGGCACCACACCAAGTCCACATGTTAGGCGCCGCAAGAACCCCATGGACAAGTGAGGGTAGCTCAATGACACGCTGAACTAGAGTTGCTCTTTGCAGTCCCGCGGGGTGAGCACAATACCCCTCACAATCACTTCTCCGGAGCACCGCATAAGCTTCTTGCGTGCTTCTATGAAGACCACCACCAAGCCGTCTTGGAGGTGGCAACCTCCAAGAGTAACAAGTACCACCGGCTTACAAATCAATCACCTAGTGCCACTCGATGCACTCTCACAATGCAATCGCACTAGAATCGCACTCACACTCAATCGTATAATCACTATCAAGCATATGTGAGTTAGAGAGCTCCCAAGCACACCTACACAAGCCACCAAGTCTTAAGGGTGCTCAACAACCAGCCCAAAGCTAAGCTCCACCTCCATTTATAGCCCCCAAGCCAAATAGAGCCGTTGGAGCTTTTGAGCTGCACTCTGCGTGGTCACTGGACAGGTCGGTGTGGCACCGAACAGGGTAGGGCGGTGCCCTCCAACGGTCTACTCCAACAACTATTTTGAACTAGCTGTTGCAGACCTGGCACCGGACAGGCAGGGGCGGTGCCACCTGTCGGCCAAAACCCAAAACCCACGCTCTTGGGGAAATTAGGGTGGTGCCACCGGATAGGAGGTGGCGGTGCCCACTTTTGCTCAAACCTAATTTCCACCATTTCAAGGTTGTAGAGCTATTTGTTAGCTTTCCGAAAAGTCATAGATCATCGAAATCAGAATTCAGAGCTAAGAGTTATGCCCAAAATATGAAAGTGTGTCACTGCTGATTTGCGCACGTTGCAGGGGGTGGCGGTACACACCGGAAAGGGTGGTGCCATCCTTCAGGCTGGACTGCATGTTGGCCACAAGTTTGGTTGCGTTTTCCGACCCTCAGACAACCTAAACTTGCTCTTTTCTTCTCCTGTTTCTTCTCCAAGTTGATCCAAATCAACTCCAACTTCTCCTTTGCAAATGTGCCAACACCACTAAGTATACAACATCATGTGCATGTATGTTAGCTTTTCACAAACATTTTATCAAAGGATTAGCTCTCTTTTCTCCACGCCACTCGATCCTAGCAACGATGCAAAGTTAGATCACTCAAGTGGCACTAGATAACCGATATGTAAACAAGTTTGCCCCTCTTGATAGTATGGTCATCTATCCTAAACCTGGTCACAAACTTCTCTATACACCTATGATCGGTGAAATAAAATAACCTATAGGTTATACCTTTGCCTTGCGCATTCCATTCCATCTCCTCTAATGTTGATGCAACACATGCACCAACCTTGATCAACAAATGATATGATCCACTTCATATCATCACCTGACCTTATTGGTTCATCGATATTGGCCTCACTTGCTCTTCACCATTGCCTTCGTCCATCGGTGCCAAGTCTTGCTCAAGCTTCACCGCCACGTGGTCCATCGCTCCAAAGCTTCCAACTTGCCCTTCACGCTTGCAACCGGTCCATCAAGCCAAGTCTTGTCTTGATCTTCTCCACCTTAGTCACATGACTCCATGTCATGTCTCATATGCAATGAGCTCCTTCATCACATATGTGAGCCTTGCAACAAATCCAAGCCATCTTCACCGTCATGGCATGAGTTGCTCACACAAGTGTACCTGTGGACTAATCACCTATGTATCTCATATTTAAACACATTAGTCCACCTAGGTTGTCACTCAATTACCAAAACCAAACAAGGATCTTTCAATCTCCCCCTTTTTGGTAATTGATGAAAACTCTACAAAGATATGGAAATTAAGCTCGAATGAATTTATGTTGCTTGCCCAAGAAATTTTACCATGTGTAAAGGATATGGACAAGTTTCATAAACCTAAATTGGTAGCATTAGCTCTCCTACATATGTGCTAAGAGTTTGAATTTGAAAGCTTTCACATATGCATAGATAGGAAGTGTGTAGAATAAACCTTTGAAGCGTGATACCAATCGGAGTTGCACCTTTAATTTCATCCTTAGCACCATGGTTAGTTAGATATCACTTGAAAATAAAAATACTAGATACCCCATGAGATCAACATTAGAAGAAAGGTACTAGTATTACTTAAAAACATATCAAGTTTCTAGCTATCATCATATTCATGCTAGTTTGCATTTCATCAATCAAGTTCTATAACTAGCATACACCACACAAGCATGCATATCAAATTTAAAACTTATGCAAATGCAAGCAAGCACATGACTGCACATCTCAAATGCAAACAATCAAGTTCATGAGCTTGCTCCCCCTACTTGTGTGCTTCTCTTGTTCAAGAATTTTGATCCGTCTCCAATCTTCAATGTTGTTCCCTCTTTGTCCATGTCCAACTTCTTCTCTGCCATGATGCATTTACATATCTTTGTTCCAACTTCTCCCCCTTTGTCATCAATTTCCATAAAAGGTGTCCTTCTTATTGATACAAATGATTGCATTGGGGTAGATGGTTGACACTTGAATCTTGCATTTTTTATGGACACCACCACAAATGTTGGACGAATGGCACCACTTGTAGCCCTTGAGATCACTCATGTAGGATATTTGACCTTGATACCTATCGGTGGGGCACCTCCCCCTATGTCATAGCATGGGTCATCCATTTGATAGACTTGAGCTTTTTTATGTGAGGGAACTTGCTTCACTTAATGATTACTTAAAGTTGAGGATCACTTGTGGAACCACCATTGGATGTGCTAGATAATACTTGTATGAATCTCACTTATAACAAGGTGATAATCTTGATATACCACGTGTAAGAACATGTAACACCCCTGGTGTTACGAGCTTGCTTAGCACCAAGATTAAGACCTAAATAGCAAAACAAGTTCGCTAGGTTTAAGAGTTTAAAACTTACTTGAAATGATAAACAAATTCTATGGGACTCACTTTTGTGGTTGAGAAAAATCAAAATAAATATTATTAACTAGTGCTCTTGGGAGCTCAAAAATTAAATTTTAAGTTAAGATAAGCTCTTTTCGTTAAGTCGGCAAACACTTGAACTTACGTTTAAAGTACTATTTTTGGCGATTTATTGTGGGCAAAATAATTAATTAGTGCTTAAATACTTTGTTACTATGGGTTAGTATGAAGTATGGACCATTGCATGAAATACTTGTGGGTTGGAGTTAATAGGGTTTAGGCCTTCTAAAAATTGTAACAAAAGTGTTAATGACTGTTAATTCTAACTGAACCTTAACTTTTCTAAGTATGAGAAATTTAGTAAGACAATGCTATCTTGACATTTAATTTCTAACAAAAATGTTTAAACACTAGCTGCATATTTTGGTATTGTTGATTGCTTCTAAGTGAGCACTTGGGCATCGTGTGGGTCGTGGGTGTGTTGTACGTCACATTGCCCTACTTTTAAATTGCTCAAACATCGTTAAAACGTGTGAAATCATGTTGTGGACGCTCTGTTCGCGAACTGTCGTTCAATGTGACGAGCTCATGTTGGCATGCTTCTATCTTCCTCTCTGGTTACCCTTTTGTCATGAAGATTGCTTCGTTAGATAGATGAACATGTCAACTTTAGGGTAGTGCATTTGGTTAAGCCTTAGTTGAGTCAATCAGCAGTTTTCGTGTCACTTTAATATCCATGCACATCACCATTTGTCGTTACTCGCCCTAGGTCTATAGTCACCTCGCGCACTGGCGGCCACTGCCTGGCTGTTCTTGGCCATGGTCGTGCTGTGGCCGGCCTTACTGGCTGTCGGACTCACGCCGGGCTACGATGACCCTAGCCGTCTCCTATCATGCCACCTACCCGTTGCGGCACTACTTGCCTTGGCTAACTCATAGTGCTACTATCTCACCACCGCGGTCCTATCGCCACACGCCATTGTCACCTACGCGCGCTGTGCCTGGCGCCCTTGCTTGTCTCATTCCCACCCTTGTTCCCCCCCACCAGCCAACACCTGCCGCGCTGCTATTCATCCTCATGTCGTCGTACCCGCCTCGTCCTCATTCCTATCTCCTCGCTCGTCCTCACACCATGCTCATGACTAGTCGAACCCCATGTCCCTCTCTCTCTCTTTATCTCAGAGATGCTCAGCCTGCCATGGCCACATCGAACTCCAGTCAAGTTTTGCCATCGCCATTCACGCCATCCCGAGCGTCTTAGCTCGATTCTTTGCAACCACGGTTAGCTTTGGAAGTTGGCTAGCCAGCCAACCCGCTTTGAGCCCCTCAATCCTTTATGGCCAGCCGAATTCAGAATTTCTGAGCTACCGATCATCTCGCCTCTGAAACAAAGCATGACTTGGGGGTAAGGCCCTACCCCTTGGTAGGGGATCAACTAGTTGTTCCTATGAGCTCACCTTGGTCCCCTCATGCTGTTGCTCATTTTTGTTTGACTAGGAACGACGCGGGTGAGGACCTGACGCATCGGTGTTAACCTTGGAGCGTCGCCAATCTCATTGTGGGACGTGGCTAGGCCACCTCGGCACTCCTCCATCTCAACCGCCATCGCAGTGCAAATCCCAGTGAGCTACTGGTGCTTACCCGCTATCTCCATCACCCCGATAGTGCCTTAGGCCACCGAAACAGTCATGCCGCCATGCGGTTCTGCCCGTCGTCGAGGTTGGGCCTCGGTAGTGCACCGTTAAGCTGCCTACCGCCGCCCATCCTTACACGTTTGGCCATAGAGCCCGGTCGACCCCTCTCTCACCAGAGTGTCGCTAGTTGCCCAATGTATCTGCCGTATGCTGTCGGTAAGCTGCGTCGTCGCGCGCACGCTTCTAGGGGCATGCTATTGTAGAGACGAGTTTTTACAGGGTGTTAGATGGGAGGCATGTCTCTTCTGCAATAGTGCGCATAGTGCCGCGTAATAAATTGATAGATCAAGGTCTTTTCTACAAAATAGCCAGCGAGCGCGAGGGATCCCACCATGGGCCGCTTGCTGGGCCGGCTTGCTGCGCGTGCCGACGTCCCGCGTTGGGCCAAGCCGGGCTGCTGGGCCGAATTAGCTACCGCTGGGTTTTCCCTTTTTCTTAAGCAATTCCTAATTTAGTTTCTAAGTAAACTTGTAAATTCAATATAAAATTGTGTAGCTGACCAAAAAAATTGTGAAATTAATTTTGTTAAGTTCCTAAAATTATGACATATCTGCTAATATATTTTGTTCGCATAGTTCATAGTATTTCCAAGAGTAATCTAATTAAATTGAAATACTTGACATGGTTAAAACATCAACTTGTAGGAATTATTGCGGTAAATCGATAGTAGTGTTGGCTCTAGAATCTTTACAGTAAATTCCTAACAATATTAGTTGTGCACTATAATTTTTGTAGCTCCATAAAAATTAGTTGCTAAGGTAGCTAAATGAGCCCTAGTACGAATATATGTATTTAATCAATAAAATGCAAAAACACCTTGGGGTTGTAAAACTAAAATATTTTCCAGAAACGAAGCCTTACTTGACAACGTGGATATGTAGCCTAGTGCGTTAGTCATTAGAGCTAGCTCGTTAGCTTGCGAAGCGTAATAGTGTTTTTAGAGTTGCAGTTGCCATTGGTTAATTATGTTTTGTACGCTGCATCTGCGAATATCATAAAAGAAAAACGATGGATCTAGAGTCGATCAGAGTAGCACGAGGATGGTGCCTTGGTGACCGTGTCGCCACGGTGGAATGCAAATCCTTGGTTATATCTTGCCCAGGCAAGACCCGGTGCATAATCTCTAATATTCTGCACTTTATTTTATACTTGTGCATTAAGTTTTGAGGAGTTGAATGAAACCCACTTGCACACACATATATATATATATATATATATATATATATATATATATATATATATATATATATATATATATATATATATATATATATATATCCTATGAGTCCTACTAGTATGTCAGGATCATGTAGATTGCTAAGCTATAGGATCCGGTAGAAGTCGAGCTATTACCTGTCACTCACAAGAGATAGAAAGATATTATTGTTGTTATTATATTACTATCACATGGAATATATATGAAGGATAATTGGAGACCGAGCGGAATAGTACTTTGGATCTGGACTTGGACAGGCATTCGAGCGAGGCTCAGATTGCACTTGTTCTGCCTGTGTCGATTGAAGACCATCTGTTGTTGTGGATGGTAGTCAGGTCACAGATTTATTATCCTGAGCACATACTTGCTTATAGGAGCGGGAAGACTTGTTGCTCTCTTGTCATGGGTTCCAGCTCTTTTCGCACTGACTTTTAGGGGTGGGTATTAGGTGGAGGTCTAAGCACCATACTGAGACCGGGACTCAGGTGTTGGGGGATTGGAGTCCAAGTTTGGATGGAGACCTGGACCCCTTGACAGGAGGAGGACAAGTTGGTCCCGTTTGTGCCCGGGGTACAAGCGGGGCGTGTGTTTCAGGGTACCCAACTAGGATACATCGATTCACGAATCGTTGTTTCTGTAAGACGGTATCGACTTGGCTATAGTCTAGCACCGTAGTAAGAACTGAAATATGAAAGATGGTAAAATGGTTCTGATTGCTTACCACCTACTTGAAAGTAGCATAGGTGCTTACATAGAATGGTTAGTTAAGGAACTAATGATGACTGCTAATAAAATTGAATATAAGGACGCACGTTTAGTAATGCTTCCGCAAATGCAATCACCCACAAGCCAAATAAGCCTTGCATATACTTGGAGTCTTTTATTTTCCTCCTATTGGGTAAGTCTTGCTGAGTACAATCGAGTACTTAGGGTTTTATTCCCCCTGTTGCAGGTGACCGATGGATGGTAGACGATCTTTGTGTGTAAAAACCTCCTGGTGGGCTCAGCGAGGAATTCCTTCCGTTGCTGACATAGAGCTTATTCAAATTGTCACAAAATGTTTTTGCAAAGGAAAAGACTTACAGTCTGTTATCATTCCATGTACATAAATGTTCCTCATGTTAGCGCTTAAACTTGTCGTTATATACATTTCCGCTGAAAGCTCTGATAACATTATTATATTCCGCTGTCATAATCAATTGAGGTAATATTCTGCTATGGTAATTAAGTGATGTAAGAAATGGCTAAATATGTTGTAAGCTTTATTCTCTCATTTATGATCCTGACAAAAAATTATGGATTTTTGAGTTCTCCCCTTGGGGTGTGCTCAACGGAATGGCACAATTTAGTGCACTCTCTTGGGTACTTCATGTCTGATGGAAGTCAAGTACTCTTGAGAGGGCATTAGATTAGACGGTTCTGCCATAGAACAATCATGGAATCACTTGTAGGATTTATCCATTATAACCATTTCTTGAACGCTTGTCACTATCATGAGCTTCTATTGTTGACTTGAACTAGATTGATTTGCCTAAGCTTCCAAGTCCGATTTGAACTCTCTCTAAGCTTCATCACACACATTAAGCAGTTATCTTATTGAGGTTGTACTTGTCACTTGTTGGCAATCCAAAATAAATCAAGTACTTGGATTTACTAGGTCATGAACAAACTCATACACTACTACTAGATCAATCAACCGTTCAAGCAATAGTGGTAGGCTATGAATTTTAAAATTTTATTTGTTATGCATGATCTTGATAAGCATGGACTATATGCACTAACCGCATACTAGTAAGGGATCAAAATGATCATGCACATTATAATGATACCTTTGCTATCTTAGAGTAGAGGATAGTCATTTGATTCCAATTAAGCTCCACAATAGCAATGTGAAGTCCAATTCAATAGCTTGGTGAAGACGAACATTTGCATTTGAATTTCATTATTTACCCATATGAAATGAGAACCACTTAAGATCAAGTGCACTATCTTATTGTGGTTGGCTTGCTTCATCATCTATCAATGTTTGCTTGAGAGCATCATATGTGAGAATGATCACTTAAATTTTCATGACTAGCTCTCTTTTGGGTGTTGCTTGCTTTCTAGATCAACCCTATGATTCTTCAACTAAGCATCTCAAATGTTCCTTAGATCACAACTTCCATTTTATCCTTCCAAGCACCATGCTTGGTTTACCTATAAAAGGCGGCAAGTCTCTACACTAGGGAGAAGTGACCTCACTCCAAAGAACCATTGTTGATACTCACTTGAAATGACTTTGTTTGATTGATCCATATGATGGACTTGATGTGTAACCTTGAATCCTTCTTTAAATCCTTTTTTCTACTTGTTTAAGTCCTTTTATTTCTACCAAATGATTTTCAATTGTCACTAGAACTTAAATTCCATCTCCATCTTGAGTTTGATCTTGATCTTTCAATTTGAGTACCAAATGTGTGCCAAGTACACTCCACAATCAAATAGCCTTGTACCCATTACTTGTCATGCTTCTAGCTCATCTCAAAACCAAACTTAGATTCCTCAACCACTTATAAATATGTTTCCATCTTGAGGACCTTTCAATCAAAGTGACTCTTGATGAATCCAATAATGGTCACTTTTTTTGTTGATTCTATACCCTTCAATGAATAATCTATATCTCCCAATGTACAGATTCATTTACTACGAAATTTGGTGGAGATGTGCTTCACTAAGTCTTATAGCATCTGTAAAAATTTGAGCTTCATTTGACTTCTAGATTGCTACCAGATTTCATATCTTTCCACGCTGCTATATGCTGAAAACTGCTGCACTATAGCTGACAAGATCTACTCTAAAACTGAAGCATCTCTTATCCAATTCTCACGAAATTCATGCAGAATCTAATACCATAAGTTCAGAGCATGCATAATAAAATTCAATCCAATCCAAATAGATTTGATCACTCAAACCTAGACTTAATCTCAGCTAGCTCATATTTTCAACTTAGGACATATTTTAATACTTGAGCTATTCTTCATCAAATGTGAACCAAACTTGAGATCAATTTATTTGAACACTCTCACAAGACATAAGTCCATTCAATCCACTTACAACAAGTAACATATGCATATTTATCCAATTCAATCGACTCATATGCACCCAAATAAATAAGATCAACAAGGAATATACCTTGGTTAGCTCATGATCATCCATAGCAAGCTTCAACTCAATTATTTGCAAGCCACCAAATAATTCCAATAAATCCCCACATCTTGAATATGACACTTGTATGTTGTAGCACATTTGGACTTCACTAATTCTTGGCTTGGCATTAGGATAGAATAGCACTAGGCTTCAATACTTGACTCAATATATGATGAACAATAAGAATTCCATTGAATCAAGTCTCCAATGCCACAGTACCTACACACATTCATCCTCTTTTTGATGGTACCCAACCAAATTTGGGTCCCCTCAAGTTAGGTGCAACATACTTAAGCAAAGCCTTAGTATGGTTAGCGGGATGTTTTGCAATTGCAACCAATGAGGTACCATTGCCATCCTTCCTAAGCAAAGAATCATCATCAATTGAAATAGGCTTAGGAGTGTTACCTAGGGGACATGAGTGTGCCATGTGTCCCCTTTCTCGGCATGAGTAGCACTTCCTCTTTGATTGAGCCTTCTCTTCTTTGCTCATGTGGTGCTTCTCATTGCCTTGCCTCTTATGAGTTGTTTGAGCCTTCTTCTCAAGCTTGGTAGGACACCTTAAGGCAAAGTATCCCATCTCTTCACACTTGAAGCACTTGATGTGAGCATGATCTTTCTTCTCATATTGATTCTTGCTCACCATCTTGGCATCTTGAATAAGCATTGGATGCCTTGCCCTTCCACCCTTTCTTGTTTTCTTCTTTATCCCCGAATCACCACCATCTTTAGGGTTGATCTTGATTTGAACTTGGGGCTTATCTTCTTGCTCAACTTGTGGCTTTAGTTGAGGCTTCACTTGTTGCTTCACCAATTCCTTGGTTGGGCACATAGAGGTGAGATGTTCCCATGTGCGGCACTTGAAGCACTTGACATGCTTTAGCCTCTCTTCTTGTTTCTTCAACTTGGGCTTTTCTTCATTTGGGCAACCATTTGCAAGATGTCCCACTTCATGGAATTTGAAGAACATGAATGAGAGAGCTTTTCTTGTTCTTGTTTCTTCATCTTTGTTTCTCTCTTTCTTTCCCCCTTAGTCATGCTCTTGTTGAATCCAATGCCACTCATATCACCATAGCTTCTTTTGTTGTTCAACATATGCTCGAAGGTGATTTTGGTGTTGTAGCACCTCTCTAGCTTGTTGCTCAAATTCTTCACTTTACTTTTGAACTCATTGTTCTCCTTCAAAAGGTTAGTCTCACAAGACAAGGAAGTAGAACAAGCATCTATATGTGAAGAACATGGCACAGCTAATAATTCATCACAAGAGGTGGATACATTCTTCTTGAATACATCACAAGGGTTACCAACATTATGTGATTGATCAATTGACCCATGTGATGAGCTCTCACTAGTTTTAGTTTTTCCATTGGAAAGATCCGTAGTGAGAAAAGCATGGTCTTGTACCAAATTATCATGAACAACACTAAGTTTCTCATGAGCCAATTTTAGCTCCTCATGTGAACAAGTAGTGACATAAAGTAGATGATTTTGTTGTTCACATGTGGTCTTTAGAAAAGAGTTTTTATTTTTCCATTTCTCAGTTTTAGCCATCTCCTTTTCTAAAGCCTTGATCATCCTACCAAATTTATCTAGAAGCTCTTCATATGAATCAAGATCAATCACATTTGCATTAGATACCTTTGTGTCACCTTATGACATAACGCAATGTGATGTAGTGGATGAGCTTGTAGACACATCACTTTCGTAGCCCGCGAGCATGCACCATCATCACCACCATTAAGTGTGCATGGAGTAGAATCAACAATTGCATCACTTGTGGTATTATCATCAATCTTGTCAAATGAGCTTGAGGTAGAATCATCGTCATCATCACTTGACCATGAGGTGGAGCAATCTTCCATAATCACCGAATTATGGCTATGCTCAACATCCTCATGTGCCTCTTTCTTGGGCTCACAATCATCATCATCGGAGACCACCCCATATTTCTCATTGAGATAAATCCAAATCTCATGGGCGGTCTTCATGTTTATGATCTCACCAAATATGCAATCATCCAAAGATCTATACATGATGTTAGTAGCTTGGATGTCGAGATCTAGGCATTTCTCTTGTGCTTGAGTTAGATTCTCTTCATCCAATACATGAGAAAAGCCTACATCTACCATCCACCACATTTGAGGGCAAATAAACTTAAAATTACATATCATCCAATTTTTCCACCGTTCAAAGTATGTGCCATAAAAAATGTGTGGACACTCAACATCTAGCTCGTAGTTCACCATCCTCTCAGATCGGTAAAGACCACAAATGAGAGACCTGGCTCCGATACCACATGTAGGGTCAAGATGGCGGACTAGAGGGGTGAATGGTCCTTTCTAAAATTAATTGCGCTGACTAACCGAAACAATTGCGGAATTAAAACTATCAGTCTAGCCAAGACTACACCCCTCTATCTAAGTTTGAAGCACCTTAAAAAGATCCTAAATAGGTAAGAAAGGTGTCAGGCTAGCTAGAGCTCAACTAACATTTCAAGCTTGCGGTTGTAAGGTCACACAAACCTATGCAACTACTACTTCAAGCAACTGGGGGATCTCCTACACAACTAGTGATGCAAAGCGCACAAAGCCCCTAAGCTCACTAGCGATGCTCAATAACAAGGCTACACAATCCAAATTAGAGAGCGTAAATTACTTAGCTACACAAACTAAGCAATGCAACTAACAAGGCTACTCAAGCCAAATTAGTTGCGTAAGGGAGCTACTTCTATGCTACACAAGCAAGAAGGTAACTAGCAAGCTACACAAGCTAACTAATTACAAGAGCAACTACACAAGCACAAAATATGAAAAGTAAGTACAAGCTTATGTAACGGGGATGCAAACCAACGGGAAGACAAGGATGACATGGTGATTTTTATCCTGAGGTTTACGTGCTTGCCAACACACTAGTCCCTGTTTGTGTCGACCACTCACTTGGTGGTTCAGCGACTAATTGGCACTACACCAAGCCCACACATTGGGCACCACAAGAACCCCACGGTCCAAGTGAGGATAGCTCAATGACACGCTCAAGTAGAGTTAGTCTTCGTGGCTCCAGCGGGGTGAGCACAATACTCCTCACAATCACTTCTCTAGAGCACCACATAAGCTTATTTGTGCTTCTATGGAGACCACCACTAAGCTGTCTAGGAGGTGGCAACCTCCAAGAGTAACAAGCACCACCGGCTTGCAACTCAATCACATAGTGCCACTCGATGCACTCTCATAATGCAATCACACTAGAATCGCACTCACACTCAATCGGATGATCACTATCAAGCGTATGAGAGTTAGAGGGCTCCCAAGCACACCTACACAAGCCACCAAGGCTTAAGGGTGCTCATCAACTAGCCCAAGGCTGAGCTCCACCTCTATTTATAGCCCCCAAGCCAAATAGAGCCGTTGCAGCATTTGAGCTGCACTCTGCGTGGTCACCGGACAGGTTGGTGTGGCACCGGATAAGGTATGGTGGTGGCCTCCAACGACCGACTCCAATAGCTATTTTGAACTAGCCATTGCATACTAGGCACTGGACAGGCAGGGGTGGTGGTGCCACCTGCCGGCCAAAACCCAAAACCCGCGCCCTCGGGAAAATTAGGGAGGCGCCACCAAACAGGGGGTGGCGGTGCCCACTTTTTCTCAAACTGGATTTCCACCACTTCAAGGCTATAGAGCTATTCGTTAGCTTTCCGAAAAGTCCTAGATCATCGAAATCGGAGTTCAGAGCTAAGAGTTATTCCCAAAATATGAAAGTGTGCCACTGCTGATTTGGGCATGTTGCAGGGAGTGGCGGTGCACCACCCTATGGGTGGCGGTGCCAGGGCGGGGCACACTGGAAAGGGTGGTGCCACCCCCTAGGCTGGACTGCACATTGGCCACAAGTTTGGTTGCATTTTCCGACCCTCGGACAACCCAAACTTGCTCTTTTCTTCTCCTGTTCTTCTCCAAGTTGATCCAAATCAACTCCAACAACTTCTCATTTGCAAATGTGCCAACAGCACAAAGTATACAACATCATGTGCATGTGTGTTAGCTTTTCACAAATATTTTATCAAAGGATTAGCTCTCTTTTCACCATGCCACTCGATCCTAGCAACGATGCAAAGTTAGATCACTCGAGTGGCACTAGATGACCGATATGCAAACAAGCTTGCCCCTCTTGATAGTATAGCCATCTATCCTAAATCTGGTCATAAACTTCTCTACACACCTATGACCGGTGAAATGAAATGCCCTATAGGTTATACAATTGCCTTGCGCATTCCATTCCATCTCCTCCAATGTTGATGCAACACATGCACCAACCTTGATCAACAAATGATATGATCCACTTCATATCATCACGTGACCTTATTGGTTCATCGATCTTTACCTCACTTGCTCTTCACCGTTGCCTTTGCCCATCGGCGCCAAGTGTTGCTCAAGCTTCACCGCCACGCGGTCCATCGCTCCAAAGCCTCTAACTTACCCTTCACGCTTGCAACCGATCCATCAAGCCAAGTTTTATCTTGATCTTCTCCACCTTATTCACATGACTCTGTCATGTCTCATATGCAATGAGCTCCTTCATCACATGTGTGAGCCTTGCAACAAATCCAAGCCATCTTCACCGTCATGGCATGAGTTGTTCACATAAGTGTACCTGTGGACTAATCTCTTGTGTATTTCATATTTAAATACATTAGTCCACCTAGGTTGTCACTCAATTACCAAAACCAAACAAGGACCTTTCACAGGAAAGACGAGCTGAATTGCGTTGATTTCCTCCTCTGAACACCGGATTGGTGTGATCAAGCATTTGTCGACGTTGGTGTCCAGGCCTAAAGCACCGGTAAACAGCTGCAACAGTTGGCGAATGTAGATGAAGTCGTTTGGTAGTGGCTTGAGGAAGGTGACAAGATCATCCGCATAAACCAACGCTCGATACTTGATGTTGTCTCTAGGCAGTGGAGTGAGCACTTGCAAGCAATCAGCTTCAGCGATGAGTGTGTTAAGCACTTCCATTACAATGACGAAGAGCAATGGTCAAAGCGGGTCACCCTACCATAGCCCTCGCTGGCAGATGCGTCTTCCTGGCATGCTGTTCACCACAACCTCTGTGCTTGTTGTGGATAGAAGGGTGAACATCTAGTCACGCCAACGTTTAGAAAAACCCACACACTGCAGAACTTCGAGCAGGAATGGCCAAGCGATAAAGTTGAAGGCCTTGGAAAGGTCGACCTTTAGCAACATTGATGGGCATCGCCTAGCATGTAGCCACCGGCAAGCTAATTGCACCGTTTGGAAATTTTAAAGAATCTTGCAGCCTTTGATGAAAGTTGTTTGATTGTCCTTAATGATCTATGTCATCCTTGGCACCAGACGCATGACCAAGACCTTAGAGAATAGTTTGCCGACGCTATGGATCAGACAAATGGGCCTATAATTGTTAGATAATCTGCTCCATCCCTTGTGTGAATGCGCAACAGGGGAAGGCGGCGCCGAAAAGGGCTCCCTACCGTTGCACTATAGCAGCTGCAAGGGTAGGCGCCGAATGGGCTCACCTGCCGTATTATAGCCACAACAGGGGCAGGCACAAAAGTTAGCCCTACTGTCGCATCTAGTAACTGTAGCAGCATGACAGCTGTACTAGGACTAGATGGATAGAGTTGTATATATAGTTTGCCACTGCAACTCAGTAAAGCGAGAGTTCAGATTTGCCATCTCCTATACAGAGCTCCGACCAACGCTGGTGTCTCTTCTATGTGTGTGCTCTGTTCTCCCTCCCTTCTTCTACCTCTAGCCATAGTGCATGGTCGGCAACGACAGTTCATGGTCGGCATCGCTAGTGTGTGCTCGGCAACACTGAGCGAGTGGTCAGATATCTCCATACCGGAGATCAAGGGGCAACAAGTGATATCAGAGCCATACAAACGCCATCGCCGGACTAACCACTGGTGATGACGCATGGTTCAGAGATGGGCAACAGCAGCGGTGCTACTGTGGCTGCCCAGCCACGATAGGAGGTCCTTGTGCATATGGTGCGGGAGGTCAGCGACACCAGTTGGCCGACGCTGACTCGCACCAACTATGGAGAGTGGTCAGTGACCATGAAGGTCAAGCTCAGAGCTCGATGGCTCTAGAATGCTATTGACAAGGGCAACAAAAATGAAGAAGATGACATATCAGCGTTGGAGGCTATCCTTGCTGCTATACCGGCAGAGTACAGAGAGCTATTGGGGGCTAAAAGCTCTGCTAAGGAGGCATGGGAGACTATTGCGGCAATGCGCGTTAGTTCCAACCACGCAAAGAAGGTGACAGCCTAGCTTCTGAAGTAGGAGTACACCAACCTCAAGTTCAAGGATGGTGAATCGGTGGAGGATTTATCCCTCTGCCTGCAGACGCTCATCAGCAAGCTGAAGAGCCACGGCATCACCATCGACAAAGAGGAGGCAGTCTCCAAGTACCTCCACTCTGTGTCGGGAAAGCACATCCAGATCGCTCTCTCCATAGAGATAATGCTGGACTTGTCCACCCTCACCATTGAGGATGTGATAGGCCATCTACGGGCAGTGGATGAGCACCTAGAGTAGGGAACAGTAACAAAGGACAGTGGAAAACTACTGCTGATAGAGGAGGAGTGGGCTGCTCGGAGGAACTTCGAGGTAGCCTCCTCCAGCCGCGGTGGTGATGGCAAGCACCGCGGCAAGGCTTCTTCGGAGAAGAAGAAGCATGTTGACCCCAATGCCTACCGGCGCTGCGGGAAGACGGGCCATTGGGAAAGGGAATGCCCAAATTGCAAATAGGAGAAGAAGGCTGAGGCTCATCTAGCACAAACTAATGATGACGATGTGGCTACTATCCTGATGGCGATGTTCTATACACTGCACGACATCGAGGCCGAGGAGAAGGGAGAGGTGATGGCGGTGAAAGGACCTAGAAAGGCCCTGAAGGCTGTCAACCCCGACAAACCGTGCACCCAAGTCCACCTCGAACTTGTGGGCGGCGAGCAGGAGCAGCGGTGGTATCTGGACTCTAGTGCCAGCAACGACATGGCGGGCTCCAAGGCAGCCTTCTCCAGCTCAACGACGATGTTACCAGTATGGTGAAGTTTGGTGACGGCTCAAGGGTGCCGATCCAAGGGCACGACACCATCATCTTCAAGTGCCAGAACGACGAGCATCGCGTGCTAACGGATGTATATTACATCCTACAGCTGCGTTTGAGTATCATCAGCATTGGCCAGCTGGATGAGCGCGGTAGCGAGGTACTGATCAAGGACGGAGTCCTTAGGATCAGGGACTAGAAACAGCGACTTCTTGCCAAGGTCAAGAGGTCCCAGAACTGGTTGTACCTGCTCGACCTGAAGGTAGAGCAGCCAGTGTGCCTGGCGGCAAGGCACACTGAGGAACCATGGCTGTGGCATGCCCGGTTTGGACATCTCAGCTTCAAGGCGCTTGGTCAACTGGAGAAAATGGTCCGAGGGCTACCCCACATCGAGCATGGAGGTGAGCTATGTGATAGTTGCCTGGCTGGGAAGCAGAGGAGGATGTCGTTCCCAAAGGCGACCAAGTATCGCACGATGGACGCTCTCGAGCTCGTCCACGGCGACCTCTACGGGCCAATCACGCCAGCCACACACAGTGGTCAGCGGTACTTCCTCTTGCTTGTGGATGATTGCAGTCGCTACATGTGGCTGCAACTCCTAACGAGCAAGGACAAAGCGGCGGGGGCGATCAAGAAGTTCAAGATGCACGCGAAGGCCGAGAGCGGCAAGAAGCTCCGCATGCTGAGGACTGATCGCGACGGCGAATTCACTTTGGTGGAGTTCGCTGCATACTACACGGATCAGGGTGTGGTACGACACCACACCGCGCCGTACTCGCCACAGCAGAATGGCGTGGTAGAGCGACGAAACCAGACGGTGGTCGGCATGGCTCGATCTATGATGAAGGCCAAAGGCATGCCGGCAAGGTTCTGGGGTGAAGCGATGACCACGGCAGTGTTCATCCTCAACCACGATCCCACCAAGGCCCTAAAGGGCAAGGCGCCGTTCGAGGCTTGGCATGGATGCAAGCTAAGCGTGTCCTTCCTCTAGACATTCGGCTGCATCGGCCATGTCAGGAAGACGAAGCCGGTCCTGACCAAGCTAGAGGACAGGAGCACACCGATGGTGTTCCTGGGCTACGCGGAGGGTACCAAGGCATACTGGCTCTACGACCCACATGGAGACAAGGTGCTTGTCTTGCATGACGTCGTGTTCGACAAGAAGGCGACCTGGGACTGGAACAGTCTGAGCACCAGGGAAGCTGGTGGCTTCACCAGCACCTTCGTCGTCGAGCACTTGGTCATCCACGGTGGTGGAGATGCTGGGGAAGAGGTGCCGAGCACTCCGAGAGGGGTGCTGAGCACTCCAACGACAGAGCCGAGCACTCCTGGGGAGATGCCGAGCACTCCAGGAGGGGTGTCGAGCACTCTAGGAGTGAAGCCGGGAGGTCCTGCAGTGGTGGCGACCACTCCGGGACGGGTGCCGAACACCCCCGTAGCGGAGCTGAGGGGTCTTATAGTGGTGCCGACCACTGCAAGACAGATGCCGAGCACTCCGGGAGGGGTGCAGACCACTCTAGGAGTGGTGACGAGCAGTCTAGGAATAGTGTCGAGCACTGCAATCGGGGTGCTGAGCACTCCAGGTGCTGTGCCGAGCACTCTAGCGGAACAATAAACTCCATCGACTCCGATCGAGTTCGCCTCACCTCCAAGTAACATCACTGAGTTCATGGATGTCTTCCACGAAGGTGAGGAGGTGTGGTTCCGTAGGCTAGATGACATCGTCAGCAGCACAGGGCCCTCAGGCCTGACGGGTAGGCTGCTCAATGACCAAGAGCTGCTTCTCATCAGTGTAGAGGAACCACCCACGTTCGCGCTGGCCGAGCGATATGGAAACTGGCGACGGACGATGCTGGAAGAGATGAAGGCGATCGAGGAAAACGAGACATGGGAGCTCGTCGATCCACCTCTAGGATGCCGTCTGAACGGCCTGAAGTGAGTGTACAAGGTCAAGCGGGACGAGCACGGCGCCATTGTCAAGCACAAGGCGTGCCTCGTCACCCGAGGCTTTGTTCAGCGCGAGGGCATCGACTTCGAGGAAGTCTTTACGCCAATAGCGCGCATGGAGTCTGTCTGTTTGCTACTAGCCTTGGTAGCAGCAAAGGACTAGCACGTCCATCACCTAGACGTAAAATTGGCCTTCCTCAACGGTGAGCTAGTGGAGATGATCTTCGTCAGGCAACCTCCGGGTTTCACCGTCAAGGGAGCGAGGCACAGGGTGCTCCGACTGCACAAGGCGCTCTATAGGGTGCGGCAGGCTCCATGAGCATGGAACGCCAATCTTGACGCCATGCTGGGCGAGCTTGGGTTCCAGCGGTGCGCAACCGAGCACACGCTCTACACACGGCGACGGGGGAAGGAAGAGCTTGTCGTAGTCGGTGTGTATGTGGATGACTTGATCGTCACCGGCGCGCGTGCGGAGGACATCTGTAGTTTCGAGCGTGAGATGGCGGCTCATTTTTGAATGAGCGATTTCGGCGCACTCTCCTACTACCTCGGCATCGAGGTGAAACAGGGGAAGGAGGCGCTCACGCTTGGTCAAAGCGCGTACGCCTCGAAGCTGTTGGAGCGGAGTGGCATGGCTGAGTGTAAGCCGTGCGTGACTCCATTGGAGGAGCGGCTGAAGCTAACAAAGGCCAGTACTACGGCAAAAGTAGATGCAACACTCTACCTAAGTATCGTCGGCGGTCTGCGCTATCTAGTCCACACGAGGCTGGACATTGCGTTTGTCATGGGCTATGTCAGTCGCTTCATAGAGGATCCCAGAGAGGATCACTGGGCTACGGTGAAGCGGCTACTGCGCTACGTCAAGGGGACGGTGGATAAGGGAATCATCTTCCCAAAGACCAGCGGGAGTAGGCTGCAACTCACTGTGTTCAGCGATGCAGACATGGCGGGGAACATCGACGGACGGCGGAGCACCTCTGTCGTGCTCGTCTTCCTCGGGTCGGCTCTAATTTCATGGCTGTCGCTGAAACAGAAGGTGGTTGCGCTATCTACGTACGAGACAGAGTACGTAGCGGTGACCATAGCGGCGTGCCAAGTTGTGTGGTTGCGCCGGCTGCTGGGCGAGCTGACCGGTGCGGAAGGTCACCCACTAGCACTGATGGTGGACAACCAGCCCGCCATCGCCATCGCGAAGAATCCGGTTCTCCACGACCGGAGCAAGCACATCGACGTGAAGTTCCACTTTCTCAGGGACTGTGTCGATGGAGGGCAGATCGTCATCGAGTTTATCGAAACTGATTGGCAACTCGCGGACGTCCTCACCAAGCTAAAGAAGATGATCGGTATGGAGAGGTTCTAGGGTTAACAGTAGGATTAGGGGAAGAATTGTTAGATAATCTGCTGCATCCCTTGTGGGAATGCGTAGCAGGGGAAGGCGGCGCCGAAAAGGGCTCCCTACTGTTGCACTGTAGCAGCAGCAGGGGTAGGCGCCGAACGGCTCACCTGCCGCACTGTAGCCGCAACAGGGGCAGGCACAAAAGTCAGCCATGTTGTCGCATCCAGTAACTGTAGCAGCATGGCAGCTGTACTAGGACTAGATAGATAGAGTTGTATATATAGTTTGCCACTGCAACTCAGTAAAGAGAGTTCAGATTTGTCATCTTCCATACAGAACTCCGGTCAACGCTGATGTCTCTGCTGTGTGTGTGCTCTGTTCTTCCTCCCTTCTTCTACATTTAGCCATAGTGCGTGGTCGACAACGACAGTTCGTGATCGGCATCGCTAGTGTGTGCTCGGCAACACTGAGCGAGTGGTCGAATATCTCCGAAGATCGAGGGGCCAACAGTAATCTCTCAGTCCGGACGGCGCATCGTTCTTCCTTAGTAGGATCATGGCCGCCTCATTCAATAGGTGGAAGCTTCTGGCGTCTAGGTCCCACATTGCCTAGAACACATCCATGACGTCTCTTTTGACGACTTCTCAGGCCGTCTTGTAGAAGCAGCCGTTGAATCCATCCAGACCCGATGCTCGGTCATTAGGCGTCTCTCGGACCGCCTTGCAGATTTCCTCCTCTGTGAATGGGGTGACCTCATCATTGATACCCGCGCCAACATTAGCCACGCTCCAGCTTTTCAGTGCCCTTGCTACCACCCGGAGCTTGAAGTCTACACATTGACACGCATCAACGTTGTTCAAGGGCCACGACCATTCAATGCGCACGACGTCGAGGAATCCCTGGAACTTGACCCAGATGAGCTCAAAGCGGAATCGGGGTTTAGCCCAGGCTCCGAACTGAGTAGCAGCAGCAAGGGCGCGTGATCAGAGCAATCCAAAGAAATTGCATGGAAGGCATGCATCGGATAATGCTCAAGCCACTTGATGGAGGTGAACGCACGGTCAAGGCGCTCCAAGGTCGGGTTATCCCGCTCATTGCTCCAGGTGTAGAGGTGACCTGACAAGTGCATCTCTGCGAGACCAAGATCATCGATAGCACGCCAGAAACAACGCATCATGCCACGGTGTAGGCGCCCGTTGTTCTTATCCCTGGTGTGGAGGATCAGATTGAAGTCTCCACACAGCAACCACGGGCCATCGCAGGTATTATGTAGGTCACGGAGCTCTTGTAGGAACTGCGCCTTGAGCTGCGACACCATCGGTCCATAAACCGACGAGAGCCACCAAGATTCAGAATCATCACCCTGAGCCGGGCGAAACCGGATGGTAGCCGAGAACTGGCGTAAGCTTGGCTGAGTAGCAACCCACAAATCCTGATTCCAAGCGACGATCACCCCACCCGAAGCCCCGACCGCAGGCAAGCAGAGATATATAGTCCAATTCTGGCCCTGTTAATTCACACGACATGGATACAGACACCGACTCAAGTTTCGTCTCCTGCAAACAATCTACAGAGACCTGCTCCTTGACGACCACATCCTTTACAACGCTACGCCTCGCGCGGCTATTGAGGCCGCGGGGGTTCCACACCAAAATGTTGTTGTGATTCATTAGGGAACAATTCTTGTAACGTCGCGCGTTCCAGCGCTCATGGCGCCCGCGCCGACCTTCCCCTGCGTGCGCCCGCCATGGGAAAGAGCTCCCGCATTGCCACACGCTTGGAGGAAGACAGTGTCTCCTTGAACGTATCGTGGAATCGAGACGCGATGGAGGCGTCAGGTGTTGTCGGCGACGACCATGCCGCGCTCGTTGAGGGGTGCCACTTGCTGAGCATCACTTTCTTCGCCTGCTTTTCCGGCTTGGGGTCGCGGTAGACGGTCTTGGCAGCAAGCCTGTCGCAGTGACGCGGCACCAGGTTCTCATCCCGGACATGCGAAACGCGAAGGCGAGGTGGCGAGTTGATCAGTGGCGGCTCGAGCGGCAACTTCAGGCCGGCAATGAAGTCCTGAACAGAGACAGGTCTGACTGTAGGGGAACCTGCTACAGGCGGAGGCATGATAGGCAACAGGTTTGTATGTTGGGTCATGGACGCTGGGCCGTCCACGGTGGGATGAGCTGGTGACACTTCGTGGGCTTTGTTGGTGTCCCCAGTGGACAGCTCTTGTGTCTCATGGGCTTGGCTGTCAGCCCCGACAGAGAGCATATGAGTCTGTGGACTGGAGGCTTTAGGCGGCGGCGAACGCAGGCCCAACTCTGCATCTGCAAAGTTGTCCGCCTCGCTGCCGTTGTGGTGGTCACGGCGGTCCTCGCCACCCGTTGTGACCGGCGGCGCCGACTGGAGGAACTCTCCGCAAATCGCGGCTGAAGCAGCAGGCCATGGCATGAGGTCATGCTCGTCTGCCACCAACCCCGAAGCCTAGGACGCCAGTGGGGGGCTGCTTTGCCCGACATCTCCGGTTGAAAGACCGAAAGCAGGGGATCCGATGCCGCCAACTTTGGCGCAGCAGGGGCGGTGGCCTCCATGTCAGCGACAGGAAGCATAGGGTCGAGCCTCGGTGGTGGGGGCTCATGCTGCGACCGGAGTTGAAATTTGAATTCCTGGGGGGCCTCGGGTGTCTGTGCGGCGGAAGACGACACTTGTGCTGACGACAGGAGGTGACGAGGCACCCCCTCCGTCAGTGGCGGACCCAGGATTTGCCCTAGGCCCAGTGCCTGTTTAGTTTCTAAAATTTTGCAAATTTTTTTAAGATTTTTTGTCACATCGAATTTTTGGACGCATGCATGAAGCATTAAATATAAATAAAAAAATAAAACTAATTACACAGTTTAGACGAAATTCACGAGACGAATCTTTTAAGCCTAATTAGACTATGATTGGACACTAATTATCAAATAACAACGAAAGTGCTACAGTACCATTTTCCAAAAAAAACGCCAACTAAACAAGGCCCAAATTATGGCGGCTAAAACCCAAAAACGACACCATAGTCTGTAAACTCTATATGGCTCATTGTCCACTTCTATGTCCTCGGTAACAACTCGTAACTTGGAAAACATGAAAATGTTATGGGAAATTTTGCTCAGGGACACTGAAGAAAGGCTTTATTTGCTGCTGGACACCGCCAACTCGTGTATTTGCTGAGTACCATTATGAATCGCTGTTTTTTTTGCCAGAAGACACCGTGGCCATTATTTTAATCTTTTCTATCGTTTGGAAGAGAGAACAAGCAGTGGATGGACAAAGTTGCCCCTAGCTCGTGTATTTGCTGAGAACAAGTAGTGGTCTGGCCGCACTCCATCCTCCCGTGCCATCCTCTCCAGCGCCCTGCCTGCGCGCACGCCGCGATGGCCATGTTTAGCACGACCGCGTCCGGGGCCACCCCGTCCTTGAACATGATCCGCGACGGCCGTGGTCCGTAGACAGCCATGGAAGCCGAGGAGCAGAAGGCGAAGTCCGCCTCGACGCCAAGCTCATGGCCATCGGCAACATCCTGCTGGTGACTGAGAGAGAGACGTTTACCGCTGTGCGTGCTGGCGCTGCTGGTGGAGGTGTCGACAGTGACCTCGGCGACGGCAGCGGCCGGCATGTCCCGATAGGCCAGAGGCGGATACAGCGGCCAGTGGCGACCACAGTGTCGTCGTCGGCGCCCTTGGGTTCCGCGGCGGCTACGGTGGCACCAGCCCCAACGCTCCCGTTACTCCTTCCCGGAGCTCTCCCACCCGTCGAACTGGCCCAGCTCCGGCCGCCATGAACTTGGCGCCGAGCTCTCCCGTTCCTGCTCCCCGGCGTCTCGCACGAGGAGAATCTCGCGGATCCCAGCAGCCGGCGACGCCGCCACCGAGCTGTGTGCGGAGATCGACGAGCTCGACAATGGCGGCGGCGGCGGCGAGTGTGGGCGCTGGAGCGGGATGGAGGCCATGGGTAGTGGCAAGGCGACAACATCGCACACACGCAGAGCTCTCGCGGTCTTTACAGAGGCAGAGGCCTGCGGGGAGGGCTTGGCCAGGGCGGCCATGGAAGGAATGGTGGCCGGAGATTTCGCAAGAAGAAAAAAATGAAGGGGGAAGAAGGAAGGTGAGGCGGAGGGAGGGCGCGGACATGGAGGGGCGTGCTGATCTCTGTCGGGTTCGAGAGATAGGGCGCGTGGTGGGCTGGGATGCCGGCTCGATGCCGTCTCACCGTGGACGGAAAGGGAGGTGGCGTCAGCTTGAGGAGGAAGAAGGTTCCGGAGTCGCTGACTGCTTGGCCCATCGCGCAGAGAGAGAAAGAAGGGGATGGGTGCCTTTGAACGACATAGTCTGGTTCAACTAAGGGCATCGAGCATCATTTTCAAAATTTTCTCTCTCCAAAATGATAGAAAAGAGTAAAGTAATGACTGCGGTGTCTTCTGCCAAATAAACCGTGATTCATAATGATACTGAGCCAATAAGCGAGTTGGCGGTGTCCGACAGCAAATAACGCCATTCTTCAGTGTCCCTGAGCAAAATCTCCCAATTGTTATTAATAAGAAAAGGCCAAAAGGGGCAAGCAAAATATTAAACTTATTTAAAGTTGAGACTTGTTACTGTGCTTGGGGTTCCTCCCTAAACAAAAATTGCCAGCTGTTGATTATGAAAAATAATAATTAATTATCATTAAGGGTGATTTAGTACTTTAGTCTCAAAGTGTCGCGGTTCTTTCCGTCTCCCTGTATCGTGGCCCCCACCTGCACCTGGTGGCTGGGTCACCACTGCCCACGTGGGCTTGAAGTATGGGTGCGGGAGCACGTTGCCATCACCGGCCTGGTCCTCAACGTCATCTGGAGCATGACGAGCGTGTGAGGCGGCTGAAGGTAGCCACATCCATGGTGAAGCGGATTCACGACGACGTCGCAGATTCAATTCCACCCTCACCGACATCACCACGCCAGCCGTATATCGTACGCGCGTGCCTCACAGTGCCACCCGCCGTGCTACGCTGCCGACCGTCCGCCCACCACTGCCGCTCCTGCGCCAACGCTCGCTGCGTATGCAGCCTCCGGAGAAATTCAACAGAGCTCAGGATCTCGCCAACCTCGACACACTTTTCTTACAGGTGAACGGGCTCGCCGGCGCACGACCGTGGCATGACACCACGTCCTTCTACGCCAGCCACCGCTCCTTGTCGGGCGCCTCACACGCCTCGCCACCACCGGGAGCAGATCCGAGCTTCAGCGTCAGGCGCGCCCACCTATCCTCCTACCCATACTCCACGCCTCCTGCTTCGCTGCCTCCCAGGGCAAAATGTAGCCGCCATTTGGCCCGCTATGTTGGCTCCGTGGCTCGTGCTCTTGTCGCATGCGGTAGAACCGCAAAAGATGGACAGGTGAGCACCGGTAGGGGTGGATTAGGCATCACAGGTGACGTTGGTTCGCCGGCCGCCATGACAGAAAAGCCTCACACCCATGAAATTACTATTGTACCCAACGAATTTAACTTAACGCTGGTTCCTGGCCCACTAATTTTAGGTTTCGGTCCACGACTTAAGTTCTTTTGAATTGATTTCTCCTAATTTTAAACCATTAGATCTATCTGAATGGACAACTATTATTATCTCCAAGCACATTAAAAATTCTCTTTAAAGTTATGCATTTGTATCTTGCATGCAGCATACCAGAAGTATTGCTACTAGGTAGTGTAGGTAACCTGTTCTTTCGGGTCTATAATTCTTGAAAAGGACGTAAGAATGTAAATGCAAAAATTACAGTTTGCAAAGGGTTGAAATTTGGAACTTGGAATAAAAATTAGTAGAGAAAATCAAGAGTGACACCTTCCAATTCTAGATCCAATCAAAATCAACTAAACAAACAAGGGCTATTGTTGCTCCCTGTTCCTGTTCTGTTTGCCTAGATGCCTACTCCATGCTCCTGCTTGGCTGGCCAGCGGGCAGCGGCCCCTGGCCACCTGGCAGCCGAGTAGGGCGCTAGGGCTGGGCAGCAGTCGGTGGGCCGGCCGGTGACCTACCGAGGGGCAAGGGGCGAGGGCCAAGCCATTGAGGCCGAGCGGAGGGGGAGCGCAAAGCGGAGCGCAGAGCGACGGAGGCCGGAGCCCAAAGGGGAGACCGGTGACGGGCGGAGGGGATGACCGGCGATGAGCGAAAGCAGAGCGCAGAGCGGCGTGCGAAGCGACTCCAGTGTCCAGTCCAAACGAGCGAGGCGGTGTGACTCCGACACGCGAGCGCTGCCCCTGCCTTCGCCGTTCAGTTGAACTCCTTTGTTGGGCTGGTGTCTCATGTGCCAAAAAAAACTGAAGAACTGCTTCCTTGTTACTTGGGCCATGACTAGGGCCATGGCCCAAGTTGCCTTAGTGTTGGGTCCACCCATGCCCTCAGCAGCAGACCCGACATTCGTGGACTAGACGACGAGTGCGGAGACCTGGTAGGACCGGACAGGGAATCTCCCCAATGAGGACAGGTGCCGCAAGCTAGAACATCGGGCCCTACCTAGGACCTAGCTGCGGGTCCAGAGGGTCACCAGAGCCATCATCGCCGCCATTGCTGCCGAACTGATAGCGGCGCGGCCTTGGCCTAGACCGGCCATGGTTTCCCCTGTCGAGCCAGTTAGGGTCATTGCTATCATCAGAGTTGGCCGGAGAATCATCATCGTCTGACGACGTCCTCCAGGTTATCCTGACCATTGAAGTGATAGACACGGTAGGATCAACTAGGCATAGATCTAACGGTACAACCAGTTCTACTTGTGATAAAAGATATAGTTTATCCTAATACATGAAGAAATAGAGTAATAGAGAGGAGAGGGTGAGAGGTGAGACATCACCGACCATCGGAGGGCTTGGCGGAAGAGCTAGAGCCGTCCATGGTGATGTCGGTGTTGCTGTGGAGTCTGGTGGTGCGGTCCAGCAGTGGCGCGGTGTACCAGCGGAGAAGACAGTGGCGGCTTCCTGTCACTGGCTGCGCACCCTCTCTAGATCAGTGTTAGGGTTTTGTCGATGGAAACTGTAGCTCGATCAACCTCGTTTAGAGAGCCACCGTCCCCTACCTCTCTATATAGCGCAGTGTGATGGGGGTCCACAAACCATGTAGGGTTGGGTGCCCCCGATCAGGGCGCGAGGTCAAGGCCCAACTCGACCGTTGGGCCAAGCTGATGAGATCATCACTAACAATCTCCCCCTTGATGTCATCTTATTACTTAAAACTCAACTTACTTTATCTTTTCTCATTCCATCACAAAATCAGTGCATAGAGCATGCCTTATCGTAACGGTCAGCTGCCATTAGATTAAACAGCTACAATGCACCTCTCTATTTTGAAATAGATTCTCAACTAGGCCCTTATTGTCTAGGAATCATAGGCTTTCTCTTAAACCCATGTCGGCTAAGTATTCTCTGAACACGCTGGGTGGTAAGCCTTTTATAAGAGGATCCACGAGCATCTTTTTTGTTCTTATATGCTCAAAACTAATTATATGATCCCAGACTTTGTCTTTCATAATATAATACTTTATGTCAATCTGTTTGGCAGCACCACTTAACTTATTGTTGTGAGCATAACATACCGTTGGATTATTATTGCAGTATAACTTAAGTGGCTTATGTATGTAGTCTACTACTTTCAACCCCGGCATGAATTTCTTCAGCTAATTCATCTGTCCTGTGGCCTCATAACATGCTACAAACTCAGCATACATTATGGACAATGTAGTGACGGTTTGCTTTGAGCTTTTCCATGATATAGCTCCTCCTGCGAGAGTGAATATGTATCCTAACGTTGATTTTTTGTCATCTCCCACATAATCAGAATCTGTATACCCCTCTATGTGTAGGGAATCAGATCTTTTGTATATTAGCATGAGACCCTTTGTACCTTGCAGGTAACACAAAACTTTCTTTACTAATTTCCAGTATTCTATTCCTAGATTACTCTGATATCTGCCAAGTAATCCGGTAACAAATGCTAAGTCAGGACGAGTACACACTTGAGCATACTGTAAACTTTCGACAGCTGAACTATATGGAACCGCTTTCATTTGATCAGTCTCATATTGGCTCCTAGGACATTGAAATTCCTCATATCTGTCGCCCTTGACTATGGGAGTAGGTGAAGACATACAATTTTGCATACTGTATTTCTTTAGAACTTTTTCTAAGTATGCCTTTTGTGATAATCCTAAAACTCCCTTTTCTCTATCTTGGTGAATCTCTATTCCTAGGACGAATGAAGCTTCACCGAGATCCTTCATATCAAACTTCAAGGACAAGAACTTCTTTGTTTCTAGTAGTAGATTAACATCACTGCTAGCGAGCAAGATGTCATCTACATACAAGACTAGGAAAATGTATTTTTTATTCTTGAACTTTGCATAAACGTAATTGTCCTCTACAACCCAAATTTTCTTATTGTACTATTAAACTTCAAATACCACTGTCTTGAAGCTTGTTTTAATCCATAAATGGATTTCTTTAGGTGGCATCCCATACGTTCTTTTCCTTCCACAACAAAACCTTTCGATTATGCCATGTAAACATTTTCCTCTAGATCCCCATTTAGGAACACCGTCTTTGCATCCATCTGATGTATTTCTAAGTCGTAATGTGCTATGAGCACCATTATTATTCTAAAAGAATCATTACATGAGACTGAAGAAAATATCTCATTGTAATCTATGTCTTCTCTATGCGTGAAACCTTTTGCCATAAGTCGTGCTTTAAACATTTCTATATTCCCTTTGGAGTCATGTTTAGTTTTTTAGACCCATTTATAGCCTACTGTCCTGGCTCCTTGAGGAATTGTTTCTAAGTTCCAAACACCATTGGTTTTCATTGATTTCATTTCATCTTCCATGGCTTCAAGCCACTTGGATGAGTGAGCGCTTCTCATGGCTTCTTCAAATGAGGTGGGATCACCCTCCATTTGAAATTCCTCACATTCATAAACTTCGTAATTATCAGGAATGGCAAATCTCCTAATTCTTTGAGACCTTCTAGGGGCCTCGTTAGATGACACTTGTTCTATATGAGGTTGTTGTTGCTCTCCCTCATGTGTGACAATGGGTTCTTGGGGATCTTGAAGGACAAGTTCCTCATGTTCATTCATTGTTGCCATAGGAGAACTAACAACAGGTGCTGTTACTACAGTGTCTTACACTATTGGTACAGCAATAATAGGTAGCGTGAAGAATGGCTCCTAAACCATAGGAGTGGGGACGTATACCCGCTTCTCTTCAAAACTAATTTCTCGTGCTACCATGCTCCCCTTTATCATATTATCCTCTAAGAAGACAGCATGTCTTGTTTCTATAAACTTCGTTTGTCTATCAGGACAAAAGAAGCGATAACCTTTGGACTTTTCTAGATAGCCAATGAAATGACAACTGACTGTCTTGGAGTCTAGCTTCCCTATGTTTGGGTTAAAAACTTTTGCCTCGGCTAGACAACCCCACACACATAAATAGTTAAGTGAGGGTTCCTTTCCTATCCACAACTCATATGGTGTTTTGGGCACCGACTTGCTTGGCACTCAATTAAGAATATGAATGGCGGTTTTTAACGCCTTCATCCATAAACTTATCGGTCAGGTAGAGTAACTTATCATGCTTCTCACCATATCCATTAAGGTACGGTTGTATCTTTTAGCTACTCCATTCTGCTGAGGCTCGTCCGGTGTAGAATACTGGGCCACTATGCCATTTTCCTATAAAAACCTTGCAAAGGGTCTAGGAACTTAGCCATATGGGGTGTGTCAACCGTAGTACTCTCCCCCACGGTTGGACCTTACTATCTTAATCTTTAAGTTATGCTGATTTTCTACTTCAACCTTAAATATCTTAAATTTATCCAATGCTTTCGATCTTTCCTTAATTGGATAAATATAGCCAAAACGAGAATAGTCATCTGTGAATATTATAAATGAATCATAACCATCACACTCTTCATAGGAAAAGGACCACAGATGTTTGTGTGAACTATTTCTAAAATTCTTGCGCTTCGTTTGACATCTTTCTTTATTTGATTAACATACTTTCCTCTTATGCAATCAATGCATTGCTCTAAATCTGAAAAATCTAAAGGCAGAAGAATTGATTTCTTAATCAATCGCTCTATTCTTTCCCTTGAAATATGGCCTAAACGACAGTGCCATAATTTCAAAGATACATCATGCACTCTCTTCCGCTTATTTATTGCATTCATAGACGAAGAGGCATTCTCATTCTCAGTACTTACATCATTCACATTCTCATAAAGTGATAATAAATAAAGCTTGTCTTGTCGAAAGGCAAGACCAACACATTTATTATTATAAACAATCTAACATTTGCCATTACCAAAATGGCAATCATATCCATCGTCATCTAAACGTGAAACACTTATTAAGTTTCTTCGCAAAGAGGGTACATATAGAACATCTAAAAGGTTAAGTACAAAACCATCAACTAATTCTAGAGAAAGATCTCCAATGGCTTCAACTTTAGTTTCAACTCCATTTGCTACTTTAATTCTTCTTTCTCCTCTTTGCAGGGTCCTCCTCGTATGGAATCCCCATAATGAATTTGCAACATGAATAGTTGCACCTGAGTCAATCCACCAAGTAGATTTTGAATAACTTAAATATAAGGACTCATCTATGAATGTAATAATGTCCTCACATTTCTTCAGAAGGATCTTCAAGAACTCTAGACAATTCTTCTGGTAATGTCCACGCTTCTTGCATCATTTACACCGATCCTTGTCAACTTGTACATTATTGTTTTTCTACTGGTGATCAATCTGAGGGGCTTTCCCATGAGGTTGGGCATTAAAATTCTTCCTTTTATTGTTCTTCACAAGGTTTGTAGAGTCACCCTGTGAGCTTTTAAGCCTCTCCTCCTCTTGCATATACATTGCAATGAGCTTCTCAATGTCCCACTTATCGGGTTGCATGTTATAGCTAACAACAAAAGTTTCACTATTTCAGCAAGGAAGCAAAAACTAAATGAATTAGGAACTCATCTTTTAGCCCTAAATCCATTGGATTGAGCTTGGATGCCGTGTTACTCATCTTCAATATGTGTTCTCTTATACCTCCACCAGAGTATTTCTTATTGAATAATTTCTTTATCAAGGTGGTTGCATAAGCCTTTGAAGAGCTAGTAAACTGACTCTCCACTTTCTTAAGATACTCGGTAGCGGTATCACAATCTAGGATTGATCCCTTATAGCATCTGAGATAGTGGACTTGGCCACCATCAAGCACTTGCGGTTCGAGATGTCCCATTTCTTCCGATCAAGATCGTATTTCATTATAACTTCTGCATGATCTCACTTTCGAGCAGTGAAATTAGCATTAGTCTCATTTTCTGCCCTCACCGGGTCCTCTGGCTCAGTAGGACATGGAGAGGTAAGTGCTAAGTCATTCTCGAACAGCACAAGTGCGAGCTCATACTTCTCTCGCCATACTCTGTAGTTGCCCCCTTCAAGAGGTGGAAGATGCGAGATAAATGCCATAGGATTGAGTCCTGAAAAACAGTGTCAGAGAAAGTGAGAAAACATAACATAATGATTGCATGCCTTAATTTAATATTGGTCAAAATTAAAACATACAACTTCTTCTACATGAATTCTATATCACCGTTGGGCAGAAAATAGAATCAATGCATAAACTCATAAATCAAACATTTATAATATTGCTATCAACAACTTTGGTCAGAAAATAGAAAAATCATAAATTTACTAAAAATTATAACTACTCCACAAAATTAAATAATCTCATTGGTTTAAATTTAATTAGAAGATCATAAACATCATCATTCATAGCGGAAACATGAAAAATACTTTATCTACTTTTCAGAAGCATTACTTTTCAGAAGCATTTATCTACTCTCTGAAAAAAATTATCCAGTTGGTTCAAATTTGGACAGAGATTTAAAATAGTAAAAAATCATCAAAATTTGCTTCTAAAAATTTTAAAAAAAACAAAACCAAAAAAGTAAATGTGCAACTTGGGCCGAAACTGCTTCCGCGCTACACACTGTCGCGGCCCAGTAGCAAATTTGGATTGCGGCGACGGCTCGCGCCCACGCACCCCCATGCCCAGGCCACAACCTGGGCCTGGGCCAAGATTTCACTCGCCCGCCTGGGCTGAATCTGGCCCGGTGCGCTCGCAGTCGTCCATCTCAGATCGATGGCTAAGCATGCATCTTGGCTGATCAAAATGATGCGACGGTGCTCTCCCCTCAAACCCTAGCCTCATTCCCTTCCCACTCCCTCTCTCAGCGCAAAGCAGAGCAGCAACGGCAGCCACCCGCAGCGCAGCCGGAGGAATGAGGTCGGCGGCGCCACCATAGGTCCCCTCGCCGGCGCATGTGTTCACTCGAGGGTGAGCGCGCCGATGTCAAGTGGTCTTACAGTCTTGCTACAATGCCCTACGCCCAATCCCGGTAGGGTACACGCAGCAGCGAGGCCACGCCCTCCGGTGGCTCCCTCCCCATGCCCCGACGAAGCGGCGACGCGGTCTTCTTCTTGTGCAAACGGCGGTGTCGACGGAGGCAAGAAAACCCAAGTAGGTTCCTTCCCTTCTCCATCCTTTCCCCTTTAGGGTTAGGGTTAGGGTTTCATCCAGATCAAAAATCAAATCACCTCCTTCTAATTTCTTCTTCTTTTCTACCCCAAAGCCTAGATCTACGCCCAGATTAGGCTCGACTAATACCATTGATAAATATTGTAGGATCAACTAAGCATAGATCTAGCGGATACAACCTCTTCTACTTGTGATAAAAGATGTAGTTCATCCTAGTACATGAAGAAATAGAGTAACAGAGAGGAGAGGGTAAGAGGTGAGACATCACCGACCGACCATCAGAGGGCTTGGCAGAAGAGCTGGAGCCGTCCATGGCGATGTCGGTGTTGCTGTAGAGTCTAGTGGTGCGGTCTAGCAATGGCGTGGTGTCCTGACGGAGAAGACAGGGGTGGCTTCTCATCACTGGTTGCGTACCCTCTCTAGATCGGTGTTAGGGTTTTGTCGGTGGGAACTATAGCTTGGTCAACCTCATTCATAGAGCCGCTGGCCCCCACCTCTTTATATAGCATAGTGTGATAGGGGGCCACCAACCATGTAGGGTTGGGCGCCCCCGATCAGGGCATGATGTCAAGGCCCAACTTGACCATTGGGCCGAGCTAGTGAGATCACCACTAACATGAAGTGCACAAGGAAATCCTCTGTCACATACCGACCCACGATGAATGCCTCTGGCGAGAAGTGGGTAGAAGGACTCAAGCTTGTTGTGGACGTCCACAGGTGACACCGATGGCCGATTGCCGTCGACCATGGCCACCAACACCAGAGCTGAGAGTGCCTCCTCGACGACGTTTAGCTCAGCAGTACGCGGGATGACGACAATCTACGATACCAGCCTGGTGGATGGATGCCTCAGCGGTGGAGATAAACGAGGAGGAGGGGGCGACGAGGGCTACGATGGCTGGCACGCTAGCAACATAGCATGTCCCCCGTCTGGGCTTGGCTTGCATCATGGGGAGCCAAAGTGTTCTCCATAGACGGGAAGTACAGAGGTGTCCTATCCCGTAGAGCGCGACCTGCCAGATAAGGTCCTGGACGGTGACGTGGGTGGTGGTAGTCTTCATGTAGTAGGTGCTGACACGACACACCCCTGCTCTAAACAGAGGTGCACATGGGTGAGCAGCCATGCTTACAGTCCCTGGCCTAATGGCCCATGCATCTAAAGTGGATGCAGCATGATGGGAATGGGCAACAGCCGCGATGTGGTCTTGTGTGAGACAGTTGAAGTAGAGCCCCACCAGGGTCGGTGGAATAGGGTGGCGGGAGGACCCTCTCAGCCGGTCCTGACGACGCCAATGACGATGACTCTCGATGAGCGTGAAGCCATTAGCATCCACCAGTGGGCTCACCCTGGGAAAATGAAGCCTTGGGTGGTGGTGTACCTACCTGGAATCCCTCTGCGACGATGAGTTGCAGTGAGCACGTGGCGGAGGTTGGTGGCGAGCGCCCACCATGAACCCACCTCTATTGTGGTGTAGCCTATGGTGGTGCTTCTCATGGCCGAGAACAACGATGGCCTTCCCCTTGTCAGTGGTGGCAATGAGCGAGGGCTTAGATGACTCATCGGAGGAAGCTTCCAAATCAGAGAAGGAAAGCATCTCCCGAGGCCCCCAAGCATTTGGCCCCACGGTGACAAGGGAAGATGGTCCCATGGCTCGATGAAGGGGGAGAGAGATGACCTCGCAGCCTGTGCGCAACCGGCCCCAGAAGCCTGGGTGTGGGCGGCCTCAGCCACGGCGGCTAGGGGGTAGGCTAGGGGAGGTTTCGTCGAAGCTATCTGGGTCCATGGTGACAGAAAGGGTGAGGGCGGATGGGGTGCAAGGAGGTACCAGAAAGCCTCCGGCGGGAAGGGAAGGTGGCCAATGGAAGCCTGAGCGGCCACTGGCGGGTTGGGCTAGGTGGACACCGGGGCCGGAGTGGCCACCGGCGGTTGGTTTTAGTGGACGCTGGGGCCAAGGTGGCCACAAGAGGGGCTGGGGGGTGGCGAGAGGCTCGGCCGCTCTGTATGCATGCCTGACTTAGGCCATGGTTTGTTAATGGGATTGATGATAGATGTTTCTTGGAAGATCACATAGCAAGGTACCTTGGGTTGGTTTTATTTGTTAAGACATAAATATATATGCAATAATTTTATATAAGAAACATTTTTACTAGATAGCCCACACGAAAAGGAAACAAACAAAACTAGTTTCATGATATTTCAAACAATAGAGAATTAATCATGTATTTAAAAAGGTAAGAGTTCGCATATTTAAGTTTAAATAAAATTATAAACATAACTTGGTGGAGCTGCTCGCTGGTGTTGTGAGGTCCTCCTCCTCCACCTCTTCTTGTTTCATATTTCTCTCTTCTTTCTCTCCATTGTATTCTTCTCATAGTCTATTCCTGGGAAGGAGGGGGAGAGAATGAGTGGTTGAGATAGCTAATGACGGAGATGTATAGGTGGGGGCCGAGTAGGGGGTGCGTGTGACACCTCATGCATTGCATGAAACATGTGTCATTATGCATTATCGGACCCTCAGCCTATCAACATAGGATCGCTCAACAAGCACTAACTAGTTAAGGTGCAGCCAAGCGGAGTGCTGAAGTTAATGCTGACTGGTGGGTTAGCTCATCCGCCCCGAATAGTTGAAACGTTGGACGAAACCAATAATATTTTTAGATAAAGTAGATTTGCAGTTCACCAATCTTTTGGGAGAGATAATTTGGGTTTGACCAAGATTCAACAGAAGGATTTTTGTAGTTTAACTAAGATCCAGTAGTGGGATTTTGACAAACCAAATTTTGGGTCATGACAAGAACCATGGTGTAATAGATGTTGAGCAATCAAAGAAGAGGTGTTGTACAATTTCTTCAATTCATGACATAGTAAATAATTATATCGTTATTGGAGAAACTTCTTCCCTTGTCCGAGAATATATGTAGTGTTCAGCCCATTATTATGCTAGAGTCTGGAGAACTTTAAAATTTTCATATATTTACTCTCCCCTATCTAAAGGATTTAAGATTCTAGATTAGGTTGATATGAAGTGGGATCTTTAAAATTATTGTGAAGTATCTCTACTGTAATGCACCAATCCAAATTATACTAGGTACACCCAAGATTGCGTCCCCCGCTGAGGGAGTCCGACCATTATACACCAAACCAATTGCACCTGGCAAATCGTCTCTATTAAAATCAAGGGCCAAAAACCATCCTTCAAAGCCTTCAAACCCAATCCTGTGGCCAGGATGATTTGTATCAACTTCCAGGCTTCAATGCGCCCCACCGTAGGCTTCAACGCGCGGCATCAACACCGCGGCGATGCGCCTCGCTAGATGGCCAACCAGCGATCGAATCCCAATCCCCAAATCTAAAAACGCAAAAAAAAATCCTTCCCCAACGCCTCGATCACCCTGCTCGGCTACGCCTCATGCCTAACCGCCCACCGCATTCGTGCCCCTTCTTCCCCGTGTCCGCTCCCCGCCACAGTTGCACTCCTGCCTCCCTCCATGGGCACAGCGAGGCGGAGCAGGACACAGCGTCCTGGTAACCAAAAATCACCCCTGGCCATTTTTCCTCTTCTCCTGACTTGTTTCTCCCAATCCCAAATTGCCAAACCCTAGCGAATGAGCGGTGACCGACTTAGTCGAGGCGATGGTGTGTCAGGAAGGCATTGACCGGACTTCGGAGTGCCAAGTGTGCAAGATCTTGGGCTAGGTGGCTACCAGACAACCGTGTGGAGGGAGGGCTGCCGATGGTTGTGCCTGGCTAAAAGCTCTAGTTTGGTTTTGGTGAATTGATGAAACCCTAAGTGCTAACCTAGTTCATCAAGTGATCATGAGATAGATAGCACATTCCAAGTGGTGAAGCAAATGAAGATCATGACATGACGATGGTGTTGCCATGGTGATGATCAAGTGCTTGGACTTGGAAAAGAAGAAAGAAAAACAAAAGGCTCAAGGCAAAGGTATAAATGGTAGGAGCCATTTTGTTTCGGTGATCAAGACTCTTAGCGAGTGTGATCACATTTAGGTTCGATAGCCGTACTATTAAGAGGGGTGAAACTTGTATTGAAATATGGTTATCAAAGTGCCACTAGATGCTCTAACTCATTATATATGCATTTAGGATCCAGTGGAATGCTAACACCCTTGAAAATGTTTGTGAAAATATGCTAACACATGTGCACAAGGTGATACACTTAGTGGTTGGCACATTTGAGCAGGGGTTAGAAACTTCACCGATGGAGTGTCACCGACGCCCTATACATAAAAGATAGGGTTTCATAGAGTGCACTGGATGCTAGTCTCAACTAGACTGGAGCGTCCGGTCAGTGGAAGCAGTGAAGACGCTGGCATCGGTCTTCGACCAGATGCTGGCGAGGTGCATCCGGTCCTGCTGATGTGGCAGCACACAGAGGAGACAGTGAGTGACCGGACACTGGGTGAGTCCGGCTGGGCATGACTGGATGCGTTTAGTCACAAGTGGAGGCTTACTAGAAGTGACCGAACGCTGGGGTCCTATGTCCGATCGTGATCAAACTGATGCGTCCGATCACAGCTGGAAACCTTACTGGAAGTGACTGGACGCTGGGGTCCTATGTTCGATCGTGGCACTGTATTGTGTTCGGTCATCACTTGACCGTTGGGATCGGGCGCTCAGTATTTGAAGAGAGGGGTGACGTGGCAGCCATCCGTTGATCGGACGCTGGCAGGGTGCGTCCAGTTGATCTGACCGGAGCATCCGGTCACCACGAGCAGTGCCCAGTGAAGGGGTACAACATCTCTATTTTGTGGGGGCTTCTATTTAAGCCCCATCGCTGGCTCTAGCTCACCCTCTTGGCCATCTGCATTGACATAGCAACCTTGTGAGCTTAGCCAAAGCCTTCCCACTCATCTCCATCATTGATTTATTATATTTGTGAGATTGGGAGTGAATCCAAGTGCATTGCTTGAGTGTTTGCATCTAGAGGCACTTGGTGTCGTGTTTTGCTGTGGGATTCGCATCTTACTCCTGGTGGTTGCCACCACCTAGATGGCATGGAGCAGCGAGGATCGTTGAGCGGAGGTTGGTGATTGTGAGGGGTTCTTGACCTTTTCTCGGTAAAGAGCCAAAAGGTACTCTAGTAAATTGCTCGTGGCTTGTGTGATCCTCATCTTGTATTGGTTGTGCTGCACCCTATTGAGGGTTTGGCGTGTGATGTCAATTAGAGCGTGAACCTCCAAGTGAGTGAATCACCATAACGAGGACTAGCTTACCGGCAAGCAAGTGAACCTCGGTAAAAAAATCATTGTGTCAACATTTGATTCTGAGGTAATTGGTATTCATTCTTGTGATTGATTGGTTCACTCCTCAACTCGGCAGTATAACCATCTTACTCACTCTCTTTACATTACCACAAACTAGTTATCAAGCTCTTTAGTATAGCTAGTTGTGACAGCTTGTTAGTTTGGTTAGTGTGGCTCTTTAGTTAGCCTTTGAGAGCACACTAACTTAGTGTAGTGACATAGCCATTGTGTGGTTAGAAACTATAAAACTAGAATTGTGGTAGGTGGCTTGTATTTTTAGTAGGCTAGTGCAACACTCGTTTCGCCTCATATTTGTCTAACCGGTTTGCTAAGTGTTGTTGTAGAAATTTTTATAGGCTATTCGCCCCCCCCCCCTCTAGCCATTAGGACATTTCACTGGCACCGGTGGCCGAGCGAGGAGCGATGAGCGTGTGGCGGAACTGCCTAATCTAATACCTCCCAGGAGTACTTGTCTTCTATTAGACACTAAGTACTCAAGGGAGGACACTAAATTACGCAGTTCCATCGAGCACACCCTAAGGGAGAACCCAAAAATCCACATTTTTCCATCAGGATCACAAATGAGAGAATAAAGCTTATAATATTTTAGCCATTTCTTACATCACTTTTCATGCAACATCAGAGTATAATATTTATTGTTTATAATAGCGGAATATAATCATGTCATCAGAGTTATGAACAATTTAATTTTTAATAGCGGAATATAAACATGTGATCAGAGTTACAGCGGAAATAAATATCTATTCATGACAAGATGAATCATTGATATATAAGCTATTACAACATATTATAAAACTTCTATTTATAAAAATGTTTAGTGAGAGTTATAAATAAAAACTATGATCGTAGCGTAAAGGAATCCTCTCTGATCCCACCAGGAGGGATCCACACATAAGAGTCAGCTCTAGCATCTACCTATCACCTGCAATAGGGGGAAATAAAACCCTGAGTACTCAATTATACTCAGCAAGACTTACCCAACAGGAGAAAAGGAAAGACTCCAAGGATATGCAAGGCTATCTAGCTAGTGGGTTTATTGCATCTGTAGGAGCATTACTAAATGTGCGTCCTTATATTCAATTTTATTAGCAGACATCATTAGTTCATTAACTAACCATTATATGTAAGCACATATTCTACTTTCAAGCAGGTGGTAAGCAGTCAAAATCATTTTACCATCTTTCCTCTTCCAGTTCTTACTACGGTGCTAAACTGTAGACAAGTCATACTGGATCACCCGACGATTCGTGAACCAATGTATCCTAGCTGGGTACCCTGAAACACATGCCTCCCTTGTACCCCAAGCACAAGCAAAACCAACCCACTACCCTCCTGTCACGGGGTCTAGGTCCCCGTCCAAACTTGGACTCTAAGCCCCCGCTCCTAAGTCCCGGACTCAGTGCGGTGCTTAGACCTCCACCATCCCCGCCTCCAATCAGTCGGTCCAGAAAAGGACCAGAACACATAACAAGAGAGCAATGAGCCTTCCCACGCCCATACACAAGTATGTGTTCAGGATAATAAGTTTGTAGCCTGACTACCATCCAATGCAATGACCGGTCCTTAACCAACACAGGCAGAACAAGTACAACCCGAGCATCGCTCGAATGACAAACCAAGTCTAGATCCAAAGTACCATTCCGTCTGGTCTCCAATTATCATTCATATATATTCCATGTGATAGTAATATAATAACAACAATAATATCTTTCCTATCTCTCGCGAGTGACAGGCAATCACTCGATTTCTACCGGAGTCCTGTAGCATAGCAATCTACCCGATACTATCATACTAGTAAGACTCATAGGATAAGAATATATATATATATATGCAAGTGGGTTTCATTCAACTCCTTAAACTTAATGCACAAGTATAAATTAAAGTGCAGAATAATAGGGGTTATGCACCGGGGCTTGCCTGAGTAAAATATAACCAAAAGTTAGCATTCCATCTTCGTGACATGATCTCTGGCACCATCTTTTTAGCTACACCATTTGATACCATCGATCCACCGTCGTTCCTAGTATGATATGTATTGATGCAAATACAGAGATGGCGCAATCAATAAAAAGGCAACAACAATTCTTAAATACGGGTGCACAATTCGAGCTAACAAACTAACTCTAATGACTAATATATTAGCTAAGTATTAACTTCACTAAACAAAGCATCATTTTCATCAACAAGTACTAATTCTTACTAAATCAAGTCTCTTTTTGATTTATTAATGATTTAATATACTCAAAACTAGGGCACATTAACTGCTCTAGTAAACTAATTATTATTGGGCTACAAAAATTACAGAGAACACCTGATAACACTTCTAACCTATTGTAAATTTTTTAGAGCTAACACTATCACCGATTTATCACATAAATTCAAATAAGTTTATGTCTTAACCATATTAAGTATGTTAAAATAATTAGAGCAACCCTAAAAACATACAGAACCTATGCGAACAAAATACACTGTCAGATAGATCATGATTTCAGAAACTTAACAAAATTGGTTTGACATTTTTGTGATTTTTCTACATTTTATTATCAATTTTACACGATCACTACTTTGGAACAAAACACAAAACCAGAAAGGAAAAGCTTCGTGGGCTCGGCCTGGCCCAACACTGCCCGCTTGGCCAGCCACCGGCCCAACGGCTGGAGGCCCAAGCGGGGGTGGGGCGCGCACGTGATCACAGGCCGTGGCCCATGGCGCGGCGAGCTTGGCCCAATGCGGCGCGGGCGTGAGTGGCCTAGATGGGGCAGGCGGCGGCCCAGCAAGCCGGCCCACGCGGCTAAGCCAAGGCGGCGGCGACACTTTTCAATGAGCCCCCCGCACTTTACATCTACAACCCTGACTTTCCCTAAAATTAACCAAGCCCCGACTTGTAAATTCATAAGTCTAGCATTTTTGCAAAGTGAACATGATAAAGAGTTTCTATTTGCATTTGAGTCCTTCTACCTTGAAACAGAGCAGCGAGAAGGGGAGGCAGTGCGCCGGCCGATGGGGCGGCTCGCCAGCGGCGGTGTAGTCACGGGGGCCACGACAGCCTTGCACGCGCTCCTAGGTTGGACGTGGCTCACCTGGAGGCAGCCCGCGGTGGCGTGACCGCATGCATGTATAGCAGAGGTGGCGGCGGCCCGATGTCGGGGCGGCTCCGACGATCTTTGACTCAGCCAAGGTGCGCCAGACGGAGAGGAGGAATAGGCGGAGGGGGTGGTGGTGGTGGCTTGGCCGGGCGCAATCGGCAGTGGCCCCGCCACACGCGCGGTGGCCGCGGCGGGCGGCTGCAAGACGACGGCGGCGCAATCGGCAGCTCACGGCCGGCGGAGACGGCGGGGTGGCACGTGGGGGCATCGGCGGCTCCGGCCGCACGCGTGGGCGGCAACAGCTCGGCTGGGCGCGGCCGATGGAGCACCCGCCAGGCGTGCAGCGACAGGGCGGCGACAACGGTGGTGGCCGAGCTCGGGCTCGCGCCCAATGTCCACGACAGACGTAAGCAGAGCGACAAGGACAGCTGGGAGCGTAATGCCGGCAAGAGCCCTAGCTAGTGGCGGCCATGGCATGCTTGCGAGCAGCAAAGAAAGGGAGAACACGAAGGGAGGCAGAGAGGAAAGTTGGGCAGAGGAGCGCGAGAGCGAGCGAGGAGCCGTGCACGGGCTCACCCTGTCCTTAATCCAGACATAGGAGCCAGAAGGGGGTAGGTGAGATGAGTGGCTGTGAACGAGCGCTGCAGTGACCGAATGGCAATGGACAAGGGCACCTCCCAGCATACGTGCGCGGACGGCATTACGGTCGACAGCAGCTACGCACAAGTTTTAAAGCGAACGAAAAACTGCTAAAGATCGCGATTGAGGTTCAACTAATTCCACGACCCTAAAGTTGATCTTATCAGTTATCTAACAGAGAAATCCGCACAACAAAAGGGCCACCCGAGCGAAAGATACATGCATGCCAAAATGAGTTCGTCCTCGAAGTTCCGGTTCACGACAGAGCATTGACACAAAGCTCGCAGCGTGTTCTAACAAACTTAGGCAAAATTTTTCGAGCTCCACGTGACACTCAACATGTCTATAACCTACACCATTCTCAAGTGCTCACCTTGGGGCACCCAACATACAAAAACACGAATCTAGTGCCTAACAATTTTTGTTAGAATTCAAATGTCAAAATGGCATTGTCTGCTATCATCGTTTCTGACTTAGAGAGAATAATAACTTAGCTAGAACTAACAACCTTTAGCGCTTTTGCCGTAATTTTTAATATGCATAACCCTAATTAATTCCAACCACTACGCATTTCTGCCGTGCCGCAGCTACAGCTGTGCCAAATGTTTGCCATTGAAAATCCTCTTAGTCTAAGGCCTCGTTCGCTTCGCTGAAAAAATAAGCCAAAACATTGTTTTGGTTGATTTGTTGTGAGAGAAAAACATTGTTTCGACTGGAAAAAAAAAGCTGAAAAGTACGGATTATAAGACAAGCGAACAGGACCTAAATCTTGGTGCTAAGCAAGCTACTAACACACAGAGCGTAGGCCGCAACGGATCTCCGACCAGGGCTTGCCGGCAGCGGCGTAGCACGCCTGTGCACCATCTGCCAAGCACGGGTGGCTCGAGGACGACGATCGTGCACAGTGAGCAGGCAAGGATCAGTTAATATAGTTTATGATTTTGCTGGAAATAACTGCCATGGCTATGTTTTTTCCTTGATAAGAGTCTAAGTGTTTTTACCTATAGTAATAGAAAATGATATAACCATGAGGTGCCTAATCTCTGGTGAACGTTCGATATTTCTCAATAGGTTGATGAAGTTCAACTGCACATGGTGCTACAAGGACTTTCATAAAATATGAAAAAGGCAAAGGGGAAAAAGGTTCACAACTATCTCTAATCTGAAGTGTTCTTATATAATATACGTTGCAATTATTTCTCCGTCAGCATTGGGAAGCTGAAACATTTGGGGACTGTAACTGATTACTGCTGGATTTCCTCACAACAGCTTATGGGATTATTCCGCTTCAAAATTGTACCCCAGCATAATTAATACTACTAAGCACTATATCCTGCAAAGCTGATTGAATTGCTGCTGCGGTGGTGCAAATTGAATTCAGACAGTACCTATGCACGCATGATACAACGGTTTGATTAACTGAAGCTAAGTTGACATCCCGTTGCTTGGCTTGGCTGCCGGAGTTCTACATCAGAGTTGATAATATAAAGCTAAGATTTGACAATATAAAGCTAAGTTGACACTACCTATTTCATATTTCATTTGTTAGCATAGCCGAGACGTAGTAGATGAACGATATTAAATGTAGCACATCCATATTGTAAGTTTTTTTCGTGGATGCACTTGGCTAGAATTTCTTTGGAGAAGCTTTTTTCCTGACTCTTTCGTTTTATGTGTTCATGTGCCTTTTCAACAATAAAGTAGTCTTGGAGGCAAAAGCAAGAACCGAAAGAAAAAATATACAACAAAATATGCTTGCTCTCCTTCCTGTTGGCAATTTGAAGAGCAAAATTGTATATTAATAATACTTATGTCCTTTTGTTTAAATTGCTGAAGCAATCCAGTGCAAGAGCATTGAGCTTTCCATCTTAACAAAAGAGGCATGTTTACTTAATATTAAGCAATAATGGGATGAGAAAATACTTCAGACTGTGGAGGTCCCTAATTTTTCAGGTTTTTAAGTGTGTCGCATCACTCCTTGAACTGGTAGAGTCAGAATTGGCGAGCTGAGTTATACGAATGCTACCAAGCTGTTTTTCTTATCCTGCCTCCAAAGTTGAAGCTGAAGCCATCTAAATGGGGTTCAACACTACCTTACTCACTGGTCAGCAAATCTGAAACCTGTTCTTTTCAGTTTTTGACTCCTGTTTTTTCTCCCCTTTTGAATGCTCTTTGTGTACCAGATTGTAGGGACTCCCAGAAACAATTCTTGAAAACTCTGATGGTTTTACATCACTGTTAATATTGGTGTAATAGTTGGCGGGAGCATTTCTATCAAAACAAAGCTTCGGACTGTGCTGGCGGTGATGAGAAGCAGGAAGCAGCAGAAGGCGGCGGATACGAAGAGGGAGACGAGGAGGAGGCGTGGCCGGCGGCAAGCTTCGGCCAGTACAGGACGCGGGTGGAGCTGCCCGAGAACGTGGACATGGATAAGATCGGCATGGAGGTGAGGGACGGCGTGCTCTACCTCACCATACCCAAGCTGACAGCAGGGGGCAAGGTCGTCAACATCCAGGTGCAGTGAAGTGAAGTCACGAGCTCTGCCTCTGAATTCTGAAATGGGACAGATCAGAGTTCAGAACGGACGATGAGCACCTGCTGCGTGCTTCTCAGCTTCTGGATGGGCTGGATGGGACGAGAGCGACAGCGATCTTCTACTCCTACAATCCTACTCTTGCTCTTCTTTCTTTTTTGTTTTTGCCACATGCGTACAGCGAAACACGGGGCCTCTGACCTCCTTTCACTAACAAAAAGAACCTACTTAATAGATGGGCTAAATGTTAGTGGGTTAAAAAATAATAATGTCGAGTCCTTTTCCCCATAACTCGATATTTCAATACCGATCCTCTGTATTTTCCTGTTGTTTGATATTTGCACTTTGGTGCGCAGGTAACAGCATGTGGTTTTAGACTATGTGCAATGTTATCTGAAATACTTAAGGTTCGGTGAATGGAAGTTTGGCGGCGATTCTAACAGTTTGCCTATCTCCTTTCGTAGAATAAACTATTCACCACCTGCGAACATGATAAGTACCCTTGTGTGTTCGTTTTGTGATGAGTGATTGTCAATGTGATCCACGAAGTGGGTTGAGTGGTGACTAACACTACCATGGCGAAAGCTATGTGTGCGACATGTCTTTTGGCTTGTGTTGTGCAGGTGTGGAGCTCGGATGCGGTGGTCGATGACGAGGTGAAGGTCAAGGAGGACGTGTCGTGCCGATAGACCAGGAGTGGTGAAGGATGGATGTGAGGCTTGGACCGAGGGACCCAGAGGCTGGGTGACTAGCCGTGGTGGCTGACACTTGCGATATCGACAAGTGCAAGAAGATATGGAGTGACGGTGTTGACCGGGTCAAGACGGCGGACGCGCGAGTCGAGTGAGGCTCAGGAGGACTTGGCGGGTCGGCCGGTGGAGGACGGCGGTGACACGCGTCGGATGGCGGGGGACGCGTATGGAATACGCTACCCGCGGACGGTTTGATGGTTTGGGTCTCAAAACCATCGGATGGACGGTTTACGGGTTTGGGCCTCAAAACCCGGGCGGAGGTTCCGAGGAGGGACGGACGGCACGTGGCGGCATCGTGGAGTTCGCGTCGAAGCGAAGCTACCGGTGAGAAGGCGCGGTGGTCGTCGGATCAAGATTACACCGGGTTGGACAACAACGCCCTTGGGCTTAGCGGTTCAACTCATTTGTATCCAGGGGCAAAACTGGGAATGCGTAATAGCCCTGTTAAATAGGATGAGGGAGCCCCCATCTCCCTCACCTCCTCTAGTTTTCATTTTCTCCTTTAGGGTTTCTTCCTCTAGTTTGCTTCCATGTATGAGAGAGGTCCACAACTCAAATTGTGACTTGGTTTTGAAGGAATCGGTGGCCGTAACCACCGTATGCCCTCCGGGATTCATGATTTAGTTGTGTTCTTGATGTGATTTTGGTGTTCTTCACGAGCTCCTTTTGTCCCCTCTTGTTTCCCCTCTCGATTTTTCGTTTTGGGATTGTTTTGGTTCGTTCTTGTTGCCTTGGATCGATCAATCACATGAGTGGAACCTTTCCACCGAAGGAAATCCACTAATTCCTCACGAGATCGCAGATCCGGGCAATTTTAGTTCTTGACCTATTTTTTGGGGGATTCTTCAATTCATTCGATTCACGGAGTTAGAGTTTGTCTCAGGCCATGATCCTTTAGAGGTTGCCTTTCTACTCCATTGTGAACCCTTGTGCAAAGTTTCAAGTCATTTGGAGTTGATTTGATCAAGTTATGGCTTGATTTGATTTTTCCCGAGAAACTGCTCGCTCATACCGGACGCGTCCGATATGATCTAGGACGTGTCCGATATTTCTAACTTTGGAGTTTTGAGCTGAAATTTGGTGGAGACCTTCCCTTGGTGTCTAAGAGCTATGGTTAAAAATTTCATGTTTTTTGGACACCGTTTGATGGGGTTTTGGATTTTTCTCCCTTGGTCAGCTTGCTGCTGAAAATACCGGACGTGTCCGAAAATACCGGACGTGTCCAATATAATACCGGACGTGTCCGATATTTGCAGGGGCAGTGCTGTTTTCTTTTGGGAGTTTGCTCGTTTGGGCTTCGATCTGTGTTCCATTTGCTTTGTGGTGACCCGCTGTGTTCTGAGGGAGCATCCACCCTTCTCTAGGGTCGTGGTCATCAAGTCTATCGTGTATGCTTTTTGGGGATTGATATTGGGACAGTGGTCGAAGATTTCGAAAGAAATTTGAGGCTCCCATTCACCCCCCCCTCTGGTCACCGTTTCCGGTCCTTCAATTGGTATCGGAGCCGGTTAAGGATCATTCCACCTTAATCGGTCCGTGATCCACGAAGGCGACATGGAGCGTGGTTCCGGCAAACCACCGCACTTTGATGGGTCCAACTATCCTTATTGGAAGATCCGCATGTCTGCGCATCTCCAGGGGATTGATTGGCTCATCTGGGAAATTTGCGAGGATGCTACTTACGTTGTGCTCCCTGTTGTGGCCCGTACCACCCAGGATCACAAGGATCGGCACAACGCAAATAGCAAAGCTCGCAGTGTGCTTTTCTCGAGTCTTTCGCTTTCTGAGTTCGAGCGTGTCTCCGATTGTACTACAGCTCAAGAGATCTGGGTGAGGCTTCAGAGCTATCACGAGGGGACCACACAGGTCAAGACCAGACTCTACGAGACGTACAAGCGTGAGTACGAGATTTTCTCTCAGTTTGATGGCGAGTCCATCGATGCCATGTTTTCCCGCTTTCAGACTATCGTCAACAAAATGAAAGCGAACAAGGCCAACCTACCTTATAGTGATCATGAGAGGGCACTCAAGCTTCTCTATGCCCTTGATCGAAAGGTATGGGATGTGAAGGTGTCGGCGATCATCGAGTCGGCCAACTACGACACCCTCACCGTCGATGAGCTTTTTAGCAAGCTCAAGTCCACAGAGATCGACTACCAAACCCAAGCCAAGCTCAAGAATCCTTCTGCACCAACCATGGCTTTAGTCTCAGGTAGTGGTTCAAGTTCATTGACCAACCCTTCACAAGCTTCCTTCTCTTTGTCGTGCTTGATGTCAGTCACAGAGGAGCAGCTGGAGTCTCTTGGGGATGATGAGTTGGCACTCGTCATCAGTCGGTTCTCTCGATTTCACAACAACCGTTTGAACCGCCGACACAGTGGTGGCCCGAAGGAGGGATGCTATGGATGTGGAGATCCGAACCACTTTGTCGCGCACTGCCCCAAGAAGAAGCCCTTCACCAACAAGTACGACTCCGGCAAGCGCAAGGATAAGCGCGACTACACCTCCGGCAAGCACAAGGCCAAGGGCGGCTTCGACAAGGAGGCGATCAAGAAGGCATACCGCAGGAAGGCCAAAGCTCAAGAACACGCCTTCCTCGCCTCCCTCAGCGACCTCGATGACGACTCCGACGATGATCACTCTTCTTCTCCCTCGACCGACGATGAGTCTGAGAAGAAGTGCGAGGACAAGCTAAACGGTCTCTGCTTTGTCGCCGGTGCAAACCATGGTGGGTTTTGCACTATGGCGGTTGACGGTGGAGCAAAGCTCAAAAAGGACGTCGACGTCGACGACGACGAAAACGAGGTACCGCCCACACTTGACTCACTTATGCTTGAGCTTGATACTATGAATGATACATTGATGAGTCAAGATAAGTTGCTTAAGCGTGCTGCCCACGAGAGAAAAGAGTTTAAGGACCAGCTAGAGGTTGCTTTGAAGGAGTTGGAGCTTGCCAAGAGTGGAGTAGTGGTGTCAGAGGAGGAGGAGTGCGATGAGTGCGCTATACACATGTCTAACCTCTCTGACTTGCAATCCAAGTATGCTGTTTTGCTTGATGAATGTGATGAGCTGAAGTCTTGTTCTAGGTTGCTCGGTGCATGCAAGTCCTGCTCAGGCTTGCAATCTGAGTTGGCAGAGAGGGTTGCCAAACTTGCTGAGTTTGAGAAGGCCAACTCAGATAGTACCACCACTACATGTGTTTGATGTGAAGCTTTGGTGTTAGAGCTTGAGTCCTGTAGGCACGACAAGATGGGAACCGAGAAAGAAAACACACAACTTCGGTCCATCTTGAGCTAGGTGTCATGTAGTGAGCCCTAGTTGGGCATGATGGTGAGCCAGTTTAGGCGGGGAACTGACTCATCGGGAGTAGGCTTTGCTATAGGTGGGAAGGGTGAGCATGTCTATGGCAAGGTTGGTGAACATAGTGGTTTGAACCCAAGTGAGAAACCCACCAACACTCCCAAATTGATCAAGATCCCTCCACCAGAGCCTACCAAGCCTATGATCAAAGATGGTGTGTTTGAAGAACCACCAAAAGCTCCACCATCCAAGCAAGTTTGGGTTCCCAAACCGAACCACTTTCGGAACTCACTCGATACTCCACCCAACATCTCTAGTGCACCCCTTCCTAAAGCCAAAAAGCCTCAGAGAGTGAACCACACCCACAAGAGAGTGAGTCAACCACCACCCAAGAGAGAGGTGAGGTACCACTGTGACTATTGCCATAGAGATGGTCATTTGGCTGAGTTTTGCTTTAGGAGGAAGAGAGATGAGCGGCGTGAGTACGAGTTGAACAACCGGAACATGTACCATCCTCCACATGGCGTACATGTACCACCTGTTCAGAGGCACAGTGTTAAGCCTAGAGGTGCAATGCCTCAAGGTGCTAGGCCTCAGGTGGCGAGACCACGAGGTGGTAGTGCCCAGCGTGGCCCAAGTCATGATCAATATGACTCTGGACCTCGCGACCGTGGCTTTCAGTCCTGCACTCTTAGCGGACCACGTTTTTTCCCACGTGGTGATCGCTTCTCTCTAATGGGACATGGCATGTATGGTGTTTTTCCTAACACTTTTCCAGGGCAAATGACTCAACACTGGTATTCTCCTCATTTCACTAACCCCAGTGTTGTGCCATTTGCTCACCCCCTGTCTTTCTATTGATGCAGAGCAGAGGCCTGGAGAACACGTGGCTTGTTGATTCCGGCTGTTCGCGCCACATGACCGGAAGTTCCAAATGGTTCTCTAGCCTTGACCCCATGCAATACAAGGAGTACATCACATTTGGGGACAATAGCAAAGGTAAGGTGTTGTCTCGTGGGACCATTCGGGTCAATGAGTGTTTTATCTTGAAGGACGTTGCTTTGGTTTCAAGCCTGCATTTCAATTTGCTCTCTATTTTGCAACTCCTTCAAGATGGGTTTGATGTGCGCTTTAAGACTGGACTTTCTCGTGTGCTCGATTCTTAGGGACATCTAGTTTGTCAGATCGTTCCTTTCGGCCGAGTTTTCAGAGCTGATTTCTCTCAGTCTTTCGGTTCTTCTCGCTGTTTGGTTGTCGGATCTTCTTCTGATTTGTGGAAGTGGCATAGGAGACTTGGTCACTTGAGCTTCGATCTCCTAGTGAGGTTGAGTTCTCTTGACATGATCTGAGGATTGCCCAAACTTAAGTTTGAGAAGGATCTGGTATGCCATCCCTATTACCACGGGAAGATGGTGGCTGCTTCCCATCCTCCAGTGACTCAGGTCATGACCACGAGACCTGGTGAGCTACTCCATATGGACACTGTTGGTCCGGCTCGGGTTCGTCAGAGGGAAGGAAGTGGTACGTTCTTGTGATCGTGGATGATTTTTCTCGCTATTCTTGGGTGTTTTTCATGGAGGGCAAGGACGAAGCGTTTTCTCATGCTCGTGACTTGATCTTGAGGTTGCAAACTGAGTTACCAAAGAATGCCATACGAGCTATCCGCAGTGACAATGGCACTGAGTTCAAAAACTCTCAGTTTGACACCTTCTGTGCTTCCTTGGGTCTTGAACATCAGTTTTCTTCGCCCTATGTCCCTCAGCAGAATGGTGTTGTTGAGCGCAAAAATTGGACTTTGGTTGAAATGGCCAGGACGATGCTCGATGAGCATAGGACTCCTAGGCGTTACTGGGCCAAAGCCATCAACACCGCCTGCCATGTTTCAAACCACATTTTTCTTCGTGCTTTCTTAAAGAAGACATCCTACGAGTTGCGGTTTGGGCGTCCACCCAAGGTGAGTCATTTTCGAGTCTTCGGATGCAGGTGCTTCATTCTTAAGCAAGGTAATCTTGACAAGTTTGAATCTAGATCTTCGGACGGTATATTTCTCGGTTACGCTTCTCATTCACATGCGTACCATGTGCTTAATCTTGAGACTAACCGTGTCGTGGAGACTTGTGAAGTCACCTTCGACGAAACCATGCCCTCTTCTATTTCTGTCTTTGAACATGCAAGTGATGAAGAGATGGGTGACAGCATTTTCATTGAGGATGATGATGACGTCGATTGGGATGATCCTAAGCCATCTCAACCGGCTGCCCCAATCGAGCCAGCTTCGACCACTTCGGCTCACGGCCCCGAGCCCTCCACCTCTACTTCATGGGGTCCGTGCGAGCCGCTTCCTCAATCAACTAAGGAGGCCCCAGCTGTGGATGAGGGGGAGGCGACTTCGTCTTTGGGTGCACCTCGACATATCCAGCGATGCCATCCTCCTCAGACCATGATCGGCGACATCGACGAAAGGGTAACGCGTTCCAAGTCTTATCATATTTCCCATTTCGCTCATTCTGCTTTCGTAGCTTCTTTTGAGCCTCAAGATATTGGACACGCACTATCTAATGCTGATTGGGTTAATGCTATGCACGAGGAGTTAGAGAACTTTGAGCGGAACCAAGTGTGGGTTTTAGTTCCACCTCCACCAGAGTGCCACCCCATAGGTACAAAGTGGGTTTACAAGAACAAGCAGAGTGAGGATGGGGTGGTGGTGAGAAACAAGGCGAGATTAGTGGCTCAGGGTTTTTGCCAAAAAGAGGGAATAGACTATGAAGAAACCTTTGCTCCTGTTGCCCGTCTAGAAGCCATTAGGATTCTTTTAGCATTTGCAGCTTCGAAAGGGTTCAAGCTGTATCAGATGGATGTGAAGAGTGCCTTCTTGAATGGGTACATAGAGGAAGAGGTTTATGTGAGGCAACCCCCTGGCTTTGAAAATCCAAAGTACCCCAACCATGTTTTTAAACTCCACAAAGCCTTGTATGGTTTGAAACAAGCCCCGAGAGCCTGGTATGAGTGTTTGAAAGCTTTCTTGCTTGATAAGGGTTTTAGGATGGGTTCCGTAGATAAGACTTTGTTCCTCCTCAAGCAAGGCACAGACATCCTTTTGGTTCAGATATACGTGGATGATATAATCTTTGGTGGCTCTTCTCATGCTCTTGTTGCCAAGTTTTCAGATACTATGAGCAGGGAATTTGAGATGAGCGTGATGGGCGAATTGACTTTCTTCCTCGGGCTGCAAATCAAGCAAACTCATGAGGGGACGTTCGTGCACCAAGGCAAGTACACCAAGGATGTGCTCAAGAAATTTGATATGGGTGAGGCCAAGCCTCTTTCGACGCCTATGTCAACCACGATGGCCCTGGATGAGGACAAGGAGGGAGAAGGCATGGACCAGAAGGAATACCGAAGCATGATTGGGTCCCTGCTGTATCTAACGGCGACGAGACCGGACATCCAGTTCGCAGTCTGCTTGTGCGCGCGCTTTCAGTCTTCGCCGCGCACGTCTCATCGTCAAGCCATCAAGCGGATCCTCAGGTACCTTCGTTTCACACCCGAGTTTGGTCTTTGGTTTTCAGCCTCCTCCTCTCTTTCTCTTTGCGGGTATTCTGATGTGGATTATGCTGGTTGTCGTGTTGTGAGGAAGTCCACTTCGGGGACTTGTCAGTTTCTTGGATCTTCTCTTGTGTCTTGGTCTTCTCGCAAGCAGTCTAGCGTCGCCCAATCCACCACAGAAGCTGAGTATGTTGCTGCTGCTGCTTGTTGTTCCCAGTTGCTTTGGATGATAGCTACTCTGAGAGACTTTGGGTTAGAGTTTAGGCGAGTGCCTTTGTTTTGTGACAGCACCAGTGCCATAAGTGTAGCCAAAAACCCAGTCCTTCACTCAAAGACAAAGCACATAGAAGTTCGCTTTCACTTCTTGCGTGACCACTATGAGAAAGGTGATATCGATCTGCACCACATTGATACCCAAAACTAGCTCACAGATATCTTCACCAAACCACTTGACCAAGCCCAGTTTGCTCGCTTGCGAGGGGAGCTTGGAGTTTGTTTCCCTTTTTAGAGGAGGGAAACTTTGGTTGTTGTATTCTAGTTTTGCTTTTCTTTGAAGTTTAGCCTTTGTTTTTATATCATACTTGCATATCATATCATCATGTATCATATTGCATCCTGAGCTTCATCCTTATAGTAGCTAGATTGACACTATGCTCTTGTTGGGGATGTTATGGATATACATGATGTGCTTTTGGCTTAGGCTCCTTTTGATCAATTGATGCATGCTATGAGCTAAGCTTGTTTTCCAAACTGTGAACTTGATTAAAACTTGTTGAAACATGAAATGTGTTCACCACTACTTGTGGCACTAGGATGTGTAGAATGTGTCGAGATCTTTTTCTTGCTTCATGTATATGCTTAGTTGCTACGGCTCATACTTTGAGTTACACACTTGCTTGAGAAACTAGAATTTGTGCTAAAACTTGAAAATCAAACTTAGTGATTTGAAAAGATCGGGATGGGTCTGTACTATCCTATGTCAGAGTATCGAGACAGCTCCAAATTGCACTTATTGGTGAACTTGACTCTGTAATGGATACCGAGATCATTGTCTTAAGCTTCTGATTGCCTTTAGCATAGGCTTGACATGGTCGCTAAGTCAGGTTTTGATGGCACAGATAACCTCCCGCACACACTTGTCTGACACACTTTGGTAATAAGCTGCATAACTCCGATAAATTTCAATTGGTGTCTAAAATTTGATCAAAACACCAGTTTGTCTCTTGACATGATGTGTGAACTTTGTTTGGGGTAGTTCACTTTGCATACATGTGTAGCACAAGGTCGATCTCCTATCTATTTTTGCTATGTGCTCCTTTGGTGGTGAACCCTCTTTTAAAATTGCTCAAACTTGATCAAACTTGCTTAAATGCCATATTTCGTCTCATTTGGTCACCTTGAGCATTTTCTAGCACTTGTATGTGTTGCTATATATACATGACAGCATCCACTAGAGCATTCTTTCAATCTACTTGCTATAATCTTGAAGCTTCTGCATTCGTGCATTTCTGCATTCATAGCTTGTTTTGAGGGGGAGTTGCAATTCTTGGGCTCTAGCTTGATAAGTGCATGTGTCAACAAGGGGGAGAAGTTTCCACACTCACAATGTCACAAGGGGACACAAGGGGAGAAATATTCAGAAAAGGGGGAGAAAACTTCCAATTTCACCAAAAGTTGAGAGATATGCATTCATTTGAGAGAGATTGCACTTGTTCAGGGGAGTTGCATTTAAGGTGTTTTGCTAGATGTGTTGAGCCTTTGCCTCTTCTAGAGGGTCTAGCAGGTTTTCGGCTTTTCGAGCTTTGCTAGTGGTGTTGAGCTCGTTGCCTCTTCTTGAGGGCTAGTTTTATTTTACTTGGTTGCGTCGAGCCGTTGCCCATGTCTTTGGGGACCAAGTTTTGCTCATTTTCAAATGACCCGGTTCTTGGCTTTTCTTGGCTTTTGGTCGTTTGGGTGAGTTCTTTCTTTTCTCTTCTTCTTCTTTTTCTTTTGCTCAAGCTGTTCGTGTATTGGTGTTGACAATGCACTCATCAAGGGGGAGATTGCGAACACAAGGTTGACAAGTACCCTTGTGTGTTCGTTTTGTGATGAGTGATTGTCAATGTGATCCATGAAGTGGGTTGAGTGGTGACTAACCCTACCATGGCAAAAGCTATGTGTGCGACATGTCTTTTGGCTTGTGTTGTGCAGGTGTGGAGCTCGGATGCGGTGGTCGATGGCGAGGTGAAGGTCAAGGAGGACGTGCCGTGCCGACAGACCAGGAGCGGTGAAGGACGGACGTGAGGCTTGGACCGAGGGACCCAGAGGCCGGGTGACTAGCCGCGGTGGCTGACACTTGGGACATCGACAAGTGCAAGAAGACATGGAGTGACGGTGTTGACTGGGTCAAGACGGCGGATGCGCGAGTCGAGTAAGGCTCAGGAGGACTTGGCGGGCCGGCCGGTCGAGGACGGCGGTGACACGCGTCGGATGGCGGGGGACGCGTATGGAGTACGCTACCCGCGGACGGTTTGATGGTTTGGGTCTCAAAACCATCGGATGGACGGTTTACGGGTTTGGGCCTCAAAACCCGGGCGGAGGTTCCGAGGAGGGACGGACGGCACGTGGCGGTATCGGGGAGTTCGCGTCGAAGCGAAGCTACCGGTGAGAAGGCGCGGTGGTCGTCGGATCAAGATTACACCGGGTTGGACAACAACGCCCTTGGGCTTAGCGGTTCAACTCATTTGTATCCAGGGGCAAAACTGGGAATGTGTAATAGCCCTGTTAAATAGGATGAGGGAGCCCCCATCTCCCTCACCTCCTCTAGTTTTTATTTTCTCCTTTAGGGTTTCTTCCTCTAGTTCGCTTCCATGTATGAGAGAGGTCCACAACTCAAATTGTGACTTGGTTTTGAAGGAATCGGTGGCCGTAACCACCATATGCCCTCCGGGATTCATGATTTAGTTGTGTTCTTGATGTGATTTTGGTGTTCTTCACGAGCTCCTTTTGTCCCCTCTTGTTTCCCCTCTCGATTCTTCATTTTGGGATTGTTTTGGTTCGTTCTTGTTGCCTTGGATCGATCAATCACATGAGTGGAAGCTTTCCACCGAAGGAAATCCACTAATTCCTCACGAGATTGTAGATCCGGGCAATTTTAGTTCTTGACCTATTTTTGGGGGATTCTTCAATTCCTTCGATTCACGGAGTTAGAGTTTGTCTCAGGCCATGATCCTTTAGAGGTTGCCTTTCTACTCCATTGTGAACCCTTGTGCAAAGTTTCAAGTCATTTGGAGTTGATTTGATCAAGTTATGGCTTGATTTGATTTTTCCCGAGAAACTGCTCGCTCATACCGGACGCGTCCGATATGATCTAGGACGTGTCCGATATTTCTAACTTTGGAGTTTTGAGCTGAAATTTGGTGGATACCTTCCCTTTGTGTCTAAGAGCTATGGTTAAAAATTTCATGTTTTTTGGACACCGTTTGACGGGGTTTTGGATTTTTCTCCCTTGGTCAGCTTGCTGCTGAAAATACCGGATGTGTCCGATATAATACCGGACGTGTCCGATATTTGCAGGGGCAGTGCTGTTTTCTTTTGGGAGTTTACTCGTTTAGGCTCCGATCTGTGTTCCGTTTGCTTTGTGGTGACCCGCTGTGTTCTGAGGGAGCATCCACCCTTCTCTAGGGTCGTGGTCATCAAGTCTATCGTGTATGCTTTTTGGGGATTGATATTGGGACAGTGGTCGAAGATTTTGAAAGAAATTTGAGGCTCCCATTCACCCCCCTCTGGTCGCCGTTTCCGGTCCTTCACCACCTTTTCTTAAAGTGTGTTGTGGCTAAACAGATGAGGCAGCTCTGAGGATGGACGGCTTCTAAATGTAGGGGAGCCTGAAGACATGCTTGGTTATAGATGTGACCACTAATGTTGAAAAATGTTATTATTCATATTTTGATAGGGTAAGATGGACTTCCTTTTTAATATTTCTTTTTTGTGTGAATCATAAATATAACTCATGAATCATAAATATATCTCAGTGATGCTTAATGACTTCACAAATATGCCTTTTGGTTATTTAATTTGCATGGTTATATGCTGCCATTGCGTTAGCACGGGCATTATACTAGTAAACACTAGAAGATCAATAGAAATAAGTACGCAAAGCATTATTGCTAATAACAACAAAATAAGGTCATCGTGGAAAGCTCGCTGACAACAACATGTCCTCTTCCATGGTGTATTGCCTACTTGCTTCGTTATTAGCTCGTTCAGTTGACATGTAGTGAGCCATAGTATTATCCGCATCATGACTACTTTGGGTATTTGCAACCTGCCTCCTTTTAACAAGAAAATTTTGGAGTGTCATCTCCACTTCCCTCATTGTAGGCCTGTCTTCTCCCTTCAATTTTGTACATATTGATGCTAGTGTGGCCACTTCTTGGACTTCTCTATCCTTCTCCTCCTCCAAGACTTGAGGATCTATGATGTCATCTACTTTTCCTTCTGCTAGAAGTGAGACAAAATGTGAAACAAGACTACCACCATCAATAGACTCATAGTTATTTGGTTTCTTTCGAGTAAGTAGTTCTACAAGAACAACACCAAAACTGAAAACATCACTTTTGTCTGTTAGTCGGCCTGTGTAGTAGTACATCGGATCTAAGTAGCCAAATGTTTCTTGAACTGCTGTAACCACTCCTGTCTGATCAATCGGGATATATCTAGAAGCTCCAAAGTCCGATACCTTTGCAGTTAAAGCATCATCAAGAAGTATGTTGGAGGATTTGACATCTCTGTGAAATATTGGCATTGAAGCAGATGAATGTAGATAGGATAGCGCTTTGGCGACTTCTGTTGCAATCCTCATCCGGTCTTCCCATGATAGCGATCTTGGTCCTTCAACATGAAGATGGTTATAAAGGGTTCCATTTGAAATGAACTCATAAACTAGCAAAGGGACTTTTGACTCAAGGCAACATCCCAAGAGCTTCACCACATTTCTATGATTCACTTGAGAAAGAACTGCAACTTCATTTATGAAATCATTGATTTCTCTTTGAACTACTATCTTTGATTTCTTGATTGCCACAACTTGCAGATCTAGAATACCTTTAAACACATCTCCATGTCCTCCACCACCAACTATACGAGCTCTATCAAAATTATCTGTAGCCTTTTCTAGATCCCTTAAGGTAATTACCATCCGTTGACCAATGTCTGTGTTGCGTGATATTAACTGCTGCAATAGTAAGCCATGATTTTCTTTGAAAAATTTGTGTTTCATCTTCTTCACCTTCCTTTGTTTTATTCTACGCATTATGATGGGACCACCAAGTGCTAGAAGCAGAAGACTTGTACCACCACCTACTCCTAGCCCAATGCTTAAACCTGTAAAGGTAAGGATGGTACACATTCACGACTTGAAAATATCCATAACTATGGGGAAAACATGTAACCTAATTTGAGAGGAAGATTTAGTTTGTGGATGATTACACGACTAAACATTTGAAACCTCAGTTCTATCGATACAAAAATAATTTAAAATAAGGTGACAAGTGCACATAGTGGCCTGTTACCTGTAAAGGATTTCTTGATTGTGATGCATCCACCATTTGTGAAAGGATTCCCATAGGTTCCATCATGACATAGACAACCGAAACTTCCTGGTAAATTTTGGCAGATTCCATAGCAGGAGTGTGCTTCCGGGTTCTCACACTCGTCTATGTCTACAAAAGTAGGTATAGACAATCAATTAAGCCAGAGAAAACGAACAGCATATATAGGTTTTGGTACAAAGGAAATATTCACCGTGCAGCTAGCGTTACTACAATAATACTTGTGTTTATTCAGAAAAGAGTAAAAAAAAAGTATAAGTGGAGTTTGGTAGATTTTAAGCGTCTCAAATATTTACATCCCCAGTGTAGATAGATCATAGTTTTACTTGAAATGCTACTTAATTGTATAAATAAGCTGTAGAAATCTGTTTCTTTAAACAAAATAAGCTGTAGAAATCATTTTGATCGTGTTGCATATACCTCTGCATCCATTTGGCATTGAAGCGTTGCCCGTATAGCCATTAGGGCATTGGCACACAAAACTTCCTTGTGTGTTCTTGCAATCACCATAGCAAACGTAAATGTCTGGAGATTCGCATTCATCGATATCTAAACAAGCAGCACACGGACATTATTAGTTAATTTAAGAGCACTAGGAAGGTCTGCAACTCTGCACATGCATATTCTATTCTTGAAGAGAAGGAATACCTTGGCATCCACCTGAAACATAAGGATTGCCTTGATAACCATCTGAGCATTGACACCGATACCCACCATGGGAGCTTTGGCAGCTGCTGTGGTTGCTGCGACATTCGGGGGCGGACACATTTGTTGGACACGGCGAGTTGTTAACAATTATCCAGTCTAGGGTGGCCGGGAGCCCCTTAGGACTGCGATCTGGACTGAAAACCATGTCGAGTGTGTAATTGAAACTATGGTCGACTATGTATATAGACTGAGTAAAGGGTAATCCTCCTTGAAGCCGGTTGATCTCTATGTTGTATAAAGAGTAGCTTAGAACGATGCTAGCCTCACAGCAGTTTATGCCGCCAGTGCAATCACCATTTGTTGCCGGCAAAACCACAGGCAGGCCGGTTTTGGATACCACGGACGGGCAGAAAGCAGTGCAGGAACTGACCAGGTTGTTCTCTTCCGCCCCGAGAATGGTGACCTGCGTGTTGCATCCTAACACCAGCAGCTTGTTGATCGACTCCGACAGGAAGTAGGGCCCGCTCCTTGGGAGGCCGCTCCCCCATGTCCCGTTCGTCGTGCGTCCGGCGTCGTCGTACCGGAGCACCAGGCCGGTGCTGTTGATCCGCACCGTGCTGCGTGGCACCGAGATCTCGAGCACTTGCACGGTGCCGTCGCCGAGGAATAATAGGTCCGGTGAGCCCTCCCTCTCCCCGTACCTGCAGGAGAGGTTGAAGCCGCCGGCGTGGTAGCAGCCGGGCTCCACGCCGAACGGGTACGGGATGCTGATGTTCCCGCAGGTCCTGGTGCAGCTGCTGCTGCCCGGTGTCGCCGCGGCGCCGAACGGCAGCAGCAGCGTGGCAGTGGCAACGACTGCAGCCGCGAATGCTACGACTCCCACTCCCCCGGCGTTCTTCATTTGTGCGTGTATGTGAAAAGAGACAATGGCGACTGAGGACAAATTGCATATATAGTAGTATTATACTCCTAGTTTATTACACCAGCGCCATGACGACGACCTAGTTGAGATGTGTAGGTCCCTTGATGATAGACGCGGTGACTAAAACACACAGAAGCAATTAAGACGATCGTACAGGCAACATCTTTTATTTAAAAAAAAGGTTGGACCTCTGCTTTTATCGAAAGCAACGTAACAGTAACAAGTACTGGGGTAGCTAGTTACACAGAAAGTTCTCAAACAGAAATACAGGCAGCTTCCTTTAGACCAAGTCCTACCTTTCCTTGCAAGACGAGGCCGTGTTTCCACTGCTTATAGTTAGGCCAGTCTCCAAAAGAAGTTTCATGACCTTATTTTCAAAATTGTCATATCATACAGATGAAATGGAACACGAATGAAACATCACTCTCAACGAAGAGTTTTATTGTATGATTTTATAAACATTTAAATTCATAAATCATAGAAAGTTGATAATTGTGCCACAAAATTTTATCCCTATGAATTTATTCGCTGCTCTCTTCTTAAAAAGGTAGCCACTTTACTAAAAAGGGCTTACGTGGGAGATTAATTTGAATAAAGCTTTCACTAAGACTAGCCTTAGGCTGTGTTTGTTTCTTGGGACAAAAGTTTAGCCCTGTCACATCGAATCTTTAGATATCAATTAGAATATTAAACATAGGCTAATTATAAAACTAATTACACAGATTGAGGCTAATTTGTGAGACGAATCTATTAAGTCTAATTAGTCAATGATTTGACAATGTGGGGGCTACAGTAACATTTGTTAATTATAGATTGATTAGGCCTAATAGATTCGTCTCGTTAATTAGTTTACTCTTGTGCAATTAGTTTTATAATTAATTTATGTTTAGTCCTCCTAGTCATTATCCAAACCTCTAATGTAACACGGCTAAACTTTAGCCCGTGAATCAAACATGACCAACTTCTTCTCCGTCTCAAGCACACTCTGCTAGGCACACCACCGCACACGGCACGTTCCGTTGCGGGGCAGAGCCAGGGGACGACTCTGCCGACTCGTTCCGTGCATCCAGCCTGCTACCTCGTGGTCGTCGTGACCATCCCCTGGCCTGTGATGGCACACGCGGGCACGCAGCGACCGAACAGCACAGCCGCTCTGGCCTACTCACGTTGCCGTTCCAGTCTCCATTGACAGAAGCGTCACTGGCACTTTGCCGACTCGTTCCGTAGCTCCTTGTGCAGTTACTCCTGGTCCTGGGCCGTGTGGCTACTGCAGCTGCTTTCGCGGCGCCGTATCCGAAGGCGCGGTCTAGGAGAGTTCCGCTTCTAGATTTTTTTTTACTCCGCTCTTTAATTCTTTGATGGAGTGTTTTTATTGGATTTATAGGAGAAAGCAGGGTGGAGAGCCGATGATAATTAATTCTCTACTGATTCTCACGAGAATATAATAAGGAGCAGGATAAAACAGGTTGTTTTAGCTCCCAGCTTATAATATAAATTGAGAAGCGATTCTCTCATGATCCTCGCGTGAATTAGTTGACATTTTGAAGTTTAGCTGGTTGGGAGTGTTTCTCTCCAAAGAAGCTGGAGCTAGAGCTCTCCTAAACGGCCTCGAAGTCTTTTTACCTACTGTTGACATTGAAATTTCCCCTGTCTTGCCCGTCTTCCTGCAATCCCTAGTTCATTCATTCTCTTTTAGTGCACCTTGTATTTGTCATTTTTATATGAATTTTTCAAATGCAAGTTTGCATATAAACTTCTTTTGTTTTTTTAGGGGACATATAAACTTCTTTTGTGTGAGTACATATTTGCATGCACTCTATGGATGGGCCAAGTTTGAAATTTTTTTGAACAACCGAAGTATGTTTTTTGAGTTGGTTTCCATGTTTCCAGCCAGTAGGTGGTTTCCACCACATATTTTGCAACAATATATATTCCATTCTGCTGTGAAGCTATCGTGGCCTTTTTCAGTCCCCACCATTTAGATCCATGACATCCAAGTTTCCCACAAGCACTGGCTCCTGAATCCTGAAGCTCAAATTAGTTGAGACACTGATGGATACACAAGCTTAGACCCTGTTTGAATCAAAGGATTATCAAAGGGAATTTAAAAGAATAAACTTTTAAGGGAAAATAATTACATCATACTATTTGGAACCAAGGAGTGTAGAGTTGTTTTCTCAAGGAAAGAAAATCAGAGTAGTACAAACCATAAGAAATAAAACCTCCACTACCATCCGTCCCGTCCCGTGACTCCGGACGAGCCTCGCCCACCCATTCACGGACCCATCCTCGTCCAATCATTCACGGACCCAGCCCGCGTCACATGCTCACTCATCACTCCATGCCCCCGCTCGCGGGACGACTCCACTCGCCCGCGCCGCCCCCGCTCGGATGGACTCCGCTGTGCCGCTCGCAGGCGCCGCCCGCGCCGCCTACCATCGTGGGATGGACTCCGCTCACCCACGCCGCCCCTGCTCGTGGGACGTAATCTGCCTGCGCCGCTCGCCGGCGCCACCCCTGCTCGCGCCGCTCGCCCACCGTTCTGACTCGCGCCTTCGTCACTGCCTCGGCCACTGCCAAGGTCCGTGCCGTCAACGATCTCTGCACCGGTGACCTCTGAGCACTCCGTGACATCGAGCTCCGCTCCGGCGTCGAGCTACACAAGGACGAGCTCCATTTGTCCAAGCAGCAAGGTGACATTGCGCTGAAAGCATGTGTTGCAAGCGTATGTTTCAAGTGTTTCAGTTATTTTAGAGGTATGTTGCAAGGGTTTTGTATGGATGTTGCAAAAGTAGATCGGGATGTTGCATATGTTGCAATGGTTGTATACTTATCTTGCAAACATCTGTCCCCAATATTCCATCTGTTTTTTCAGACGTACGTTGGAAGTTGCATATGTTTCACGCATATGTTGGAAATGTTTTATCTGGATGTTTCGTACGTGTTGCAATGGTGTCGGTGTTTTGGACCGGCGGACCCTCAACCAACTAGTAAAAATGTACTGCGTGCCCCTAATCCCGGATGGTGATGCAAAGAGACACAAGGTTTATACTGGTTCGGGCAATAGGTGCCCTACGTCCAGTCTGAGAGGTCGATCTTGTATTCCTTGCACCGAAACGCTCGTAGTAGGGGGTTACAAGCAGGGCGAGAGAGGGATCTAGTCCCAGGTCTCTGCGTGGAGCGGCGTGGATTGCTTGAGATGTTGATCTCAGGCAGTGGGGAAGCGTGCGCGTTACAGAGTGTCGAGCGTGTGTTCGTCTACCTCGTGAACCCGTCTATGCCTGGGTGTGTGCGAGCGTGAGAGTAAGTCTATCCTCTTATACGTGTTCGTTTATCTCGTGTCCTCGGGACCCCCTAGAAATGGCCTCAATCCCTCCCTTTTATAGTTGAAGGGGGGACAGGGGTGATACATGTGTTAGCTACGCGGCGTCGTGCGAACAGAGGCGGCATGTCCGAGCCCTGTAGCCTGTTACTGTGGCGGCATGGTCAATGGAGCGGTCCTGCCCTTGAAGTGCTGGAGCAACGCGCCGGTCACATCCGATCATGTGCGACGTGGGAGCTCCAGTGATAGCTTGACGCAGGGCCTGGCAAGCGACGTGCTGGTTGTTGTGTGTTGACCGCGTGAAGAGCCGAGGCTCAGTTGGTGCCAGGGCTGAGCCGTCGTGGGGGGGGGGCTCAGCGGGCGCGAATCCTGAGGTTGCCGAGACCCTGAAGTAGATTGCCGAGGTGTGGAGGGAGCAGTTGATCCTATACACTAATTTCGAGGCTATAGTAACCCAGACTTGACTCCCCATGCCGCGTTGTCCTCGAAGCAGTTGGAGTTAGGCAGCATAGTGTGGTATGGGTATCAGTCGTGGGCACAGTGCTGAGCACAGTGGCCGGTAACCCCTGCTCTGTCCTATCTCGGACGGAATGGCTTTGATGTGACTGGCGTCTCGTCGGCCACTCCGCTGTGTCAAGCTGTCGTTCGGCTGATATCGCGGGAGCGGTTGAACGCGCTGGTTGAACGTGACATCTTGTCCGAGAAGTTGGTCGAGGCAGAGGTGACGGGGTTGTTTGCCGAGCTGGCCTTGAGCGAGGTGGAGAATCGATAACTCGTCCGAGGCCTTCCGGGCGGGGCCTCAGGCGAGTCGGAGAATCGGTTCCCCGTCCAAGGCCTTTCGGGTGGGGCCTCGGGCAAGTCGGAGAATCGGTTCCCCGTCCGAGGCCTTACGTGCGAGGCCTTAGACGAGGCAGAGGATCGATAGGCCATTCGAGGCCTCTCATGCAAGGCCTCTAGCGAGGTGGAGAGTAGGTGGCCTCGGACATGGCCGGGGTTTAGCCAATAGTTGTCTCTTGGCTTTGATTTTGATGAGGTCTAAGCGATTTTTTCAGTTGTTGCTTAGGGGACCCCTTCTTATGGTACCCGACAGTAGCCCCCGAGCCTCAGGGAGAGTGTGAGCGCTCTCCTTGAGGTTTTGACGAGATTCGGCTCGGAGCAACCCCTGGCGGGATGGTATTTCGTACTCGAGGCCTTGATGGGTGCGCGCGAGCGCACCCATCAGGTGTAGCCCCCGAGGCCCTGGAGGAGTGAATTGATTCCTTTAGGGGCTTTTCTTACATCGTGCAAGGGGTTTTATCGCGTTTGGTAAGCCCTTGAGTGCGAGTTTGGGTCGCTGGGCCTCGATTCGTTTGCAGGAAGAGCCCCCGAGCCTCTGCGCAGAGCGAGAGGGCGATCAGGGGTTTCCTTATCTTTTTTGTGCGGCCCTCACGCATCATTTTTGTTCGGAAGGAGGGGTGTTGGGTGCCATGCTAACCTCGGTGGGCGCGAGCAATGACACCTCCGGTATGCTGTTATCGGGTAAGTCCGAGTGGAGGCCCATGCCCCATTCGATAGCGGTCAGCTAGCGGTCTAGAGACGCACTCCAAGAGTACTAGAGGGCTTCTCTAGTGGGTGCCGGGGCTGTTCGATGGGCCCCGGTGGCTCGGTGCCTCCCTACGATGGGATCCCATTCGGAGACCTCCCTGCCGGTCTCGGACACGACTTAGGGCGTCCCGAGCGATCGTTCGCTCGGGCCTTAGCCATGTGCGGGCTCGCCCATAGTTGTCCCTGACTCTACTGCCCTAGGGCGGCTATCAAAACCCTCGGGGGCCCAGCCTTCGAACCCCTGGACCGTAACGGGCTCGATGCCCTTTATCGCATTTTTTCGAGCCTTTGAGTACGAGCTTGGGTCGCTTGTCTTCGTCCTAGGTGCAGGAAGAGCCCCCGAGCCTCCACACAGAGCAAGAGGGCCGTTAGGGGTTCCCCTGACTTTTTGTGTGACCCTCGCGCGTCCTTTTTGTTTGGACGGAGGGGTTGTTTGCTGAGCCCCCTCGAGTGCGAGCCTAGGTCGCTGGGTTTCGGCAAGGTTGCAGGAAGAGCCCCCTAGCCTCTGCACAGAGAGAGAGGGCCATCAGGGGTTCCCTTGGCTTTTTGTGCGACCCTCGAGCATTCTTTTCGTTCGGAAGGAGGGGTTGTTTGCTGAGCCCCCTCGAGTGCGAGCCTGGGTCACTGGGTCTTGGCAAGGTTGCAGGAAGAGCCCCCTAGCCTCTGCATGGAGCGAGAGGGCCGTCAGGGGTTCCCCTGGCTTATTGTGCGACCCTCGTGTATCCTTTTTGTTCAGAAGGAGGGGTTGTTTGTCGAGCCCTCACGTGCGAGCCTGGGTCACTGGGTCTCAGCAAGTTTGTAGGAAGAGCCCCCTAGCCTCTGCATGGAGCGAGAGGGCCATCAGGGGTTCCCCTGGCTTTTTGTATGACCCTCGCGCATCCTTTTCGTTTGGAAGGAGGGGTGGAATATGTCAAGCTACCCTCGATGGGCGCGAGCAGTGACACTTCCGGTGAGCTGTTATCGGGTAAGTCCGAGTGGAGGCCCATGCCCCATTCGATAGGGGTCGGCTAGCGGTCTAGATACGCACTCCAAGAGTACCAGAGGGCTTCTCTAGTGGGTGCCAGGGCCGTTCGATGGGCCCCGGTGGCTCGGTGCCTCCCTACGGTGGGATCCTATTTGGAGACCTCCCTGCTGGTCTCGGACACGACTTGGGGCGTCCCAAGCATTTCGTTTGCTTGGGCCTCGGCCCCGTATGGGCTCGCCCATAGTCGTCCCTGACTCTGTTGCCCTGAGGCGGCTGTTGAAACCTTTGGAGGCCCAGCCTTCGAACCCCTAGACCGTAACGGGCTCAGTGCCAAGTTCCTTCGTGTGAAAGGAATCAGGTGGGGATATTCCCCTCCCCATCAGCTTGACAACGGTAGGTGCGCCTTTTGAGGCAATTTTCTCGGGGAGGCGGAACGGCGCCTGCCGCTGCTGCGGTCGGACGTGATGCCCTATCAGCGGATGGGACATAACTGTTCACGCATAAAATAAGGAAAAGGTGGGTGCGTGGGCGGTTAAATCAGATCTAGATTAACTGTGCCAGATCTGAGGGAAACTTTCCCGATTTTGTCGCCCCCCCGTTTCGCTTCCTTCCTGCATAAATACGCAACGAGCCTCGCCCCTCCCCTCCTTACCTTGCCTGCATTCGCCTTTGCCGTCCTCGAGCTGTTGCTAGGAACAGAGAGCGCCGGGGAGAAGAAGAGAGAAGGGCGAGGTAGAGAGAGCGAGAGAGGCTCACCGCCGTAGTCGTATTCTCCATCACACCCATGGCCGGCGCCGTTGTCATTGAGGCAGACCCTTGGGGTCAGTCCAACGTATCCGTGGAGACGCTCCAGTCGCTCGTCGACGATGACCTTCTCCATTCGGTTACCGACCCCAATAGGCCAGAGTGGATTGCTCTGTCGGGCGAGCTAGAGCCAAGGCCACGCGACGGCTACATTGTGAGCTTTGTGTCCTTTCACAAGTGCGGCCTTGGCCTGCCGGCGGACCGGTTCATGCGGGCGCTCCCGCACTACTACAGCGTGGAGCTCCACAACTTCAACCCCAACTCCATCGCGTAGGCGGACATCTTCGTCGCCGTCTACGTGGGGTACCAGGGATTGCTCCCCATTGGGAGCTATGGCTCCACCTCTTCCGGGCGGGGCATACCACCAAGCCGACGGGCACGACAGGCATGAGGAAGGTGGTGAGGGCTGGCAGCTGCACTCTCCAAGTGCGCCAGGATCGGTAGCACCTTTACATCCCGGCCCAGCTCACGTCAACCAACTACCGCTGGTACACTAGCTGGTTCTACCTCCGCAACGATGACGGTGGACTTCCCCCCTACACCGGGTGGATCGTGGAGAGCTGCCCGGAGAAGTGGAGGTATGGCGTCTTGAAAGAGGATCAGCCCAAGCTGCAGCCGCTCCTGGATGGGCTAGAGCGGCTACGAAACCGCAGCCTTACGGCGGTTGTGGCCGTGGCTACCTTCCACCGTCGGAGGGTGCTGCCGCTGATGGCTCGGCGGCGGCGCCTGTTTGAGATAAGACCGGACGAGCCGATTGAGGGCATCCGGATGTCCGCCTCCACCCTCTCCGATGAGGAGATTCTTCGTCAGGTGAGAGAGACAGTGGAGGGGTGGCTGAAGATCGGTGGTCTGACCCCGTTTGCGATGCGCCCATCGCAGGGGTACCTTTCTTTGGTAAGTCACACGCTGCTGCGGCCCCCGAGGCCTCCTCGTTCCTTACTGTTTTCCGGTCCCATATTTGCGTTCACCGTTCCTACAGGGGATGAGAGACGTGCGAGCCTCCCGCCGCCCATTCTTGAGGACGCAGCATGGCGGGCAGCGAACCGGGCGCATGCCGAGGCGCAGAAGAAGCGGAAGGATGCCGAGGAGGCAAAGCGCATGAGGAAGATCCTTGCATGTGAGGGGCAAGAGAAGCGCCACCGGCAACAGAGGCAGGACGGTCTCCCGATGGAGTCGTCTCCGTCGCCGTCACTGTCGACAGATGCTTCGGACGGAGATGACGAGAGCGAGATGGGGCGGGGTCCCCTGGACCATCTCCCTGACGTCGAGGAGACAGCGCCCGGGGCGTCGGTGAGCAGCCTGGTGCTCCCAGGAGGAGGAGGAGGAGAGGACGCCTCAGGGCCAGCCATCGCCCGCCCCAGGGCCAAGGCCGACACGCCTAATGCATGGGCCTTTGGAAAACGCGCTGTCAGCCCGGTGGGCTCGATGGCAGAGGTGGAGCAGGTGGCGGCGGGGGCGACGCAACTGCCCCCGCAGAGGATCGAGGGGGCGTCGGAGTCCGGCGAGAGCCGGCCGGCACCAGCGGATACGGAGGTCGTGCCACCGCCGCTGCCACCGCCATTGAAGAGGCGGGTCGTAGTGCCGAAGCGGTTGCACCCCCGCTCAAGGTGAGTGTTTTTTCAGCGGAGTTCGTATCGTTTCCTGCTCACTTTATGGTCATATGCTGACCAAGTGGATGTTTTGCCTTCAGCCGAAAGCGTAAGGCGGAGGTGCCTGCCCTAGCGCCGCTTAAGTCGCTCAAGGTGAGCATGGGCTCCACCGCTCAACAGGCAGTGGAGGCGCAGGCCGTCATACAGCGTGGTGGGGCGTCGGCGAGGTCCGACCCAAAGAAGCTGGTCGCCCAAGGGGAGGTTACCGGGGCGGCCACAGAGCGAGCGGGGGAGGAAACGCCTACGCCCTGCAAGGCCGAGGCCCGTGAGTCAGATGGGGCCGGGGTGCCCTCAGTTGCCGAGGCCACCGAGGGCGAGACAGAGGCCCCCCGGACTTCCGAGGCTGAGGCGACAGAGGTCGGGGCACCCAGGACCGCCGAGGCCGACATGGTGGGGACTGGAGCCCCCGAGACCACCGAGGCCGGGGTGGTGGGGACCAGAGCCCCTGAGACCGCCAAGGCCAGGGTGGTGGGAGCTGGCGTGAGTGTGGCGAAGCCGGCAGACCAGGAAGTGGAGGCGGAGGCGGGGCAAGCCTCAATACCGCCGCCGGTCCAAGGCCCACCGCCGTTGCAGGAGAGCGCCCGAGAAGTGGAGGTCCATTCGATCTCCTCCGATGATACTTCCTGGACGAAGGAGGTGGTTGATGCCGAGGGGGCCGACACTATGGAGCAGCCGGCTTCGACCTCGGGCGAGGGAAGCTCGGCCCTCGTGCGGGTACGATCCGAGCCCCGTGGGTGGGATCACCAGTGTGTCCTGTGGCAGAGTCGGGACGACCCTGAGGGGGAGCCTCTATTCGCCCTCGAGGATGCGGCCGAGGGGGGTGCTGGGACACCTTTGAGCAATACCGCCAGCTGGCAGAGCGGTCACTGCGGACAGCGCTGTCCGTTCTAGCCGACGATCTGCCTGGGGTCGCCCAGGTTTGCGCCTTCTTTTCTCATGTGGTGTCGTCTTTTTTCGAGTTTTCTCGTAGTGAATGACCCCTGTTTTGCCTATCTAGGAGCTCGAGACCCGGTCCCTCGGGAAGTCATTGTTCCTCCGACGGGAGAGGGATGTCTAGGACCAGCTCCAGCGGCAGAAGGGCTTGCTCGCTGACGCCAACGAGCTTCTGTCGGCACGGAGCATGGAGGTGGAGGACCTCTGCCTTCACTGTGCCGATATGAAGGCCGAGGCGGCCACGGCTCAGGAGCAGGTCGCCCCTTTGGCGGCGCGGGTCAAGGAGCTGGAGGAGGAGCTGACTCGGGTGGCCAGCGATCGGGACACCTTTTGGTCTTGGGCTGAAGAAGCGACGGCCTCTGCCAAGGCCCTCGCTGGGCAGCTAGGGGCGGAGTAGGGTGCGCACCTGCTAACGAAAGGCTCCCTGGCAGAGGCCCTCAAGGTGGCCGAGGCCTCTCGGATCGAGGCTGTGGTCTAGAAGGGAAAGGTCGAGGGTGAGTCCTGTTCCCCTTGTTTTATTTATTTTTCTTGTGTTCGACCCCTAACTCCCTGGTGTGATGCAGAGCTGGAGAAAGAGGCTTCCAGGGCGGTCGAGGCTTCTCGGGTCGAGGTCCAGGGCTAGAAGGAGAAAGCCGAGGCCTCTCGGTCGAGGCCCGGTGCTGGAAGGAGAAAGTCGAGGCCTCTCGGGTCGAGGCCCAGCGCTGGGAGGAGAAAGCCGAGGGTGAGTCCCGTAGGCCTCCGCCCCTATTTGGTTTGTTTTCCTTTGCGCTCAACCCTATTCCGTTTGTTTTGGCGCAGAGTTGGAGAAGGAGGTCACCCGGACAGCCGAGGTCTCTGTCGCAGTGCAGGTAGTGCTTGAGGCCGAGATCGGGGAGCACGACGCGCTGAAGAGTGCCACCCATACCGTGTGCGAGGCCCTGGAGGTTGAGGGGGCCCAGTCGGGCAGCTCCCTTAAGAGCCACTTGGTCGCGTTGAGTGGCCAAGTGTGCGAGCGACTTCGGGGGGCACTGCACACGGGCGTCAAGCGTGCCCTAGCCATCATCTCCTCACACTATGCCGGCGTCGACCTCGAGGCCATCAGTGACGGCTACATCTTGCCAGAGGATGACGAGGAGGCCAACGAGGAGGTCACGAAGCTGATGGAGTCAGCTGAGGGCCCCGGCATGGCGCTGGCCAAGCTGTTTGAAGAGGAGGTGGTCCCTCCCCCACCGTCCGCCGATGCTGGAGACCCTGAGCCCTAACCTAGGCCCAAGAGGCCATGTAAATAAATTAGGGATTACGTTACAGTATCATAACGCTGGTGGCCTATCGAGGCCTTTTTGAAATACTTATGCGTCTACGCTTCTTAATCATTTTTCTTTATTGTATTTCCGAGCCTCTGCCCTCTGTCTTGTTTCTAAACATATCATTCGCAAAAAACTTCCTCGGAGCCTAAGTTGTCCCTAGGGCAAAAAGGTGGTGAGGGAGTGCCGTAGCCCGGAGGCGTAGGCCGTCTCGTGACTCGTCCGGCCTTTTGGCCCTGAGACAGGCTTTCGGTCCTTAGGTTCTTTACAATTGATTTGTCAGAGCGTGCTAGAGGGTTTGGCGTGGAAATTTTTTCGAAAAACGACTAAAAATGGTGCGTGGGACTTAGGCCGGAAAATGAGCAGCACGGATGGCTCTGGTAAAGACTTGGGGACCAGGCGGCTCAGGGGAAGGACTGCGGTCTTCCCCGCTATCGTAGCGGCCACCTCGGTGCCTCCCGTCCGGACGAGCCTCACTCACTCATTCACGGACCCATCCTCATCCAATCATTCATGGACCCATCCCGCGTCAGCATGCTCACTCTGCACTCCATGCCCCTGCTCGCGGGACGACTCCACTCGCCCGTGCCGCCCCTGCTCAGACGGACTCCGCCTGTGTCGCTCGCAGGCGCCGCCCCCGCCCGCGCCTCCTGCCATCGCGGGACGGACTCCGCTCACCCGCGACGCCCCCGCCCGCGCCACTCGCCCACCGTTCGGACTTGCGCCTTCGTCACTACCGCGGCCACTGCCGAGGTCCGTGCCACCGCCGATCTTTGCACCGGTGACCTCCGAGCACTTCGTGGCATCGAGCTCCGCGTCGGCGTCGAGCTCCACAAGGACGAGCTCCATTCGTCCAAGCAGCAAGGTGACATTGCGCTGAAAGCATGTGTTGCAAGCGTATGTTTCGAGTGTTTCAGTTGTTTTAGAGGTATGTTGCAAGGGTTTTGTATGGATGTTGCAAAAATAGGTCGGGATATTGCATATATTGCAATGGTTGTATACTTATGTTGCAAACATCTGTCCCTAATATTTCATCTGTTTTTTCAGACGTACGTTGGAAGTTGCATATGTTTCACGCATATGTTGGAAATGTTTTATCTGGATGTTTCGTACGTGTTGCAAAGGTTTTCAATTGTTTCATGTGTTTTTTTGCAAGTGCTTCAGATGCAATTTTCAAATGTTTCATCTGTCTTCAGACGTATGTTGAAAATGTTTCATATGAATGTTTCAAAAATAGATCGGATGTTGCACATGTTGCAATGGCGACGGTGGCTGGCGGACAGCGGCCTGCCGCAGGGCTTCGGCTCCTACTAGCCTTGGGCAAATTTTACCGAGAACCGAACCGAAAAAACCGAGAACCGAACCGAATTTACCGAGAACCGAAATCTCGATTCCCTATTCGGTTCCCATTTCCTAAGTACCGAAATTTGTTCGGTTAATTCGGTTCCTCTCCTCGGTTAACCGAACTACCCGAGGAACCGAACTCCCGCCTCCTGGAGACCCGGAGTCCCGGCGCCCCCCCTGCGACGGCCGACCTCCCGCGGCGCCGCATCCCCACCCAAAGTCCAGCGCGCCCTCCCGAGTCGCTGATTTTTTGGAAGCTGGGGTTGTTTGGTTAGTTCGGTTCGGAACCGGAACCGAACCGAACTAACCGAAGCCGAACTTCGTCAGTACCGATTTTTTTGGGAGAATCGATCGGTACCGACTTTCCTGGGAACCGAAGAACCGAGGATTCGGTTCGGATCGGTAGTACTGAATGCTCAGGGCTAGCTCCTACCTCGTGCCTTCCTCTTGCGGCACGCCTCGCCCTCTCTTCTCCCTCCCCTCGCTTTCCTTCCCTCAATCTTGCCGTGGTAGTTCGAGCTCGGCGGGAAACCCTACTCGACGAGCACACAAAAGCCTGCGGAGTTGGTGGCCCCGAGTGGGCCAACGGCAGCGATGCTCGCGTAGTGGTCCCGGAACAAGCTGATGTCTGCTCGCTACGCGCGGGAAACAAGCAACCGCGGGCATCCGTCCGGACGCCAGTAACGCCCTTGCTCTTTCTCTGCTTGCTCATGTTCATGTATTTTTTCCCTCCATTTCAATCATCTCAAAATATCTATTCCTATATTTCAGGTTCTTATAGTTTTTCACTATTTAGTATATTGTATTCCTATGTTTTTTTTTTCTTATTCCTCTATTTTACGTTCTTTTATTCCAAACAGACCGGGTACTGCCGTACTTGTAACATTGGTAGAAGTGCGTAACCTGTGTATATTAGAAAAGATGAGTGCGCCACTATATGAGATACTGAAGAAATCCTCTCGACCGTAAAACAATAGAGAATCTAGTGTTGTAAATTTCATGATTGGAACTATCAACTATTTCCATGCTTTGAATACTAAAATTTAGAAGCATTTATTTAGTTGGTAAAGTAAACTCTCCGAACACAAGTGTCCAAATAATATTTGAGCGCTCATACGAAGTGTGGCTCCGAATTTGGTTACCCGCAGATTTGCCATACGTGTTCTTCAAGTCTGGTTGGACCTGATTGCTTGTTCCCAGTAACTGTATGTCTGTATCTGCATCAGATCCTCTCCTTTCTCAGTCAGCCCTCAAATTCAGCCCGTGTTTAGTTGCCAGGCCAAATTCCAAAAAAGTGCTACAGTACCCATTACATCGAATCTTGCGATACGTGCATGGAGCATTAAATGTAGACGAAAAAAAAACTAATTGCACAGTTTGGTTGGAAATCGCGAGACGAATGTTTTGAGTCTAATTAGACCATGATTGAACACTAATTGCCAAATAAAAACGAAAGTGCTACAGTAGCCCAAAATCCAAAATTCACCCTACTAAACACCCTCTCATTCAGCATTTCCATTTCAAAAACTGTAGCAACCATCAGCTGTATGATTATGAAGCACCGCTACATGGCCACCGAATAAACTTCCCCAGGACGTGAAGCACGAGATCTGTATTGAACGACGGTAGGACAAGCGACTTACTCCGCTGATGACAAGATCCCCAGGTGGCCACAGGTCCCACGTCGCTTGCAGTTGCAGAAATTATTCGTCGACGGAGACGGCACATGGTGCTCCTCCCGGGTAGTTAGTTTATTGCACGCGGTGCACCTGCAGGTCCTGGTCCTGCACGCGGTCCACCTTCCATTCATCTGCTCCATCTTCTTCCTCTTTGTTCGCCAGCGTATAATAACTTCTCTCCTCTGCAAAACTGCAACTGATCTGATCCGGGCTGCGGCGAGCTGTGCTCGCGCTGATGGAGATTAAGAGGGATGTATGGAGCCTGCTGCTCGTGCTGCTCCTCGGGCAGCTCGTCGCCTTCGCCATGGCCGCCTCAAGCTTCACCTCCTCCGTCATTGCTAATCTTGGTAGTCAATTTCTCATTGGACTGACCAGTGACCAGTATACACAGATTTGTTAGTGTTTATGATAATTTACTTGATGGTTGTTATCTGGATAGTGGTAATTTGAGTTACTACTTACCTTGAATTAATATATTTGTGCAGGAGTTAATGCACCACTGACACAGTCTTTCTTCGCTTACCTGTTGCTGACCATAGTCTATGTACCAATCGTCCTGCGTCGACGGCAGAAGCTGCAAGTAAGAGTAGCTGCATCAGTTAACCCAGGAAACTGTTGCAATTCATAGCTCACTGTCTTGAGTTGTCTTGCAGATAGCATGGTACTGGTATCTAGCTCTGGCCTTCTTTGATGTACAGGGGAACTATCTTGGTGAGTACTGAGTAGTATAGACACGCACTACACAGTTACAACTCAATGAGATTTTGTTAGGTCTCTCTTGCTACTGCTGATCAACGTCTAATGTCCCAGTTGTGAAGGCATACCAGTACTCATACATTACCAGTGTAACTTTGTTGGATTGTTGGACTGTTGTATGGGTCATCATGCTCACCTGGTACGCATTGGGCACAAGATACTCACTCTGGCAGTTCGTGGGGGCAGGGACATGTGTGGCAGGGCTTGCCCTTGTGCTGCTTTCAGATGCAGAATCTCCAGAGGAGCAAGGTAAGTTACTCCAAGCATCCTACAGTTCAATTAGAAAGTCAACAACAAAGACTCAAGAACAAGTGATTTTGAGAACTAGGAACTCATGGCAGTAGTAGGACCTGTCCATACCGTCTCCCTTAAAAGAAATGATAGAAGAACAATCAAGAATACCAATACTAGTGGTGCATAAGATGGCAATGCAATAGGTGTAAATGTAAACATGGCTTTAAGAACCTTGATTGTTCGCTTGTTGGTTTCAGCCAGCCCAAACCAGCCAACCAACAGTATTTTCCTCTCACAACAAACCAGCACCAGCCAGCCCAAACCAGCCCAGAAACCAACCAGCGAACAGGCCGTATGATTGAAGTATACTTTCTAGTTTCTGTGGTTGCATAATTGTTAACATCATATGTAAAATCTTATTTTCCTGCAGATCCAGGAAAAATGCCACTTCTGGGGGATGTCCTTGTTATTGCCGGGACAGTTGGTTTTGCGTTTAGCAATGTTGGGGAGGTTAGTTATATATGCATTACATGCATCTGCTGCTATCAGCAACAGTTTCTCACAGTGGCAGTAAGCATTTCATTTTCCTCATATGTGTAGGAATACTGTGTCAAGAAAAAGGATAGAGTTGAAGTTGTTGCAATGCTTGGACTCTTTGGGTTGCTGATCAGCATAGTGCAGATGTATCCTCAAAAATTCATTATTTAGTTATACACCTGTATAGAAAACTGGCATGATCTATTGGCAATCACATCTATACATTGCTCTCTTTTGCAAGGTTAAACTATCACCACAGTTTTTCTGGAGCAAAAAAAATGGTAACTGCATAACCTATATTAATGGTAAAGGAATAGTTAAAACAAATTGGCATGATCTGTCAAATGACATCTTTAAATATTTTTTCTCTCTTTTGCGAAGTTAAACTATCAGCATAATTTCCTCGAACAAAAGTTGTAACTATAAATATGACCCAGATTCTTGTTACCTTTTAACTTGATGAACCTTAGACTTATATTTGAAAGGAAGGGCCTAGAAGCAGTTACATGGTCTTCAACAATGGTAAGAAAAGTACATTCTACCATAAAACTCCCCATAAACCTTACTGATTTTATTATCTGGAAACTCATTCCTACTTTTGTCTTTTTCATTTGTTCCAGATAAATCTGTTTGCAGGATTTGCAGTGGCAATTTTCATATTCTACACAATTACTCCTTTCGTTCTTAAGGTTAAGATCTCCAACATGTCAGGGATGGCATGAGCTCCACAAGTAGAAACTCCTGTCAAATGGTTATGGTCTATTAATAAAATAACCAAAGAATAAAGGAAAACTGTTTAAATAATAGTGGCTGACTACACAATATCAGAAAGAAGAAAGGTCCACTTATTGTAATTTCAATCGGTTGAACAATAATTTAGCCTTTTTATTCTTATATGCTCTTTTTGCAGATGAGTGGATCTACATTGTTCAACCTTTCACTGCTAACATCTGACATGTGGGCAGTTGCCATTCGAGTTTTATTCTATCAGCAACAGGTGATTTCTCTGAACCCAGAATACTCGTCCCAAATGGTAACATATTACCCAATATGCTCACATATTTCATATGCAATCCACAGATAAACTGGTTGTACTACCTAGCATTCACAGTTGTGGCCATTGGATTAATCATCTATTCGTTGAAGTAAGTCTGTATATACCAATAATTTGCAGATATGTGACTCAATGGCTGCAGAAACCTAACAAAATTTGTTTCTTGTGATATATGAAGTGATAGTTCTTCAGATGATGAAACAGCTGCAAGTACAGAAGCACCAGCCCAATATCAGCAACTACCAATTGAAGACAATTCAACAAGAATTGGTTCCAATTCAGGTAGCCAAGAAAGGACACATAAGGAAGAAGTTCATACCTGTTAGCGGGGTAGGTCAATGGATAGATTTGTACCAAATAAAATATGTCATAGAGATATGCAGAGTAAAATGTTGGTCACTTCATGTATAGGAAAATGTTTAATTGTCTCAAGCAGCAAAGCAAGATGAGGAAGGGAATCAGAGTTAATTTTCTCTACACGTCAGTCCAGCAGATCATTCACAATGTATAAAAAATACATCGGGTCAAAAGGATCTTCGACTAGGGATTGCGAACCATCACAGCTGGTCTGCAAAGCATAATAGCAACAGTACGAACATGTAAAGGGAGTTACTAGTCACTAAAGCTCTTTCAAGAATTGCCTATGAAGGAGAAAAAAATATTTCTGAATAATGTATGGATAGCTTACATGCTTTAGTGGAATGCAGAGTGCTGAAACACCACAGTATTTTCTTCTTAGGAGAATTATGATTTAAAAATAATTTCTACATTACTCATTGCAAAATTCTATGAGAAGTATCATTCCCCGTGAATTGGAAGCTAAAAGGAGTAAGTGGAAAATAAGAATTTGGTTGAACTCATCTGAATGATCAGGATATTGGCCAGTCATCCAGTTCAAAAGATAGACTGGAAAATCTCAAACTTATGGTGATTGAAACTTGAAGGTTGTCGAGAAGCAAGATTGCATGAGTGGAATATATATCACTGAAGCAGAAATTGACAACTGTAATGTCAAACAGAAACGATACGCAGCTCACCCTTTTTTGGTACGGGCTCTTACCTCTTTTTTCTCTTAATGACACACAGCTCTCCTGTGTCGAGAAACAAATAGAGTAAAAAACCTGTACCACAAGTCCACAGCAGACATAGATAACTGAAGTATCAAACAGAGTAAAAACTTAAACAGTGAGCAAACATTGACAATTAAACAAAACTTAAACAGCAAGTAAACATTTTCAATCAAACAGAGTAAATATACAAATCCGCTGGTCAAGATGTTCAATTACCCTTCAGTAACCTTGGCTGCCAGGGAATCCAATCATCATTTCTAAACTGCAAGCCAAAAACGAATATCAAATAATCTTCCAACAAGAAAGTTTAGGCACAGTCATATGGACAGTTTGCTAGAACTATAGCTCAATGTCTGAATATAAATTGAAGGGGCAAAAGAAATTCTAAAACCAAATTAAAGCACTGAACTTGCATACACTCTGTGGAATAACCATGAAGGCCTACTAACCTTCACTCAGATGATACGCGACAGTATGTGCAGTATGCACATACATCACCCCTTGCATGGAACGTGTTCAAACTCCAGAAACAAATGGAACCGTTTCTGCTACTGGATGCAACGGCATTACAGAAATTGAATCTAACTACACCAATGTCTCTTACAGGTGACGCCGCCTGTGCTCTCTTGGATAGGCTAACAACTGGAGTGGCAACTACCCAATGCTAAGACAGACACATGCCAATTCACCCACATATTCCGTCGAACAGGTGGTGCGTGCCCCGGAGAGAAGCTACCACCCAACTCACTCCAATGAGACTCTACTCAGATGGGTCTACGATACCGCGCCCTAGTAGTCGGTTAAAAAAAAAGGTAGTGCTGGCGTCCGGATGTCCGATGGATACCGATCCATCGGACGGTGCCGCGGACGCAAACCCCCGCACGTCTACGTCACGGAGGCCCACGCCGCTCCCCCGTTTCTCTTCTGTGCTCGTTTCCCCCGCGCCGCGCGCGCCCCAAGCTCGCCCCCGCAACCCGTCCCCATAGCCCGCCGCGTCCGCCTTCGCACCACCCCACGTGCGCGACGAGCATGCCCCATCGCCCCCTTGACCGCAGCACCCCCATCCGCTCGCCCCCAATGCTTCCGTCCACTATCCCTCCGACGAGCCACGCGCCCCCGGCCGCCTGGCTCGCCCCCGGCCGAGCAGCATAGAAAACTGGAATAAAACACGTACAACGACACGGAAACAACTATTGCAACATTAGGCTGAAGCAGCTGAAACACCATGAACATATTACTACAACAACACGGAAACAACTACTGCAACATTAGGCTGAAGCAGCTGAAACACCATGAACATATTATTGCAACAACACGGAACAAACTGCTGCAACAATATGTTGAAGGAGCTGAAACATTTGGAACATATTATTGCAACACTGGGTGTGAAGCATATGAAACAACGCTCGAATAAAAACACTTACAACAACATAGAACTGCTACTACATTGAAGCAACTGAAACATTTCAAAAATATTATTGCAACATTTGTGCCAAGCATATGAAACATCCAGATTAGAATGATTGCAACATTATCTAGAAATAAGTGAAACATTTTGAAACAATGCCTGCAACAAAAACTTTGAAACAAAATGCAACATAGGCAAAACATCCCCCAGATCTACTCGTGCAACATCCTTACGATTCAACTGTAACATACCTCTGAAGCATCTAAAATAACTGAAAGAGACAATTGCAACATATAGGGGGGAGAGAGCCTGCACGGGGAGCCCCATGGCCACCAGATCTGAGGGCGTCAGGAGCTCCCTGTGGGGGAGGACGCTGGTGTCAGGGAGGGGCGCCGCCGGTGTGCAGAGGAGGGACCTGGGATGTGGGAGGAGGACGTCGGGGTCGGGGAAGGAGACGTCGATGTGGGTGAAGGAGTCGCCGTGGTGGGGGAGGACGCCGGTGTCGAGGAGGGGCGCCGCCGGGGTGGGAGGAGGGAGCCGGGGTGAGGGAGGAGGGCGCCGGGGTTGGGGAAGGAGACGTCGGTGTGGGGGAAGGAACCGCCGTGGTGGCGGAGGAGGACGCCGGAGTAGGAGAGGACACTGCCGCCCAGGAAGGGAGCGAGGTGTGTGGAGGATGGGCAGAAGGCGGGGAGGAGCGCGGCCGCTGGCTCGCAGCGCTGCGGAGCGCAATTTGGGGCGCGCGGGGCTCCTAGATCCATGGGGGGAGGAGAGGGGAGAGGAGAGGAGCAGCGGCAGCGGCAGCGAACGTGTGGACGGACTGAACTGCAGTCCAAGCGCATAAGACTGTGAGCGACGAGTGGAGGAGGACACGCGGCGCCGTATGGAATCCTTATACGACGCGCGGTTAAAAAAAACGTCATCATGAATGCTTCTCATCGCCGCCGACCTCTGCCACTGACACCTGGCCGCCTGCTGCTTGTGTGTCGCGTGACCTTGGTGTGAGTCTCTGCAGTCCGCACAAGGGAATCTGTCCCCAGTTTCCTACCCGGACATCATCCTCGCGCAACCCGGAGTACTTTGATTGCATAATTTCGAATCCTTAGATTTAGGGTCTATTTAGCTCGGCTTTTCCCACCTCCGGTTCCTAGTTACAGTATCCAAAGAGCCAAACCATTTTTTTTCTAGTTATCCACTTCCATTTCATTTTAAGGGCTTAGGACAATAGAGAAAAAATCGTTGGGAAGGATGGGAAGCTCGATGACAACGCGATACAAGACATTGTAGGTTGCCTGAAGAATTTATTGCTACCGGATCTCCTCAAGCCTTTGATGGAATTGAAAGGTCGTGCCTTTTGGGATCTTGTGGCAGAGGTCACTTTGCCTCTACTCAATGGGTTGTAGGGTTCATGTTGGTTGTCTTTGTTTTGTTTGCTCTTGTTGACGACGACATGTTTGTTTGTTGAGTTGTCTTAGCTGTAGTGTGTTATTTTCTGTTGTTTGTGCTGTTCATGTCGATGTCCCAATCCGACCGACCAGAGTTGTTGTTCTTTTTCTTTTTGTTGAGTTTCGGCGTTGTTGGTCGTTGTTGTATTGTTGTGCCTATTTTGGGCTTATCTTTTTTTTAATATAATCGGCAGCTCTCCTGCCTGATTCGTTTCAAAAAAGAGAAAAATGGCTTTGTGTTATATTGCAAAAGATTACTTATATATTGAAACTGTTTTAGGAGAAGAAACCTTACAAAACGAGACATCAGATCAAAGAAAACAATAGTAATGGATACCTAGAGGATGTATGGGGCTTGTTGAGCGTGCTCCTCTTTGGCCAGCTCGTCGCATTTTCCATGGCTTCCTCAAGCTTCACATCCTCCCTCATAGCAAATCTTGGTACTAGTTTCACGTCAAACTGATCCACACATACAAAATTATCAGACGTGGTTGATGCAATTCTTGATAAAAATTATCTCGGTAGAGATAACATCAGTTCATTCCCACAAATATATTTATGCAGGAGTTGATGCACCACTCACGCAGTCTTGCTTTGCATACCTGTTGCTGATCTTAGTCTATGTGCCAATCGTCTTGCGTCGACGGCCGAAGCTCCAAAAATAGCTCATAAGAATCAACCATGGAATCTTTTTGAGATTCATAGCTCTCAAACTCTCACTATTTCAAGTATTCTTGTCTTGCAGATAGCTTGGTATTGGTATCTGGCCTTGGCCTTCATTGATGTCCAGGCCGGGGAACTATTTCGGTGAGTACAACTGTATAAGCACCAAACGACCATAACTTACACTGAACCCATACCACCAACAATTTCCAGTGATATAATGTAACTCAGTCAGGTTCATCATGGTACATTGCTACTGCTAATAAGTATCAAAATTGCACACTGTAGTTGTGAAGGCATACCAGTACTCATACATCACTAGTGTAACTTTATTGGATTGCTGGACTGATGTATGGGTCTATCATATTCACCTGGTACGCACTAGGCACAGGATACTCTTTCAGGCAGTTTGTGGGCACAGGGACATGTGTGGTGGGGCTTGCCCTGGTGCTCCTTTCAGATGTGAAATCTCCAGATGAGCAAGGCAAGTTACATTGGAAGTAAAGTACCAAGTATCATGAACAAACCCCTTTACTGGAATCATTTTGCCAAAGGGCGCCTAGCTCAAACGGTTAGGTGACCCAGCGGCACTCCTCAGGTCCTGGGTTCGACTCACCGTGGGAGCGGATTTTAGGCTGAGGTTAAAAAAATCTCCTTGCCCGTCCCCATGTGCCAAAGCACAGTGGAAGGCCCCGGCCCGGTTCTCACAGGGTAACGATACCTCCTGCGTCAGAATAGGAGCGGGGGTTCGGGAGTTTTCTCGATCTGTGTGAGAAGATCTTCTTCTTAAAGGGAAAACCCGGGAGCCGTCATAACCCCCCGCAGGTCGAGTTTTTTTTACTGGAACCATTTTAAGAGCTACAAAATTAGGATTTCAGTTATACAAAAATTCATTGCAGTAGGAATAGTGTATCCCTTAAATTGAACCATGCCAGATGAACAATACAGGATACCAATTTTAGTTCTAGATGGCAATACAATAGATATTGAATGCAAACATGACTTCATGGACACCAATTTGATCTTGCTATTACATAGTTAATTTTATTTTTCTTGAATATCTTACATAGTTAAATTGTCGCCACAGTGTTTCTGGAACAAAAAACGGTAAGTTCTGTTGCTCTCGAGGAAAAAAATCATGTCACCTTTAACCTGATAAATTTTAAATATGTATTTGAAAAGAAGAGCTTATAAGTAGTTACCTGCTCTCCAACAATGGTAAAACTCCCTCCATCCACAAAAGGATGCAATTCTCATTTTTCGAGGAGTCAAACAATTTAAAGTTTAACCTAATTTATATAAATAAAAATACTAACATTTATGATACAAAATAAATATCATTAAATTAATTATGAAATATATTTTTATAGTAAATCTAGTTGGAGATATAAATGTTAATACTATTAACTATAACTTAGTCAAAGTTAAGCTAGTTTGATTGGCGCAAATTCTATAGCTTTTGTGGACTCAGCAGTGTACAGTGCTCAGCTCGGCTCAGGCCAGCGTGCGCAGACAGAGAGACACACCGGCTACCACGCTGCCATTCTGTCAAACCGGTTAGGTTTCATGCACCAACAAGTATACCAAAAAGCTTAAGCGATTGAAAAGAAGTGGACAATACACTAATACTTCACAACACTCCCACTCACGTGCAACCAGAGCAAGGCGCAAACATGGAACTAAAGAAAGAAGTGGAGGACTTCAAAGATGTCTCTACCAGGACTCGAACTCGACACCTCTTGGCTTTAATACCATGTTAGGTTTCATGCACCAACCATGTGAACCCAAAAATTTAAGCGATTGAGAAGAGGTACCAATACTTCACAACAGTGCCAGGGAGAGAGAGATGGCCGACATTGCCCGAGATTCCACGGCCTAGCGCCCTCACAATTGGTACGCCCCTGCATCGGCATGCATCCTTATTCTCATAGGCGCTGTTGGCAGGAACTAACGCTGCTATTGCTTGACCATTCCCAGATGCTGAATGATTAGTGATTTAGTTCAATGTTTCGTGTTGGAATCTCGGCTTCGTTCACTTCGCTGAAAAAACAAGCCAAAACACTGTTCCAGCTGATTTGTCGTAAGAGAGACACTATTCCGACTGAAAAAACAAGCTGAAAAAGACGGATTATAAGAGAAGCGAACAGAGCCGAAATATTACATTAGGCCAAAAACAAATAAAACATCTTTTTAGAAAAAGGGAAATATTACATTAAGCGAACGGAAAAGGTCCCAGCCTCACATAAAACATCTTAGAAGTCAACTTACCAGTGATATTTATTGTTCAAGGGGACATTGGCTGAGTATTGAATGCACAACCATTTTGTTGAGACTCCATTCACCAGAAATCGCCACAAGAGCAGACCCCTGAATTGAAGTGGTGGAACCTGCTGCAATCTCGCATTACAATCTCCCTATCCTCAATTTCAGAGACCATTTTGATCACCGTGTGGCAGTCCCCACACACCCGCAGGTTCTTGAAAATGTGAAGGGGTGCCCCTGGTGGTGTAGCTATCAAACCAAATGCGAGGGCTAGGCGCTCACTGTGCATTACCAGCATAGCTTCCTTCTGCTCTTCTGCCACTTCATGAAGCGCAAAGCTTGTGTCAGGACAGTAACCTTCTTGCTTTAACTTAGCTGTCATTGCCCTGAGCTTTGCATATATCTGTTCTGATAAAGGATGCGACTTGTCTGAAGCTATAAAGGAATGAACTTTGTTCTTGATCTGAATCCAGCTGCATCCAGCTTCTTTCTTAACCTTTTTAGTGTCCATGAGCTTCCTCACTTCATCCTTCTCTTTCCACTTCCCTGCAGCCGAATAAATGTTGGAGAGAAGCACGTATGTAGCCGAGTCAAGAGGTTCAAGTGAAAGCAGCTTCTCCACAGCCAACTTTCCAAGTTCAACATTCCTGTGAACTTTACAAGCTCCTAGCAATGTGCGCCATACCATTGGACCTGCTGGGAATGGCATGCCTTCTATAAGGCTCATTGTTTCATCCAGCTTGCCTGCGCGGCTATAGAGATCAACCATGCACGCATAATGCTGCATGGTTGGAGTGATCCCGTAGTCTCTGACCATTGAACCAAAGTATTGTTGACCTTCTTCAACAAGACCAGCATGAGTGCATCCCATGATCACAGAAAGGAATGTGACACCATCCATCTCAATGCCCTCAGCTTCCATCTGTCGAAATACATCAAGGGCCTTTTGGCTGTAACCATGCTGTGCGTACCCTGATAGCATTGAATTCCATGACACCATATCTCTATCTGTTTGTCTCTCAAAGACACACTGAGCACCCTCGATGCTCCATTTTCTTGCATACATACTAACAAGTGTACTGCTCACACAGAGTGCATCATGGCATCTGTGCTTGATAGAAATAGCATGGAACTGCCTACCCAGGTCAACTCCAGCTGTCGGACTAGCACAAGCATCAATGACACTAGAGATTGTAAACTCATTTGGCTTCAAGCCATGCATGGTCATCTTGATGAATATATTTGTGGCACCATCGCAATCATCCAGCTTGGGCATAGCAAGTGAACATTGCAGACCATGAAACAACATCCTTCTGGTCAATCATTTTGAATATAGAAAGAGCTTCTTCAGTGCTACGAAGCTTAGAGTAAGAGGCCAGAAGTGCAGTTCCAACAATTGGTGTACACTCGTAGTTTGTCTTGATCACCTGGGCATGAATTTGGGGAGGCAAGATGGCCACTGACGCTGTCAGAATTGTCGAGTAGGTGACATCATTCGGAGCAACACCATCTTCTCTCATTCTGCTAAAAAGAGCAGCAGCAAGAGGTATATCACTGTTCTGAATGCACCCATTAATCATAGCAGTCCATGAAACAACATTCTGAGATCCTGACATCAACAAAAATATATCCAGAGCATCATGCAGTTGACCTGCTTTGCTGTAGGCATCCATGAGGGCTGTCATTACATTGCCATACGAATGAAACCCACGTTTAAGAACACTGCTGTGGAATTGACGTGCCAGGCCAAGGTGTTTGAGATTTGCACATAATTTGATCGCTGTTGAGTATGTCGACTGTGTAAGCATGGTAATACTGGATCGTGAATCATGGAACAGCTGCAGGGCTTCAAGATCACGCCCAATCAACACAAGGCCCGCCATCAATGTGTTCCACGACACCATGTCCCTGGTCTCCATCCCACAAAACACGACCCTGGCACTGTCTAGAGTAGTACTGTCTAGAGCCGATCCTGGCACTGCAGCAAGAGCAAAGATTGCACCACTGTTGCAGCTTCGGAGCTACCCTAGTATCTAGCCGTTACTGTTCATGATGCCTCTTCTGCGATGAACACCTTTGAGGCTAGGTATGATATGAGTTCATCTCTGATTGGCGTTTTTTTCTTGTGGCAACAACGTACCGGCCGGTGGGCCGTTATCCGGCGTAGGGGGCAGGGAAAACCGCATCTTTTGTGTGCTCCGGCCAGCAGGCAGGGACGGACGAATTGCGCCAGCACATCACTGTGTGCAGTCCAATCCCGGCCGATGGATGCGTCAACGAGCCGGGTCGCGTCTGATGGCAAGATCATGACTCGTTTCGATTGGGACATTGGGCGGCACAACTTCATCCGCTTGAGTGCTATCCATCCGGCCATCACCAATTATTTCTCCCCTTCCCGGGAGCGAATCTGTGCCTGCCTGCCTATGCATCTGTCGTGGCATTTCTTCGCCCTTCCAATAATAACCGTTGCGTGCAGGTGCAGCTTCTGTCATGCTCACTTCGTGCTGAATTCAGATGACGCAGATAGCTACCCGGCCGAGCGTTCATATGCTCCCTCCACCCCGGAACGATAATCATATTTGAAACCGGGAAAATCGATTTATATAAACTTTGACCAGCAACTTATATATAAGCTTAGAACATAAGACTTGTGCCAATTGATTTGTATTCAAAGTGCTTCTAAGATTATATTGATTGTTTAGCAAATCGATTTATATAACCTCTGTTTTATTTTATAAGGCGCACACGCATATCAATCAAGACTCAACTAATAATTTGGCTAACATTTTTTTAATTATTACAATATAAACTTGATATAGTTAGATTTGTAAGCAATTGTAGTATCCAATAATCATAAGTTTATAAGCATAAACAATATAATGTAAAGTAAATGAATGATCAAAATATAATTTAGAAGATCGCGTTATTCTAATCCTCATCTTATAAAACGGAACGGAGGGAATATATAATAAAAGAAAATAAAAGGTCAAAATCTTTTATTGAACTTTTTTATGATTAAAATACGTTTATCCTTACGGAGGGAATATACGATAATGTAATTTTCTACGAGTATCAACCGTACACGGGCATACCATGCACATGCCGACAATAAGCCTGTATACACGTATTTTTTATACAACCTAATACACGTCTAAACAAGATTGAAGCCATACCTTCACTTGGCGCTGACAGACGCTTTTACCATTTATATAAGGCCTATTTGGAACATAGGAAAAAATTCTTGTTCCTATGTTTTTGTGTGAAATTAAACTAATTTCTGTAAATTTTCTGCATGATTCTCGTGAAATTCCTACATTCCAAACAGGTTCTAAGTGCAATTCCAATTTAGAAACTATGGGATAGTTTCCATACTTATTAAGTCAAGTAGATGCTACACATATAAATTACTTTTACGATGGATAGTTTCTTCAAAATTAATTTTTTTTCCAATCAAATGTTTTATCTCTCATATCATCTAATCAATCACATCATTTTCTATCTTGGTTCTATTGTAGACATAATTTTCTACGTACGAAACCATTCTCTTCTCTCTCTTCATTAACTGTAATGCCATATTATTATTTTGCTTAGTTGACACACTAGTTAATGACCATAAAAATCATCTAGTTTCTGGGTTAGAAGTGTCCTAACATACTATATAATTTATGAATGCATGTATTTTTAGAGCCACATATTGAACAACATTTTATGAATACAGGACCGGGAACATGTGCAAAGTGCGTGCTGGCTTTAGAGGTGACCTAGATAGAGATCTTTGCAAGGCATGGTTGGAGGGTTTGGCAACAAAATTTCTTGTTTTTTTTCTTTCATCTCAATGATGTTTGAAGGCGGTCTAGTTAGCATACCAATATTTTTAGAGCAACTCAAGGTGTGCTTACCCCAACAAAGTTCCTTCCGAGTGAGCGAGGTTTTAATTTGTCAGTGTTTCGCAAACGGCCAAACCAGTTTGCTAAAATCGGCTAGCATTTCGGTGCCAAAGTGCCAACAAACCGAAGAACATGATCTCGAATACCTCCTATATGTACACTCAAGTGCTCTCACTTATTTTGACTGGACTGTGATTCTCATATACTATGCTCGTGGTATGAACAAGCCACCGGATGTTATCCACACAAAGTGTATCTTGGTGGAGCACTCACCAGTCAACTTCCCCGCTTAATAATCGCACAGATATTTTTCGAAGGTGGAGCACTCACCATCTGCTATTGTATACCTTTTATTAATTTGGCCTCTGAAAGACTGAAGGGCCATATTACCGGTGATGGCATATACTATTATATTTGATTTCTCTTTTGGCGAGGAGGCATATGCTTATTTCATAACGACTCAAGTTGGTCTTTTTTGGACCAATTACAAGGATGAAGGTACTCAGGGGGCCTGATCGAAACCAATAAAAGTAAAACTATAGAGGAATGTTCGATTTATCCTCTAAACTTGACATTAAATTTAATAAACACCATCAAACTCAGGTACCGGACAACTTACCGCCCAAAAGTGATTTTTTTTTGTTGGTTTTACTGACATGGCGGTAGAACCCACATGGTGATATCTCTTTCCTTATATAAAAAATCATAACCATTTCGAATGAGGTTACATGAATACAAACTTTATACTAAAATTGTAGACACTGATATGGTCGACGACTTTATAGTTGAAAACTTTTTTATTTGTGATCTTTTAGAGGCTCAAATATTCATTTCAAGTTATCAGATTATGCAATTCGAATTTTTGAAATTTCAAACCACCTAACATGTTGGCATGGTCTATACCAAAGTTGTAGTTGTCAATTGGATCTACAACTTTGTTGTTTAAAACTTTCTTATCTGAGATCATGTAGAGGCCTAAATATCCGCTTTATGTTATAGGATTTAAAAGTCATTTTTTATTTTTTGAAATGACATTGATGTTGACATGGTCTATACTGAAGTTGTAGCTCTCAATGTGATCTATGACTCTATCGTTGACATATTTTTATATGAGATCATTTATAGGCCCAAATATTTGTTTTAATTTCTTCTATTTTATTTTTTAAAATTTTCAAATGACCTCAAACATTGGCATGATCTATACCAAAGTTATATATGAGTGCAACATATAACTTTGTGGTTGAAAATCTTTTTGGTTTTAGATCGTTTAGAACCCAAAATTCATTTTAAACTCTGATTATGAATTCAAATATTTTTTAGAAAAGCTCGAATGGAGACATGCTCTATGTCAAACTTGTAGTGTTTGAAGACATCTGAACTTCCTAGTTGAATTTTCTATTGAGATCATTTAGGAGACCAAGTATTTAATAAAACATGACATAACTAAATAAACCAAAAAAAAACATTGGGAGTCCACGTGCCACATTTGTCAAAACCACCATCAAAACTATTTTAGATGGGCAATTTATTTGCTTTTAAGAGTTAAGAGAGGTGACTTGTCCGATATTCAAGTTTGAAGGTGTTTTTCTTAAAATTGAAGACAAGTTTAGGGAGACAAATCAGTCTTTTACTCAAAACATATATATAATAATAATACATGGAAAGGCCCTGAAGGCCTGAACAGATCGAGTAGATATTTGACTCGTACTGTATTGAGCAGACAGCAATGTCTGGGTTTCTCTGGGACTCTGGGTGCACGGTTGCCCAGGGATAGCGCTCTCCATTGCCACGTGGACCTGTGAATCTGTGATGTCTTTGTGAGGGGGGAAACAAAGGGGGTGATTGGTTGGCCAGAGCGTCCGGCTATCCTATGTCCCTCCGTGCACTTGTGCCGTGTTTAGTTGTCCTACTTGCACATTTTGCCTGCATCTTTTTATCTGTTTGCCATCCTTCATCCCGCACGCTTCCGTTTTCTGGATTTCTTCTTCCCTCATGGTGCATGATGACTTGATTCATCCAGGATGCATGGATCCATGCGTCAGACACCTAAAATACTGATGTATACATGCAACCAAACATAATCTCGTCTCGTACTAGATCAGCAACAAAGACAACCAAACACGACCACTTGTACAACCTCAACCCAGCTTCTTTAGTCTTGCATAGTCTTGTTATCCTGGCTCAAGGCTCGGTCTACGACCAATCACGCCAAAAGAGAAGGACAATCATCACCATGTAGTTTTCAGTCGTACGAATCTAGCGACAAATGTCTCAGGAAAATACAAGGGGGTAAAGAAAGAGTGATCTGGATCCTCCTGCATATCACACAAGCAATCATAGTGTCGGTAGGCCCCTACCAGGGACAGACATGTGTTCGTGCTTATCAGCGTAAGAAAAGTAATGCAGTCATATGAACCGATATGATCCACAGTTGAAACCGTTCGTGTTCAGATGGGAAGAAAAGTCGCAAAGACGGCGTCCAATCACGTTTTTTTTGGGGTGCAAAAGTAACTGAAATAGCAAACTTGGCAATTTACTCTCTCTAGTTAAAATCTGGGTAATGTGTTTGCATGCATGTAGGAGTATATGAATGTTGTATAGATGGGGACTGCCTTTTGTCAGGTGACGAGACATGATGATGATCGATTCCTAAGTCCTATCCTGGCGTCTGGAGTTACAGAGGGTACACTCACAAGTGTGTGAATATGTTTAGTATCATCCAAGTAGTAGTACTAATGAGTAATCAAGAAAATATGAAGGTGATCATGTAACCAAAAACACTCTCAAAGCCTGGTATTGACATCTTAATCAATAATTTCTTCTCATAAAATATATTGTTTAGATAAGATTGGGTCAATTTCCATGTGGGATGTGCCTGTGTGTGTCATCCAAGTAGTAGTACTAATGAGTAATCAAGAAAATATGAAGGTGGTCATGTAACCAAAAACACTCTCAAAGCCTGGTATTGACATCTTAATCAATAATTTCTTCTCATAAAATATATTGTTTAGATAAGATTGGGTCAATTTTTGAAAACTACAAACATCAATAACTGTCAGATTTTTTTTGGAAACACGTAAGTTATAAGTGTATATTTGTATTTCAAAAACTTATAAAAGCTATTAAATTTGTAGTACTTTTAGGAATATATTCTAGAAGAAATTATGGTTAAAGATATACATCGGAGACTGTGCAAAATCAAATATGTCAAATATCGTGGTCGAGGTAGTACTTATTTGCTGTTTTTTTACAAGCTACGTTGGAATTTTAAAAACAAAGTCTTGAGAGCTATAATTGGCCATAAAAAAAAACAGAGTCTTGAGAGCTATAATTCGACATCGATCCCTTGTTCCCTCCAGTGTTTCATAGTATTTGTCATTTCAGAGAATGACAGTCTCCAAAGCCTGGTTTTGAGTACAGCTTTCTATTATAATATATAATTAATAAATACCTGATTTTATTAAAATACTTTAATAATTAAGACTGATCTATACATGCTATCTTAGTGTCGAAAGCAAATATTTTAAGAGTTGTTGGTAGTCAATGTTATACAAGTTTCGTCTCAACTTTATCCAAAATAATAAGAACTAGGACTATGGATGGAGTATATTATAGTCATTAATTTCTATGAATTAATATCTTATTGAAAGATTTAAAAAATATGAATATATAGATATAAATGTGATAGTCTAACATGCATATTATTTGAATAATTGTTAACACAAAACACAAAAGTTTTTTTATAAAAAATTCTAATGCTCCCTCAAAAAAGGAGCAGAGAGAATGTCAAGCATGCAGGCGGATAATAATGCCTAAACTGTCCTTTTCTAGAAAAAACATATATATAATGCAACATTTTAACTGAAAAATAGGTACTCTCATCATCACGTAAGTTTTCTTTCTTTTCAATGTATTGTAGGGGTGGAGCTAGCTAGGACCGGTGGCCCTTGCGTCTAGATCCTCATATAATCTCTAATAAAAAGATAGTCTCAAAAATCAAAATTGGATTTATTTTCAATCAACTTAACACCCCATGTCTAGTTCAGCACCTCTTTTGTATTTTTGTTCTAGATGTGCCACTGTTTTCATGTATATATCACTGGACGAACACACCCTGACAAATCACAACTATAATAACTAATGAAAAATGGTAAAAGATGTGTGTGCGAAAATAAAAAAGCAATTCTCATGGTTTGATAAAAAAAAGGATACAAAAAGGGTAAGAAAACGACCTCAGTCGATACTCGACTACTCGTACGTAGTACTCGATACGGCGTTTTCCTGTACCACTATCTCATCAGGCTGTCATGCGCCCAAGTAAAGCTCCATTCAACGATCGACACGTATGGGGAGGGAGGGTTCTCATTTCCCACACATGGGACGGATTTTCCTTTTCGATCACACGCGTCCTTCTCCGCACAGTACCCCGACACTATCCAGCTGACTGACGCTCGTAGCACACAGGCTTGCCGAGTCCGCCGCCCTGTACAGTGCACCGAATCATCGGGTCCCGCCGTATGGCTCTCTGTCCGCTCGTGAGTGAGCCCCCCCTGCGGAAAAAGCCGATTCGGCACTTGTGCCCGCTCGCTCCCCCGCGGCACCCGGCGGTGGACGAATCCATTCACTGCGTTGGAGGCGGCGGCTGTTCACGCGGTGGACGCCCGGTCTCCCGGTCCTCTCGAGCTTCGTGCGGCATTGCCCATTGGCATTTGGCACGAGCCGCGGCCCCGTGCGGCAGCCGCGGGGGACGCCGTCGGGGGCTCGGGGCTGCCGGGCTGGCAGCGGCGCGTCGTACGTGCGGGCAACGTGCGATGCTGCCAGCGCCGGACCGCATGGTCCTCTGGCGGGAGGGGGGCAGTGCACGCTAGCGAACAGGCAGGCAGAGGCAGGCCGGCCCCCCCGGCGGCATGTCGACCGAAGAACATCCGGCCAGACTGGCAGCCTTGGGGTGGTGTGGCCTCACTACTTGTTGCAGTGCACGGTGCATGCATGAATGCAGGTGGTGCGTCGAGTCCGAACCCTGCTTACCTTGTCTTCTTACCGGTACGTTAGTTGACCGGCACTGTTCCACCAACCCACCGCATGATCTCCGTCAGGGGACTCTCTGAGCACCCCGTCCGTTTGGACGGAACCGAAGACAAGAATGAGGCATGACGTCCACACGTAAGCTGCAGCAGCCAATAAGATTCCGGTATAACGCTGCTGTCGTCGCGATCTACAGGGTCAAGTGAGACTCACGCGAGGAGGAGGATGACACACCTCCAGGAGTCTTATTTTCTCTTTCCTTTTTTTCCTCTCATTCGGTTGTAACCTCTGCTTTCACTTATAAACGAAAAAGCAGGGTGTCCCACTAAAGGAACACCGGTTCACCGCACCGCATCAGACATCAAGCATCGAGCAATCGAACATGAGACTTCGGAGCTATCTCCCTCTCTTGCCAGTTTGTAACCCTCTACTACAAACTCAGTGCTATTGACACGAGCAGCTCAAAACTAGACGTAGGGACATTCGGCCCGAACCAGTATAATCCTTGTGTCCTCCTAGCACACCATCCAAGTCTAACGCGCAATATACAAATTTACTAGCCGGTGCTTACTCGAAACACCGACAGTTGGCGCGCTAAGTAGAGGGCTTTTTGCGCGTCTCGACGTCAACACCAGACCTCGGATGGCTAATCGCAACGTCAGCTGGGTCCCCGGCGCGCGTGTGTTTCGGGAACCTAGACTTCGTCATTACGACGGAGGGAGAGTTGGTGCGGTCTTCCGCTACCACACAACCCCTCCTCTTCACCGGCCTCAACGCAATCACTGAGGCGCCCGAGGAGCTGCAGCTGCCTACAACGAAGGTCCGCACCCCCGAAAGCAACCAGCCCCTCAACCTCGACTACAGAAGGCCGCGCACCGTGATTTCGGTGCACGAGCATCTCGAGCTCCACCTCGACACGCGTGACACCCTTGACTCTCGCAGACGCGAAGCACCCTCAGAACAACCCGACGAGGACGTACCAGTCCATCAAGCCCAACAGGGCGGTGGGCCGCGCGCCACGGTCCCAGTGCGTGAGCGTCTCGATCTCCACCACGACACCCGTGACACCCTCGACTCCCGCGGGAGGGGGCTAGCAGCGGTTACCATCCATATCGTGGCGGACGCTATGATAGCGGTGAGGACCGAAGCCCGAGCCCCAACTTGACGGGACCTCCGGCCTTTGGCCGACACGCCCTCAAGGGCAAGGCAAAGTGGGATGAGGACACCGACGGATGAAGGCACCTCCAAGCCTCCCAACAAAAGGAAGAACAAGCGGCGGCGCGGGAGCTCGCTAGTAGCCAACGCCGACCGCACGGGGGCCGGAAGCCTGCGGAGGGCACCCCAAGCCACTTCGATAAGCTGCTTGAAGGGCCCATGCTCGAACCATGCCTTCCCCATCAAGCACTTGTACAAGGACTGTGTTCTCTTAAAACGGTTCTTGTCTGAAAGCTCTAACAAGGGGGAGCATAGGACAGAGCCTAGCTAGATGAAGCGCGCGACATCGCCCTCCTTCGTTCGGCCAAGTACGCAAGGACCGCCACAAGCTCTCCTCGCCGTAGGAAGGACTGCGCGTCATCACGGAGATGCTCCAGCCAGGCGCCCACAAGCTCAAGACCATCAACAACGAGGTCTTCACCAACTCTTGTAACATCAACCAGCTATGTCACTTTTACTCTTAATAAACGCACACTTTCTCTTATTATTAGTTTCGCTGTCAAACTCCCCGATCTTTTGGGACACCCAACCCCAGCAAACGGCGAGGGGTCAGGCCTCACTCGGGGACTAATAAGAATATATCTATCCGGTAGATAATCTCTACATCCGACCCTTTCTCACGATTAAGACACAAAAGCGAAGTTTGCGGAAATAAACCCTGAGTAAAACTGGTCGGACCGCAAGAAACTTACGTCCCAGCGGCTACGGCACCTTTGCTCACCAGCATAATCAAAGTCTCTTTTCCGCACCCTGGGCTTTTTTGGCCTTAGCCATGGAAAGGTCCGATACGCTTTAAAAATATATCCGCCTAGCAAACATTCTTAGTGCCCGACCCCCTTTCACGTTAAGACCTAGGAGCTAGGTTTATGGGAACAAGCTCTGAGTATAACCGGTCGAGCTTTGGGAAGCCTACACCCCAGCGGCTATGGCGTCTTTGCTCACCAGCGTGATCAGAATTGGCTCACCCGTATCTCGAGCTTTTATGACCTTAACAACAAAAAGGGTCGGAATGCATTAACCTTTTTATACAAAAAGGGAAGAAGAGCTAAAAAGCTGTTTGCTATAACAAAATTTAAGAGCTTGTCCATTTATTACAAGTTCTCACTAAATTCTTACGTGGGCTGTCCTCATCCTCAATCTATGCAGGAAAGTCATGTCTCAGCAGGTAACACAAGTCGATCGGACAGCTCGGCCGCTGTAGGGAAACGGGTAGGGAGCAGCAGGATGTCCCATGCGGGTCGTGCCGACCCTGTCATGAACAACAGACCTGGATCCCGCTCAATCATATCAGCTTCATCTGCCCTATCGTCGGCAACGGTATCGCCTCCATCGTCGGCTACTCGGCGACATTCGAGGGCATCCCTTGAGCCCCTGTGCCCGCTTGTCTCGCTAAAGGCATGGGCGTCATCGTGGGCGGCGCCTGATCGGCCGGCTACATGGCTACATCGGCGCCGCTCCCACTCGAAATGGGCGCAGCGCCAATTGACGGCTGCCGCCCCGCTTGAAGGGCGACGCCCTTCTCTAACACCAACGCCAAAGGATTACACCGCTTCACGACACTGCAAAGATAGAAAAGCATAAGTCACAATGAAAATAGAGAAAAACAAAGGAGCTGGTGACTTACATTGGCCCTGTTAGGTGGCGGATACGTTTGGGGGGCGAACCCCCAGATCCCTGCTCCACCTCGTCGGGGTGGGGCCATTTCGAGCCTGCCCCCTGCTCCTAGGCAGAGGGGCTCGCTCCCCTTGCATCTTGGCATGCGATGGTGGAGCCACCCGCCTCCGCCGACACCTCGGGTGCGGCGGTAGATCCGCCCGCCCCTATTGGCTCCTAGGGTAGGCCGACGGTACGGCCTGTCTCCGCCGACCCTACGGACGGGCCCTCCCCTCCATGGAACAGGAAGGGTCCCGACTCCTGCAAAGACAAGCGGATACCCGTCAGCACATCCTCGCTCTCTAGGTCATCCTAATCGATGTCGTCGACTATCTTGTCGTCATCTTCCTCCTCATCATCATCGCTATCAGTCTCCTCCCCTCGCTCCCATGCTAGCAACTTCTGCTGCCTCTTCTTCCTCTGGTCCTCCTTAGCCTTCCTAAGCCGCTCGCCCTCGGCGTGATTCGCCGCCCTCGTGGACGAATCCCTCGGCAGCGGAGCCAAGTGATCCATGAGGACGAGGTCCCTCAGCTCGTCCCCCCATCTCAATATTAGTGTCAAGGGGTCAAGATATCAATTGAAGAGGAGGCATGAGGAGAGGAAACTTACGAAGATAGTGTGGCCCGATTCCGACCGCATCAGAGGATGCCCCGGCACTGGGTACACGAAATCAAGAGGGATGCCTGTGTCGTCCCGTGAAGGCTCCATCATCTCCTTGATGCGATGCGTGACTTTGGAGGCGGAGAGCGCTCCCTCGGCTAGCATCGTCTCGACGAATGATGCCTCAGGCACCATTGCATACAGCGGAAGCACGCGCGCCATCAGTGGTGCCACCCTCCTCGCATGGTAGGCCCCGATGATGCTAAACCCCTTTAGTCCCCTCTCCTTCAGGATGCAGATGACGGTGAGGTGGTCCCGGATCTTCTTTTTGTCCTTCTCGGGGACACCCCACTTCCACGAATCTAGGGCCTCTTCGATTAGGCACCCGGTGAACTCTGATAGGGGGGGCGGCAGTGTTGTTCTTGAGATAGAACTAATATGAATGCCACCCCTTGTTGGAGGTCAACAGCTGCATCGACGGGTACTCACCGACCTAGTTGTTTCGGAGGTGGATGCTAGCGCATCCCATTGACGTATTCAGCTCCTGCTTCTTCTCCCTCTTCTTCTAGAGGGTAGCGGCGAAGAAGTGCTGCCACAGATCAAAGTGGAGACTATTCCCTAGGAATCCCTAAAATAGGGCGACGAACACTGCCATGTGCTGGATTTCATTAGGATTGAGGTGCTGTAGCTCAATCTTGTAGTAGTGCAGCAGCCCTTGAAGAAATCCATGAGCAGGGGTAGCGAACCCATGCTCATGGAAGTGCGTGAACGACACCACATAGCCATAGGGCGATGACGACACGTCCTCCTCACCGGGCAGCAGCCATTCCTTGGCCACGGTCCATGCGCTGAGAAGATCACGATGGACGAGGTGCTCCATGTGCTAGAACGTGATGTCAGAGCAGCACCACATATCCATTGGAAGATTGCTGGCGGGTGAACACGAGCTCGATGACGGCTGGGACACGAATGCAAGAAGCCTAGGCGATTGGCCACGGAGGTTGCAGATACGAAGGCATGAAGGCAAGATGTGAAACCCTAGGGACAAACCCTTTGGTTTTATAGGGGCGACGGATGCGAGGAAACCAACCGTTTGCCTAGATATTCGTGCTAGCTATGATATGCTATAACATCATGCCACAGAATATGAGCCCACAATCCCTATCCTTTCCCTCAGAAGACGCGTTAGACGTTTTGCCTCCTCGGGCGGGCCACGACTTGTTACAAGTGAGAGGAATACGGATAAAAAAACTCCTCTACAGCCCATCTGGGCCCAGGAGTTCGACGACTAGCCCATCAACGGGTTTGACAACCGCACCAGGCACCCTTACGATGAGGGACAGAAAGGGATGGGCCCTACAAGCAGCTAGTACCTAGGCGCACGAGCGCCATGGGCATCTTGGCCCATGATCGGGTCTTAGCTAGGCTGACCCTAGCTGGATCCCCGTGAACGGGATGCTGGGACCCCAATCAAGCTATCCGGCTAACGAACCACCAAACCTCATGTCCATACCCGCGAAGGGTCCGATCTCGGCAAGAAGGAATCACCATTCCCAAGACACGCCGTGGGCGATAAAAGAAGGCTAGGGCCCTTAGAGTCCACCCTTTCGAAAAACCTCCGAAGGAGTATTCTTCCCCTCCATAGGCTCGAGGGCTACACCCACCGGGTGCGCTCACACGCACCCACTGGTAAGTCAAAAAAGCCCCCAGGTGATTCTACCTGAATCGCCTGGGGGCTCGGAGGCTACTGTCGGGGACCAACATTAGGGTACCCAAAGATGAGAAGCTAATAACCATCAACATTGATTCATCCGAGCTATCAAGAGCACAACTACACCTCTTGCTAGGCCCCACCTCATCTGACCACCGAGGCTATGGGCTCCACCTCATCTGACCCCCGAGGACTATCTCCGCTTCAATGGACAATGAGGCGGCGGGCTCCGCCTTACCTGACCCCCAAGGGTTGGCTCCACCTCGGCTGACTTCCAGGGGTTGGCTTTAAAAGCATCTAGGCCCCTAGTTGGGTTTCAGTGATTAATGACAATATGTGATTACTGTGACTAACGTGTGTTTGGAGAGGCAATTAAGTTAGGTCACAGTAATGGAGATCGATTGGGTAATCAAGGTGGTCATGCCCCTACAATAGAAATCGTTTCGGTTTTCAAAGGATGGACGACAAGGTTAAGGATGGACTAGTTCTAAGTGTCGATTAGAGTTGGAGAGACACTTAGAGTAGTTTGGGACTTTGTTTTTCCTTTGGCCATACTGTTAAGGGGGTATGAACGGGTAGATTGACCTAGGTGAGTCTAGTGAGTTAGGTGTGGTGCACACTTGTTAAAACTAGCATTAGGTAGCTCCATAATAGCCCTTTGATCCAATGGAGCAAACTTCATTCACATATGATAAAGAGTTGGAAGTGAATGGAGGGTCAAATACTGATCGAACGCTGGCTCTGGTGTGACTAGACGCTAGCTCAGGGTTCGATCAGTTCATTTGACCAAGGTAAAAGCGTCTGGAAGTGACCAGATGCTGTGAGGTCAAGTGACCGGATACTGAGGGCCAGCGTCCGGTCGACTCCAGTAAGGTCCTAGAGAGGGAGAATCCTGATCGAACATGTCCGGTCAATGCTGACCGGACGCTGATCAGGTTCCGGCTACTGACCGGACGCTGCTCAGCAAGTGATCGGACTCTAGAGGTCTAGCGTCCGGTCGACATCAGTAAGGTTCCAATGAAGGGAAAACATGACTGGACGCGTCTAGTCAGTGTTGACCAGATGCCGGCCAGCGTTCGGTCAACACTTAACCACTGGAGTTCAGGGTATACTGACCGGAGCGTCCAGTCACCCCACAGAGGCACATAACGGTTCGTTTTTCAGCCAGTGTTATAAATACAACCTCCACTCATGTGTGGGGGTACTTTTGCTCATTCTAACAGCTAAGAAACACCTTAGAGAGTGCCAAGAAGAGCAAGGTCCTAGTGAGGTGATTGAGATTTGAGAATCCCAAAGAGAGCCCTCATTAGTGAAGATCAAGAGTAGCAAAGTGTGCATCCATCCTTCTCATTAGGCTTGTCGTGGTCAAGTGAGAGTTCGTGCTTGTTACTCTTGGTGATTGCCATCACCTAGATAGCTTGGTGGTGATTGGGAGCTTGGTGATCATCCGGAGAGCTTGTGGATGACCCAACTCAAGTTGTGAGCGGTTGTGGGTGATTCACCGCGACGGAGTGTCGAAGAATCAACCCGTAGAGAGCACTTGATCCTTACGTGGATCAAGGGGGAGCTACACCCTTGCGTGGGTGCTCCAACGAGGACTAGTGGGGAGTGACGACTCTCCGATACCTTAGCAAAACATCACCGTGTTCCTCTTTCTCTATTTACTTTGAGCATTTACTTTGAGCATTTTAATTCTTGTCTTTACATTCATAGAATTGCTATGCTAGAGTAGGATTGGAACTTAGGTTGCAAGTCTTTTATGCGGTAGAACAATTAGAAACACTTTCTAGGCACAAGGGGTTAATTGGGCTAACCATAGGATTTAATTATTGCAAAGAAATTTAGAATTAGCCCAATTCACCCCCCACTTGGGCATCTTGATCCTTTCAATTGGTATCAGAGCCTCGTGCTCACGTATTTAAGCTTAACTGCCTAGAGCAAGATGTCTCACGGGGATGGACCTTCTCCTATCTTTGAGGGAGATGATTTTCCTTATTGAAAAATTCACATGGAGGCGTATCTAGAAGTTCTAGATGTTGGTATACTTAGAGCCGCCTCACAAGGCTTCCCAAAACCTCGGGATGCTACTCACCTACAAGGCGATGAGGTGAATTATGAGAAGTGAAATGCAAAGGCTCGAAACACCATCTTTAGAGGCCTTTGCAAAGATGTGTTCAATCGGGTGAGGAACCATAAAAACACCCATGCACTATAGTCGGACGTTTGTGCGCTCCATGAGGGAATTAAGAGTGAGCGTGAGGAACGCTATCATCTTGTCATGAAAAAGCTCAACTCTTTTGAAATGCTTCCTAAAGAATGTGCTAATAAAATATATTCACGTTTGAATGTTCTTGTAGAGGAAGTCAATGGGCTTGGGCTTACTCAAATGTAACCATCCGATGTTGTAAGAAAGATCTTGAGTGTCCTCCCCATTGACAAATATGGGCACATTGTGACCGTGCTACACCAAGGTGATCTTTCCACCGTTACACCGACACAAATCTTGGGGAAGATCAATGCTCATGAGATATACATGCACATCACACCTCAAGATGGCTCATCCTCTATAAAGAAGAAAGAAAAAGATTTAGCATTCAAAGCTAGCCAAGAAAAGGGCAAAGCAAGACTTGAGTATGAGAGCTCAAGTGATGATGAAGTTGATGATGAAAGTCTTGCTCTCATGGTGAAGAAGACCGCCAAGATGCTAAAGAAGCTCAATAAGAGTGGTATCAAGTTTGATGGCAAGAAGAAGAAGTTCTTCACTAGCTCTAGAAGGAAGCCAATCTCCGAGATGGATTGCTTCAATTGTGGAGAACTTGGTCATCTAGCACACCAATACACTAAGCCCAAGAAAGACAAGTTCAAGAACAAATACAAGGGCAAGAAAGATGACTCAAGTAATGAAGAAGAAGAAGAGAAGAAGAAGAACAACCATATAAGAAGAGAGATGGCAAGAAGAGGGACTTCCACAAGAAGAAGAAGAGTGAAAAGGCATACATTGTCGGTGATTGGCTCACGGACATTGATTCATCTAGTGCCTCATCCGATGATGATAGTGACAATGAGAAGGTGTCCGCAATTGTTATCAACTCTTCATCATCTTCATCACCACCACCACCATCATCCTCTACACACCTATGCCTTATGGCCAAGGGTGACCGCAAGGTATCTAACAATGATGATAGTAGTGATGATGAGCATGCTAGTGATGATGATAGCGATAGTGATGATTATGAATATGAATCACCTTCTTATGATGATCTTGCTAGGTTGCTAAAACAATACACTAAGATCATTATAAAAACTAGAGCTAAAAATGAAAATCTAGAAGCTAAAAATAATTCTCTTTTAGCCAAATGTGATATAGCGGAAAAGGCTAGTATTGAGCTTAGAGAAGCAAATGATGCTATATCATCCAAACTCAAGGAGCTCAAATCTTCTAAGAAAGAGCTTAAAGAAAAACATGATAAACTTGAGGGGACACATAATGAGCTCATCACTAGCCACAATAAACTAAGAGAAGAATATACTACTCTTAAGGTTAATCATGATAATCTTGTCATTGCTTAAGAATTCTTATCCAATGAGCCACATGATGCTACTAACGATGTTGTTAAGATTGATATAGCTACATCATGTGATGACTTGATTATTGAAAGCATTGAGCAAAGTTCTAGTAGCAAGGGCAAGCAAGTGGTTGAAGCCGATGATTATGATGAGTTTGTCAAGCTCAAGAATAACAATGAAAAGCTCAAGAAATATCTTGAAGAATTCAAAACCACCAAGTCTATTGTGCTAGAAACTATTGTTCATGATGATGGTTTGATCCTTGAGAATGAGAAGCTCAAAGATGAGAACAAGAAGCTTAAGGAAGAGAAAAACAATGATGCTCTCAAGGAAGAAAACAAGAAGCTCAAGTTAGAGAAAGAGCATCTTAAGATTGGATTGAGCAAGTTCACTAGAGCCAAGCATCTTCAAAGTGAGCTACTAATAAACACCATCATGAAGATGGATAGAAGTGGCATTGGGTACATGGCAAACAAAGAGAAGAAGGCTCAAGCTCAATAACAACAAAAGCCAAAGCTAAAGAAGTGTTTTGAGTGTGGACAAGAAGGCCACTTTGCTCATGAGTGCCAAACTCCACCACCACAACCCTTGCCCAAGCATGCTAGACCTTTTGCCTTCAATGCTCACTACATGCTTAGAAATGATTCTAGTGGAAAGTTGAAAGTCATGTTCTTAGGTGCTCCCAACAAGAATAGGCCTAAGAAAATTTGAGTTGCAAAGTCACTTGTTGAGAAGGTGAAGGGCCCTCAACAAGTTTGGGTTCCTAAAGCTTGATCTCTTGTGTGTAGGTGAACTACAAGACCGGTGGAAGTCATTGGGTTATTGATAGTGGTTGCACACAACATATGACCAGTGATCCTCGTATGTTCACCTCACTAGATGAAGAAGTAGATGGACAAGAAAGAGTCACATTTGGAGATAACTCAAAGGGCAAGGTCAAAGATTTGGGTAAAGTAGCTATATCAAATGATCATTCCATCTCCAATGTGCTATATGTTGCTTCATTGAGTTTTAACTTGCTATCCGTTGGACAATTATGTGATCTTGGCTTCCAATGCTTATTCACCGAGAAGGAAGTTATTGTATCCAAGAAGGATGATGATCATGTGATATTCAAAGGATTTAGATACAACAACCTATATCTAGTGAACTTCACCTTCGAAGATGCAAACTTGAAGACATGCCTATTCACCAAAACAACACTTGGGTGGCTATGGCATAGAAGACTTGCTCATGTTGAGATGAGCTCACTCAAGAAGCTAATGAAGAATGATTTGGTGAGAGGGTTGATGGATATGAAGTTTGAGAAGGACAAGCTTTGTAGTGCATGTCAAGCCGGCAAGCAAGATGTAAATACACATCCAACAAAAGCTTTCATGTCAACCGCAAGAGTGGTAGAACTCCTTCACATAGACTTATTTAGACCAACAACATACAAGAGTTTGGGAGGAAATCTTTATTGTCTTGTGATTGTTGATGACTATTCAAGGTATACATGGGTATTCTTCCTTCATGACAAATCTGAAGTTTCATCTTGCTTTAAGAAGTTTGCCAAGAGAGCACAAAATGAATTTGAAGTGAAGCTCAAAAAGATTAGAAGTGACAATGGGAAGGAATTTAATAACACAAACATAGAAGCCTATTGTGATGAAGTTGGGATCAAGCATGAGGTCTCCACAACATATACTCCTCAACAAAATGGTGTAGTTGAGAGAAAGAACCGGACATTGATCACTCTTGTAAGAACAACGCTTGATGAGTACAACACCCTCGAAGCTCTATGGGTGAAAGCAATCAACACCGCATGCTATGCATCAAACCACCTGTTCCTTCAAAAGTTCCTTGACAAGACACCTTATGAGTTGCTCAATGGGAAGAAGCCGAATGTCTCCATCTTTAGGGTGTTTGGTTGAAAATGCTACATCTATAAGAAGCGGCAACACCTAGGAAAGTTTCAAAGGCGTTGTGATATTGGTTTTCTTGTCGGATACTCATCAAAGTCTAAAACATATAGAGTATTTAATCATGCCACCGGCTTGGTTGAAGAAACATATAATGTGGAATTTGATGAATCTAACGGCTCCCAAGGAGCACATGAGAATCTTGATGATGTAGGTGATGAACCATTGAGGGAGGCTATGAAGAACATTCCGGTTGGAGACATCAAGCCTAAAGATGATGAAGATGATGTACAATTGATTGATCTATCTTCTTCTTCAAGTGTGCCACAAGATGGTGAAAAAGATGGGAGAGTAAAAAATGAAGACACTCATGTCTCCCATGAACAAATGGTGGTACAAGCACAAGATGTTGATGCTCCACAATCTCCCCCTCAAGTGGTCAATAGAAGAAATACACCTCTACTTCAAGATCATCTACAAGATCTCATCATAGAGAGTCCATCAAAAGGTGTAATAACTCGATCACAAAAACTTGCTTCATTTATTGCTCATCACTCTTTTGTCTCTTGCTTTGAGCCTACTAAGGTAGAAGAAGCTCTTCAACATCCAGATTGGATAAATGCAATGCATGAAGAGTTGAACAACTTCACCCGCAATGAAGTTTGGACTCTTGAAGAGCGGCCAAAAGGTGCAAGAGTCATTGGAACAAAGTGGGTGTTCCAAAACAAGCAAGATGATCAAGGCGTTGTTGTGAGGAACAAGGCAAGACTAGTGGCAAAGGGGTTGTCTCAAGTTGAAGGTATGGATTTTGGAGAGACCTTTGCACCAGTTGCAAGATTAGAAGCCATCCGTATCCTCCTTGCATATGCATCACATCATAAAATAAAATTTTATCAAATGGATGTGAAAAGTGCATTTTTAAATGGCTTTATTAATGAACTAGTCTATATTGATCAACCTCCTAGGTTTGAAGACCCTAGATATCCTAATCATGTTTATAGGTTGTCCAAGGGATTATATGGTCTTAAGCAAGCCCCAAGAGCTTGGTATGAGCGCCTTCAGGACTTCCTCATTGAGAAGGGCTTCACCATTGGGAAGGTCGACACCACACTATTCACCAAGAAGCTTGATGGGCATATCTTCATTTGTCAAGTGTATGTTGATGATATCATCTTTGGATTATCAAATGAAGATTCATACAAAGAGTTTGATGAATTGATGTCGAACGAGTTTGAGATGTCAATAATTGGAGAGCTTACATTCTTTCTTGGTTTTCAAGTCAAGCAAATGAGAGAAGGGATTTTCATCTCTCAAGAGAAATATACTAATGATCTTCTCAAGAGATTCAAGATGGATGAATGTAAGTCAATCAAGACACCAATGCCAACTAATAGATATCTCGACCTAGATGAGGAAGGTAACCCGGTTGATCAAACTCTCTAGTGCTCTATGATTGGTAGCTTGTTATATTTAACCGCATCTAGGCCCGACATCATGTTTAGTGTGTGTATGTGTGCTAGATTTTAAGCTAATCCTAAGGAAACTCATTTAATTGCTATAAAAATAATCCTTAGGTATCTTAAGCACACACCAAGCATTGGCCTTTGGTATCCCAAAGGAGCTATATTTGAATTAGTTGGCTATTCCGATTCGGATTATACCAGATGCAAAGTTGATACAAAAAGCACATCCAGAGGGTGTCATTTGCTTGGTAGATCACTTGTGTCTTGGTCCTCCAAGAAGCAAAATTATGTGGCTTTGTCCACCGCCAAAGTGGAATACATTGCCGCGGGTGCTTGTTGTGCACAAATACTTTATATGAAACAAACTTTGCTAGACTATGGTGTAGTTCTAGATAAAGTACCTCTTTTGTGTGACAATGAAAGTGCGGTAAAACTTGCAAATAATCCGGTTCAACACTCTCGCACCAAGCACATAGATATCCGTCATCACTTTCTTAGAGATCATGTTGCAAAGAATGATATATCACTAGAAGGTGTAAGGACCGAGGATCAATTGGCGGATATCTTTACTAAACCGCTAGATGAGGCAACATTTTGTAGATTGTGGAATGAGCTCAATGTGCTTGATTTTAGTAACTTCACTAAAAAATGAGCTTGTGTTGTCCCTTGCATTGCATTGTAATATACAACATGTTTAATGTTTTGTAATGCATATAGGGCTTGTCTAACATGGTTAAGATAACCGCTGAAAAGCATGTGAAGAAGCTTAACCTTGAATCAAACTTGACAAATAACTAGATTTACTTACAGGTATTGCATTGCATGTGCATGAATGTTGTTTTGTCATTTGTCTTCAAATTGCCCTCTTATTGCCTATTTTCTCAAAAAGCATTATAGCCTATGGCAAAATATTTTGAAAAACTTGAGGGTTTGAGAGAGGTCACTCACATCAGTCCCAATTGGTGTTTATTTGGATCTTATTTGAGTTGGGACTTGATTGGGATTAGGCAGCATGAAGGACATTGAAGATTTGCTGAAGAAAGAGTGACCGAACGCTGCATCGGACTCTGGAGTACAGCGTCCGGTCAGTTCACAGGAGGTGAACTTGCTGTGAAGGAGTCACCGGACTCTGGCTTTCAATGTCCGGTCAAAAGGCTTTCTGCGTCCGGTCGTGTGGAGAAGACAAAGACTGTATTGACTGAACTTTGGCTATGTCCGGTCGGTGTCCACCGGACGCGTCTGGTCGCGATTCTAGAGGAATTGGATCTCTCTGGAATCGACCGAACACTGGAAGGCAGCGTCCGGTCATAGCCACTGGAGCGTCCGATCAATAGGAATCATGCGGATTGCGAACTCTTTCTCGGTTTCCTATTTCATCCCGTAGGGGACCCCCTTATAATCACCGTGTGCGTGTTCCTTAACCCTATTCCGTCTCCACGCCGCCGCAGTGCTTCCTCGGGCCATCACATGCCCTGAGCTCCTACGCCGCCCGAGCCCTAGTGTCATCGTACCTCCGCTCCACATGTCGCCATACACCCTACGCTGCAACAGCGCCTTCCCACGCCAAGCCACAGCTCCCCGCACCGCCACGCGCCCTGCGTCGCCGTCCCCACGCGCCCGTGCATCTCCTCACGCCGTTGTGCTGACCACAACGCCGCTGCCTCTGCCCTAGCTGCTGTAGCTCCTCCTTCGTGCCCCAGCGCTTGCTCCCGCCATGCCCCTGCAGTGCCCTAGCATCCCCATTACTTTCTTGCCGGTGACTTCAATTGCAATCTAGTGCCGCCGATCTCGCTGACCAGCGAACCCTAGCCTCACCGATCCGGTGGTTCCCTATTCGTACCTCTTCTCGCCGTTTCGCCGGATCGTCAGGTAGCAAGCCCGTGTTTCAATTTCGTACCTAATTGCTTGCTCTATTAGGGTTTCGTATCTCTAGATGCATAATCTAAATTATTTGTATATCCTATCTATTCCATCGTGCAGCGAGTCAGTTTCGTTGAGGTGTTAGTGGTAGTTGTCAGTTAACTCGGGGCTAAGCTTGCGAGTATGAAACGAGGCCATGCCTTAGAAGTGACAGTTGATCTTTGTCAGCGGCAGTTGATTCTTCTTAGATCCATCAGATGGCTCATACGAAGAATGTCGGAGGTGGTCCGATGATGAGGATCCGAGGTCCCCGCCTCGCCAGCCTATAGATCAAAAAGGCAAGGCGACAAAGAAGTTGGTAGTAAGAAAGCATAAGTATCCAGATGCAGAGACAGCGAGAGCCACCGCAGTTGTAGAGGCCGTAGAGCGTGCCGAGAGAGGAGGTGCTCGCAGCAGAGTCCGAATTGTAGACCATCTGTCACTAGAAGTGAGGGCTTCACTTGAGCGAGTTGAGCGCCTTCATGGTGGTCCAGCTGGGACTCTCATGGTTGAAGGATGGCATGTTGCCATTGATAAGGTTCAGCCTCAGGGGGAGCCACAGCAGCAGCCAAAGGCAGCACAATAGACTCAGGAGTCACAGCTAGCACAGCAGACTCAAGAGCCACAGCCAGCACAGCAGACTCAGGAGGGTGAGTAGGCCAAGCCAGCCAAGGAGATAGAGCCAGCACCTCATCCACAGTTACGCTGCTCTGGTCGTACTCATGCTCTAGTCATGCCGAGGTCTAACACTTAGCGGAGGGGTTCTCGTCCACCGCCTAGACCACAGGGTCCGCCTCCAGTGACCCATCTTGACCTGAGGGCCGCCACAGCCAAGTAGGTACAACAACTGAGGTTCGTGGACTTTGAGGTGTGGTTTCCACCCAGTAGGGATGAGAGAGCATCAGAGGGATTCTATATACCCTTGCAGGAAGATTTCTATAATGTCTATCTCAACAGTGGAGTAGTTTTCATATCACAGAGGATGTGCAACATAGAGTCTATAGTAGCAGCAGCTGGAGAGCACATTCACCCATATCTATCCTATTTACTAGGGCTGACAGATCTGATCGGACGGACATGCTTATATGTTCTATCTTGGGTTCGATAGTTCTATGCTACTCTCTGGATTGACCCGTAGCATAGGTTTATACACTTTGCATTCGGAGGCAGAGACTACCGGCTAATAAGCACTAGAGTCAGGGAGATACTCAGGCTTTAGGAGCAGCCAGTTAGGCTTCATGAGGTTTGCTATGGACAGACCGCACCCCCTAGACGCCCTCATGGTGGTACAGTGCCCCCTACGGACTTGGTTTGTCACTGTTTCATAGAGCCTTTTGGCGAAGGGTCGAGGAGGAACCCTAGTGATCTCACTCCCACTACTCGCGTGATTGAGGCTATCATGAGGAGGACATTACTTCCGAGGATGGGATATAGAGAGGGATTGACTCGTATACAGCTATGGCTTCTCAACTCTCTGATGCAGCAGACAGTTTTTGATATTTGGGATCTTCTTCTGTCAGAGATGGAGGACACTATAGCTGAGGGCTTTAGAGGTCATAGGCAGCTACCCTATGCTCACTAAGTCACATTCCTTATCCATAGAGCAGTTACAGTCAGGTCGCCTAAGATGTTAGCTTAGTACAGTGGTGCCACTACTGAGTTTCTTGCTTATAACCTGACTCAGATGATCCACCACAGTAACCATAGGCACCTAGCCAGCCATGCCGTCGCCCAGAGGTGCCAGAGACTACAGCATAGCAGGATGATATTATTAGGGGTATTGCAGCTACAGAGGAGGAGCAGCTTGCTCAACAGGAGGGGGTGGTCACGAGCGAGCCCAGTGATAGTTCTGATGATGACTACTAGCCCATTCCTCATATGCCTCTATGATGACATGATGCTGAGGCTGGTAGCTCCAGTTCCATGCCACCTGCCCCACAGACAGACCCCACTCTTCTTGCTATACTTGAGCGGATGAGGCATGACAGGCTCAGGAGATAGCTGCTATATTTGCTCAGTTCTAGACTCGACAGGACGAGTTCCAGTGACAATAGCTAGCTATTCAGCAGCAGACATAGGCTCTACAATAGTAGCAGGCCATGCATCAGCAGCAGATCCTCATGTAGCAGTAGCTTCTCGAATTCATGCAGCATGTAGTGACAGCAATTGGGGCCCCACCACCACAGCCTTTGCCCCAGATTAGTCAGCCTGCCACCACTTCGATGACTCCAGTGTTACAGCCTAGTGGGCTTCAGAGTCAGGGACAGCCACCAGCACAGTATGCTTCACCTATAGAGCAGGTGTCCTAGTGGTTCGCTTCGTGAGTGGTAGCCCCGTAGTTCACACCTCTTCAGACGGGCTTCACACTGGCACAGACATCGTCGCTGCTAGTGCCAGGCACTTCAGTTTCCAGGAGTCTTGGAGCCTCCTTCAGTGAGTTGACAGGGCAACCCACTCCTCTATACCTGCATGTTCCAGGTCCTTCTACGACTGCACCTATCACAGCGACTACAGAGATGCTCCCCTCTTCAGTGGCATCATCAGAGCCGGCTGCTTCAGTTATACCAGCACAGCCTACAGCAGCACCAGTTCCTGATCCGACCCAGACTGCTTCAGCATCACTTCTATCTATAGAGGGTTAGACAGCTCAGAGCTCAGGATCAAATGATGATGACACCTAGTTCCACCTCGCTCCTCGTACCTCAGCGCCCGGCTCGTCCGCTGTAGCCCCGCTGACCGACCCTTAGGTTTTGGTGTTTGACACCAAAGGGGGAGAGGGTTTGAGTATGTTAGTCTTATGGGGAGCAACTATTTAGGGGGAGTCTATATTATATTAGCTTATCTATTACATTTGGAGTTTTTATGTGTGTGATACATTATGCATTCATGTTTATTACTATATTTATGTGATAGTGATATCTACGTGATCGTGATATATGACATGTGTGCTCTCTACTGTGAATTATTTATATGTCATATCACTTGTGCTATGCTCATTTGCCTTTGCTTCTACGTTTTACTCTGATGCAAATGAGCTTCATTACTTGTACTCATGCTTATTTCATATCTTTTGAGTACATCATGTTGGCTTGGGTCATATAAGCTTGCCTAACTCTTTTATTCTTATTGCCAAAAGCTTATATGAACCAAGCATGTTAAAAATCTCATCTCTTTCACATACTCGAGGTAGTATTGTCATCAATCACCAAAAAGGGGAAGATTAAAAGCATCTAGGCCCCTAATTGGGTTTCGGTGATTAATGACAATACATGATTACTGTGACTAACGTGTGTTTTACAGAGGCAATTAAGTTAGGTCACGGTAATGGAGATTGATTGGGCAATCAAGGTGGTCATGCCCCTACGATAGAAATTGTTTTGGTTTTTAAAGGATGGATGACAAGGTTAAGAATGGACTAGTTCTAAGTATGGATTGGAGTTGGAGAGACACTTAGAGTAGTTTTGGACTTTGTTTTTCCTTTGGCCATACTATTAAGGGGGTATGAACGGGTAGCTTAACCTAGGTGAGTCTAGTGAGTTAGGTGTGGTGCACACTTGTTAAAACAAGTACTAGGTAGCTCCATAATAGCCCTTTGATCCAATGGAGCAAACTTCATTCACATATGATTGAGAGTTGTGAGTGAATAGAGGGTCAAATACTGACCGGACGCTGGCTCCGGTGTGACCGGACGCTGGCTCAGGGTCCGGTCAGTTCATTTGACCAAGGTGAAAGCGTCTAGAAGGACCGGACGCTGAGGGCCAGCGTCCGATCGACTCTAGTAAGGTCCCAAAGAGGGAGAATCCTGATCGGACGTGTCGGGTCAATGCTGACCGGACGCTGATCAGGTTCCGGCTACTGACCGGACGCTGCTCAGCAAGTGACCGGACTCTAGAGGTCTAGCGTTCAGTCGAAGTAAGGTTCCAGTGAAGTGAAAATGTGACCAGACGCATTCGGTCAGTGCTGACCAGACGCCGGCTAGGGTCCGATCAACACTTAACCACTGGAGTTCAGGGTATACTGATCGGAGCATCCGGTCAACATGACCGGAGCATCCGGTCACCCCGTAGAGACACATAACGGTTCGTTTTTCAGCCGGTGTTATAAATACAACCTCCACTCGTGTGTAGGGGTACTTTTTCTCATTCCAACAACTAAGAAACACCTTAGAGAGTGCCAAGAAGAGCAATGTCCTAGTGAGGTGATTGAGATTTGAGAATCCCAAAGATAGCCCTCATTAGTGAAGATTAAGAGTAGCAAAGTGTGCATCCACCCTTCTCATTAGGCTTGTCGTGGTCAAGTGAGAGTTCGTGCTTGTTACTCTTGGTGATCGCCATCACCTAGACGGCTTGGTGGTGATTGGGAGCTTGGTGATCATCCGGAGAGCTTGTGGATGACCCAACTCAAGTGGTGAGCGGTTGTGGGTGATTTACCGCGAAGGAGTGTCGAAGAATCAACCCGTAGAGAGCACTTGATCCTTGCGCGGATCAAGGGGGAGCTACACCCTTGCGCGGGTGCTCCAACGAGGACTAGTGGGAAGTGGCGACTCTTCGATACCTCGGCAAAACATCGCCGCGTTCCTCCTTCTCTATTTACTTTGAGCATTTCAATTCTTGTCTTTACATTCATAGAATTGCCATGCTAGAGTAGGATTAGAACTTAGGTTGTAAGTCTTTTGTACGGTAGAACAATTAGAAACACTTTTGGGGCACAAGGGGTTAATTGGGCTAACCATAGGATTTAATTATTGTAAAGAAATTTAGAATTAGCCCAATTCACCCCCCTCTTGAGCATCTTGATCCTTTCAGGCTCCACCTTGTCTGACACCCGAGGGTTGGCTCTGCCTCACCCGACGTCTGAGGGCAGGCTCTGCCTCGCCTAACGTCTGAAGGCCGGCTCCGCCTAGCCTGATGTTTGAGGACCGGCTCCGCCTCGCCCGACGTCCGAGGGCTGGCTCCGCCTCACCCGATCCCTCTGACACGGTTCCTAACGGAAGCTCACATCGCCACCAACCACTACGGGCTAGAAAAGTACTACTCAAGGTCAAACTTCTAGTATCGTGCAAGGAGCGATCACATCTCAGCAGACACGTCCCCATGACATATCATTCCAGGGAACTCACATCGCCCACAGTGATGGACGCGTGGTCACTATGCTGCCAACTCCCTGCTTGACCACCGTCCAACGTCAGTCAACCGACATCAGTTGACTAGCACTGTTCTGCCAACCCCACGCATGGCTTCTGTCAGGGGACTCTCTGAGCATCACGTCCGGTCGGATGGGACAGAAAACAAGAATGACGCACGACGCCCACACGTAAGCTGCAGCGGCCAACAAGACCTCGGTATGACGCCGCCACCGCCACGATCTACAGGGTCAAGCAGGACTCACGCGAGGAGGAGGATGGCACACCTCCGGGAGCCTTATTTTCTCTTTCCTTTTTCCCTCTCTCCTTCGATTGTAACTCCTGCTTTCCCTTGACCTATAAAAGGGAAAGCAGGGCATCCCACTAAAGGGACATCGGTTCACCGCACCGCATCAGACATCGAGCAACCGAACCTGAGACTTGGGAGCTATCTCTCTCGTCAGTTTGTAACCCCCTACTACAAACTTAGTGCTATTAACACGAGCAGCACGAAACTGGTTGTAGGGACATTTGGCCCGAACCAGTATAATCCTTGTGTCCTCCTAGCACACTATCCGGGTCCGACGCGCAATATACAAATTTACTAGCCGATGCTTACTCGAAACACCGACAAGTAGGCTACTTGCACATTAGTAATTTAGTATCTATCTGCTTTAATTTTTATTATGTGACTAATTTCATAGGTAATCAAAGCACGTTGGAAAGATTCTTTAAAAAAAATTACCCGCAACAAGTGATAATGAGAATAATGACGAAGATACTTCGACATGAATAGTTCACTAAATATGATTGCCTAGAGTATAGTAAAAACGTAGATAGATGTTTTTGTTTATACGGTTACTTGTTCAGAGATTGCAATATGGGACAAGGTGGGAATGATACATTTGTAGTAGATGGCTGGAATATCTGATAGGCTTAGAGACCATGTAGGCAACAAAGGTAATAGTTTTCATAACGACTACAAAAAAAAATACGATAAGTTATTAAAGCCCAAATAATCAATGAGTGTATTATATTATTATAACCTATAAGCTACTTGTATGAGTAGTTGAGTATGGACTCTGACCCGTGACCATTTATTCCGGCTTCGCCCGTGGGGAGGGTTCTCATTTCCCACACATGGAACGGATTTTCCTTTTCGATCACACGCGTCCTTCTCCGCACAGTACCCCGACACTATCCAGCTGACAGTCCGCCGCCCTGTACAGTGCACCGAATCATCGGGTCGCGCCGTATGGCTCTCTGTCCGCTCGTGAGTGAGCCCCCCTGCGGAAAAAGCCGATTCGGCACGTGTGCCCGCTCGCTCCCCCGCGGCACCCGGCGGTGGACGAATCCATTCACTGCGTTGGAGGCGAGCTGTTCACGCGGTGGACGCCCGGTCTCCCGGTCCTCTCCAGCTTCGTGCGGCATTGCCCATTGGCATTTGGCACGAGCCGTGGCCCCGTGCGGCAGCCGCGGGGGACGCCGTCGGGGGCTCGGGGCTGCCGGGCTGGCAGCGGCGCGTCGTACGTGCGGGCAACGTGCGATGCTGCCAGCGCCGGACCGCATGGTCCTCTGGCGGGAGGGGGGCAGTGCACGCGAGCGAACAGGCAGGCAGAGGCAGGCCGGCCCCCCCGGCGGCATGTCGACCGAAGAACATCCGGCCAGAGTGGCAGCCTTGGGGGTGGTGTGGCCTCACTACTTGTTGCAGTGCACGGTGCATGCATGAATGCAGGTGGTGAACCCTGCTTACCTTGTCTTCTTACCGGTACGTCATTCGTGTCGTGCTTTGGCAGCTTGGCCGACTGGTGGTGAGCTTTACTGGCAGTAGGACTGCGGTCGCTGGTCGGCTCCGGCGATTCCTTCGTCCTTGCAGCACGAGAAACACGTTTGCACGGCAAACCTTCAGCTGATGTCGATCAAGAGCGTACGCAAACGTCGCATTGGTTAGTTACTCTACGTACTAGTTCAGTTAGCACGTGGTTTTTTATACGCATCCTCTGTCGACGATGTGAGTTGTGATGTGGTCGAGTCAGTGCACCGCCCTCTCAAGTCTGTTGGCTCTTTGCAGCTCCCTGTCCGGCTGTGCCTCGTCACTGTCGCGGAAAGTTTCCTTTGTAGTAGGAGTAACATTGTTCTCCACTGAGCAAATCAAGGTCTTATTATTGGACAAAGCAGCGACCGTGTTAGCTTTTCTAGGTAAAATAATATACTACAATAGGAGTATAGTAGGAGTACTCTATCTCTCCCGTAATAAATGTTACTCTCACTTTTGAAAAAGTCAGATATTTTAAATTTTAATTAAATACATATAAGAACATATTAATATTTTTGGTACATAATTAGTATTATTAGATAGATCGTTCAATGTATTTTTAGATAAAAATGTTGCTAATATTTTGTATAAATCTAGTTAAAATTTAGAAAGTTTGATAGCACGAATCCCGTAGCGACACTTTTTATGGGATGGGTGAAGTATTTCTTAAGGACAATAGTGGATTCGTAAGTTGAACAAGAAATGCATCCTTACTTGCATTGGATTAGATAGAAATTGGTAAAATCTGACTTGTAGATTACGGATGAAAGGACCGAGGGCGAAGGACCTAGTTGGAGTATATTTTGTTCGACTCTAGTCAAAAAAGTGAACTAAGACCTCTAAACCATGTGCTTCATGCCTTGCCTTTTCTCCCCCGATTGATTCTTCTCTTAATAACGTATTTACATGTGAAAGGAGATTCTCTTCACAACCCTTCTCCCACAGCTTTTGCTCATCGCTAGTCTCACTTCTTCGCTGGCTCCTCCTCCGCCCTCTTCTCCTCCCTCCCCGTGTCCTCCTTCGCCTAACCTCCTATACCTTTTGCACCATCGCTCGTCCTCCACCTCTGTCATTCCTCTTCCTCTCCAAGCTCCTCCTCTATCCCACTACGTCTCCACCACACGCCACCATCGATTTGTCTTCCGTTGTCGCCCCCCCCCCCCCCCCCCCCCCCCCCCCCCCCCCCCCCCCGTCTCCTCCGCCCCATCGCACTGTCAACTCGCAATGCTTTGGCCCCTCGTGGCCCAAACAAGGAGGTTGCAGCGGCTAAGATCCGACGAGTCCGACCAAGGGGGCACCAGTAGCAGCGCATAGGGAGGTGTGGCTGCCTTGTTGCGCCTGCTGCTGGTGAGAGGACATTGCTCCTCAATGTTTCTTCTCGCATGGAATCGGCATACCAAACGGTAAGATTTTCATCCACGTGATTCTTAATTCTTTTATCAAGTGAGGTTGAGAGAAGTTGTTCCAATAGGAACTAATAGTAATAAAGAAAGAAAATCATTTAGCTTTGGCCTTTTATCTTCTTTTATATAATCTGTTTTTAATGATATATTAATCTTGGTTGTAATCGTTTGTGCAAATTCATTTACACAATTTACGGCGTAATTCAACTAAGGCCCCGTTCGTTTCGCTGGAAAAACAAACCGAAACACTGTTCCGACTGATTTGTTGTGAGAGAAAAATACTGTTCCGGCTGAAAAAAATAAGCCGAAAAAGACGGATTATAAGAGAAACGGACAGGGCCTAATTGTTCTAAATAAATGTCAGAAGAATGTTTGCCGCAGCTCTAACCCTTGAAATCTGGGCTAGTTTTCATACCTTCCACATCAGGAAGACATTATGGTAAAAAAATTATAAAAAAACAACATTATTATGGTAGAGAACTACAAATATATCCCAACACTTTCAATCGTTTCTTTCCGTAGGCGGTCCTAGTTCTCCTATAAGCATCTTTGAAGAGCTGAGTTGGACGAGCAAATCTTAAGATTAATGAAGTTAAGTAGACGTCTCGTTGTTGACTGTCATCGTCCTGTTCGTTTGGGTTTGTTTGGCTTATAAGTCGTACTTTTTTAGCCAACGAACAATATTTTTCTCTCACGCCAAATCAGTCAATAGTACTTTCAGCTATGGCTTATCAGCCAAATAAACCTAAACGAACAGGACACATGTCCTTTGCTACTAAAGGAATAACACCCTTAAATCTAAAATGAATATAGTAAAATACAAACATCTGTATCAAGTTGAGAACTTACAATCCGGGTAGCAGAGCGGAGAAGAGTGCTCCCGCGCGCGTGCGGCTCGGCTGTGAGCGGCGGGCACACACGTGGGCCTGCACGGCACCGGTCAGGTAGGCGTGCATGGCGGCGGCAGGGCCGGGGGAGGTGAACGTTCCAAGGCGCGAGCGGCTAGTGTTTCGGTGAGTCGGGCGCACACCGCGTCGGCGGGCTTGCCGTTTGCGCAGCGGGGCAGAGGCGAGCAACTTGGCTTGGTCTGGCCGGCGTGGGCGCGAGGCGCTGCCCTGCTCCGGCTTCGATTGGAGCAGATCCGGGTCTGCGCAGCTTCACGCGAGGGTCCGGCGAGGAAAGCGCGCCATGCTAGTTGATCACAAATCACCACACCTCGTCTATTTCAACTTGTACGAGAAACAGAAAAGATTTTAGTAAAACGATAAATCGGACAAACTAAAATAGTTAGAGCATAACCTGACCAGAAAAATAAGTTATAGGATTATCCAGACAACGTCCTAGCAGTAATTTGGACATTTTAAAGATAACAACGGATCCATTTGCGGTTTTGGATGCAGATCAATCCACATATGTTGAGTTGGATTAAAGTGAAAATTAATTTAAGTTACACTTTAATCCACTTCAACCCATGTGAACTGAAATGGATACATATGCACCTAAACAACGGCCTTCATGTTTCTTTCTCTCCCACCGCACACAGATACAAACAAAGGTACTTCACCCCTTTGCTTTGGGGTGTTGGAATCATAGATCACAGAAGAACATGATTGGCGTAGCAAATCTATCGTGCTGCTTGTGCATTACTGTTCGAAAGATAATGGCTAGGAATCTGTCTCACATGCTTGCATTGACAATGATTTGGTACATTATATGCGCATGACAACACTAATAAGGACAGCTCGGCAACAATCATGATGGTAGTGGTAGAAGAAAGCCTAGAGCTCTCCTCGTCACACACCTCGTATATGAGTTTAGACAGCTTTTTTTCCTGAAAGCGTGCTCGGCACATGCTTCATTGAGGTTAGAGATCGTACAACACAAGCCGTAGCCGAACGACGGCGAGATGTCGAGGCCGCTGCACGGCTGCACACTTACAAAGATCACCGACTCTAATGGTGCAGCAAGGAAGTTTAGACACAGCTTGTCGGGTATCGATATTAGGGATACCTAAAGCAAGGAAGTTAGCGTCCACGCTGAATTCAACGAATGGCTCAAGACGTATTAAAAGGTCTCGCCCGACCTCGAGGCCACGGGCTCCGTCTCGCCCGACCCCTTGGGTGCGGGCTCCGTCTCGCCCGACCCCAAGGACGTGGGTTCCGTCTCGCCCAAGGCCGCGGGCTCCGTCTCGCCCGACCTCGAGGCTACGGGCTCCGTCTTGCCCGACCTCGAGGTCGTGGGCTCCGTCTCGCCCGACCTCAAGGACGCGGTTTTCGTCTCGCCTAAGGTCACAGGCTCTGTCTCGCTCGACCTTGAGGACGCGGGTTTCGTCTCGTCCGACGGGGACCCATACCGCCACCAACCACTCTAGGTCCAAGCGTATGGGCCTGGGTCAAAACTCTGACGCTAGGGAAGAGGCTGGCACGCCTCGATGTAACCTGTGGCCATGACGGGCCATACCTAGGGATTCACATCAAGAACAGTGTCGGACGTGCCGATGCTGTTCTGTCTAATCCTCGTACGGACGCTGGCAGGCGCGTCAGTTCACCATGACGTCCACCGAGACGGAGTGGAACGCCATGACCGGCAGCGGACACCTACTCATGGCGCTAGTGACAAACAGGGCCGCGACATATAGCCGTCCCTATTGACATCTACAGGATCGGCGGGACCCGCATGAAGGAGAAGAAGGACCCAGCAACCTTGAAAGCCTTCTTCTCTCTCGTTCTTCTCATTTTCCTCCACTGTAACCCGCGCTTTCCCTTCGCTTATAAAAGGAGAAGTAGGGCACCCCTTGAAACGGAGGGGGTGAACACAAGAGCACGACACAATCACATGCTGAGCGGCAAGCGAGCTCTCAGCACCCGTTCGCTCCTTCCACCAGAGACTTGAGATCCTCTCCCTCTTATCTGCTGCGTCATTGAGGGCAGCCACCCGGACCAGAGACCGGGACGCCCCCGCGTCGACCTCAAGCGGCACTGACCTCTCTTGCGATAGCAGCTCCTCTAGAGTGGCTCCTCTAGCGATAGAGGGGGTGGGTGATGTGAACATGGAGGCTTGCCCTGTCGCCACATCCACGAAGGATGCCTCGGGTGTGCCCCCTTCCGTTCGCCCCGCCGCGGACATGGCCACCTGCACGGACGATGGCTCCGGCCGTGGCGCCTCCGCCTACGACGTCTAGGACACGACCGGCCACGCCTTACCCGCCACGGGTACCCGGGACGCGCCCTCCTCCGCCTGCTCTCCCATGGACGTAGTCATCGGCTGCACCTCCCCGGTTGACGCTGTGGCCGCCCCAACGCCTCTCACGCTCGCCACCGTCGTGGCGCCAGCCGGCTCCTAACACGTTTGACGAAGGAGGATCTTTTTCAGAGCAAGCCGTAGGAGAGTCCCACGTCCTCCGACGCTGCAAGGGACATGGCGGTCAGTTCGCAACAAAAATTCTTTAAGACAAAAGGACAAAAAAACTCTTGACAACCCTGACACCATCATGCGAGGACATTTGGGGCCGGCTTGCTCGACCCTGGCTGCTCCTAGTCGACACGTTGCCGCTTTGAACCCTCCCTCAGCTCGGAGGGCTTGGACGAATCACAATAGTCGGCTCCCGCCGACTCTGGAGGCGCCGCCGAGGGCTCGGATGGAGCGGGGCGACCTGTTTCTGCCGGCTTTGGGGCCACCATAGACAGCCTAGACAGAGCAGGATGGTCTAATTCTGTCGGCGGCGCGGCCACCGTCGAAGGCCCAGACTAGGCAAGGCGGCTTGATCCCGTCGGTTCCGAGACCGTAGTCGAAAGGTCCGGATGGGGCGGGGCGGTTTGATTCCACCGACTCTAGGAGCGCGTCCTCCCCCTCCTACCTCGTGTCATGCCGCGGGAAGGGCCTCGCCTACGGCGAAGGTGGGTCCTCATCCCCGGTGGCCAGATCATCCCATGGGATGGGTGACCCAGAGCCGTCATCCTCCTCCTCATCTTCTTCTTCTTCCTCCTCTTCTCCCGATGAACCTTGACGATGCTTCCCTCGCTGCAGCTTCGCTCATAGCTTCGACCGTCGTTTCTTCTCCTCGTCGTTCTTCTTCTTCTTCCTTTGTTCATCTGCGGCACGGTTCGCCGCCCTCACGGCCGTGTGCTTTGGCAGCGGCGTGACAGAGTCTCAAAAGACTAACCCCATCGACAGCTCGATGAAGCCCGTGTTCAGTCACATCACGGGATGCCCCAGGATCAGGAACACGGCGTCAGCCTCCCCCGTGGCCTCCTTGATGCGCTGTGTGACCTCACTGTCACGGAGCAGCCCCTAGGCAAGCGTCGTCCCGATGAGCTGCATGCCGGGCGTCATCCTGTATAGTGGAAGGACGCACACCATCAGCGGTGCCCCCCTCCTCGTGTGATACCCCCCGATGACGCCGGTCCCGCAGAGGCTGTGGGTCTTCAGGAACGTGATGGCCTCGAGGAGGTCGTGCATCCTCTTCTTCTCCTTGACGGGTGGCCCCCACGGCCATGACGGTGGTACCACTTTGACCAGACACCTGGAGAAGACTAGTAAGGGAGCGACAGGGTCGTTCTTCAGGTAGAACCAATACGAGTGCCACACCTTGTTGGATCTAGAGAGCTAGCACGATATGCACTCGGCCGCCCATTGCCGCCGAAGGTGGATGCCCGCGTATCCCATCGGCACCGGTGTCTCCCGGCCTCTCTCCTTCTTCTTGATCAAGGAGATGGAGAAGAAAAATCTTCACAACTTAAAGTGGGGCTTGGTCCCAGGTACCCCTCGCACATCGCGATGAAGGCCACGATATGCTGGATCCCGTTGGGGTTCAAGTGCTGTAGCTCGATCTGATAGTGGTGCAGCAGACCTCGGAAGAACGGGTGGGGAGGAACCATGAGTCCGTGCTCGTGGAAGGGCGCGAAGGAGACGACGTAGCCGTCGGGCGGCACCGGTGCATCCTCACGGCCGGGCACAAGCCACTCCACCGCATCGGTCCTCCCGTGGAGAAGACCACACTTGATGAGGCCCTCCATGCGTGCATGGGTAACATCGGAGTGGTACCACGAATCCATGAAGGATGGAGGCGGCTGTGGAGAAGCAAAGGCGACGGCAGAGAAGCGGAAGATATATATCCAGATGAAACACTTGCAACATCTGCTTTGAAACATCTAAAACATATAAAACGTGCACATATTACTGTTGAAACATGTTCAGATTATACTATTGAAACATAGGGTCCATAGCTACACCCCGTAGCATGCCAATTTTTGCCTATATATATATATATATATATATATATATATATATATATATATATATATATATATATATATGTGTGTGTGTGTGTGTGTGTGTGTGTGTGTGTGTGTGTGTGTGTGTGTAAATACATATTGTGCATATCTAGAAAATCCAAAACAATATGCTGCATGCCCAGTGTAGAAAATCTTTCAAAAATTGTAATTAATTCATTCATAATCCAAATGTGGCGAACCATGTATGTTTATGTTTTTTTATCAGCTCGACGAGAAGAACACAAGGGTGCAATCCAATCTTGCATTTGAGAAACGTGCCAAAATTGGCCTGGCAAGTTATAATTCACGTGTTCACTGCCGCTAATGAGAAGACAAGCAAGCAATCCGAACATAATTTTTAAGGCATGTCAAGTATCAATAACATCAAAGAAGAAGGTTTCGCTATATTTCTTTTATTATAATCTTATTAAGTTTTATTGTAACCTTATTAAGAAAGTAGATGTCACGGTTAGGAACAGTGTGGAGATATAGAAATGATGTACTATATGTATGTTTGTTAGATATTTTGCATGTCCACAAACCTTGAGATTAGTAGATATATATTAGATAAGATTGGTTAGATGGACATGTATTATATAAAATTTCAAATCCTTTATCATGTCGACCGGCAAAATTAATTAGACAGAGGCCCCATTCGGCTTACCCCATATTCGACTTGTTCAGCTTCTGTTTTCAGCTGGAACAGTGTTTTTCAGCCAGTTTCAGCCAAAATTCTGCCAACCGAACGGGGCCAGACCTTGATGGCATCTGTATTTTTTTTCTTGAAAAAACATCAAAATGTTAACCCTTTCCCTTAATCACTTATTTACTTGCACGAAAGGCCATTCCATGAGCTCTAAAGTTTTCCCCATGATTCTTTGTTATTTGGTAACATGTTAATTATTCATTAAAGTTTGCTTGTCTTATCTTTTATAATTATCTTAGATCCCCGCAGCAGCGCGCGAAGAATTCACCTCGTATATCTTAAAAGTACGGCTCGGTACGGTAGCTCGTTTTGATGAAGCAGTTACAAGAACGTCAGAAGCAAAGGTAAAAAAAAGAGAAGAAAAGAAGAAGAAGAAGAAGAAGAAGAAGAAGAAGAAAACTATGCTAAAGGTGAAGAGAGACTGGGCATGAAAGGTTAATGGAAGCAAGGGTCCAAACTAACCATAGAATAGGAGAATAACCGTGCAAGTCCTGGCACGTACTATCGTGCTGTTTGGTTGCGCACTGTAAAAGCAAACGCAAAGGGAATGGAAAACAACGTTAATGGTAACAGATGGAGCAGATTCCTGATTTTGTTTGGTTCTAACAGTGTAAACGCAAATGGCCAATGGCCGATGTTCGGTGGTGATCTCGACTCGCTGCCTGGATGGGATTACGGCCGAGGAGCACCGGTTGTTATACTTATAGAATCACTAGGAGTAGATCTAGCCGGGGTGCTCGATGAATCAAAGACCTAGAACATGTTCTAATGCAACGAGAGAGAAATAGAGAGGGGTGGATGAGGGCTGACGAACCTGACACCGCGGAGGGGATGATCCAGAGACCGCCATCGGGTTCGTTGGTGAAGTCTGCGCACGGGCAGCGACGGTCGGGGAAGATGGGTCGGAGATGCGGTGCCGGCGGTGAAGATCAACGGCGGCACAGTGCAGTGGAGGAGGTACTTCCCGTCACTGGCTGCGCCCCTCACTTAGATCGGGTTTAGAGTTTGTCGGTGGGGAGCTCGGCTCAGTCCAATCTCGTGATTAGAGCCGTCGGCCCCCACCTCTTTTTATAGCGTAGGGTGACAGGGGCCCTCCAGCCATGGTGGGCTGGGCGCCCCCCGATCAGGGCGCGAATCAAAGGCTCAACTGGGCTGTTGGGTCCAGTTAGGATTAGAGATCAATCTAATAATCTCCCCATTGATCTATTTCCATCTTTTACTTTCATATCATTTACTTTTGTTCATTCCATTATAGATTAGTGCATAGAGCATGTCTCATCGTCACGGTCCATTGCCGATAGATTTAACAGCTACAACACACCACTCTGTTCTAAAATAGATACTTATCTTTGGTCCTTCTTTTGTCCAGGAATTATATGTTTTCCCTTAAACCCATACCGGCTATATCTCTGAACGTGTTGGGTGGTAAGCGTTTTGTAAGCGGATCCGCAAACATCTTTACGGTACTTATATGCTCAAGACTTATGACTTGATCCCAGACTTTATCTTTTACAACATAGTACTTTATGTCAATGTGTTTGACAGCACCACTTAACTTATTGTTGTGAGCATACTGTACTACCAGATTATTATCGCAGTATAACTTAAGTGGTATATAGATGTCGTCAACCACCTTCAAACCGGGTATGAACTTCTTTACCCAGTTCACCTGCCCCGTTGCCTCATAACACGCTACAAACTTGGCATACATTATGGACGATGTAGTGACGGTTTGTTTTAAGCTTTTCCATGAAATAGCTCCCCCTGCGAGAGTAAATACATATCCAGATGTGGATTTTCTATCATCTCCCGCATAATCAGAATCTAAATACTCCACTATATGGAGTGAATCAGATCTTCTATACGTCATCATGAGGCCTTTCGTTCCTTGCAAATAACGCAAGACTTTCTTTACTAATTTTCAGTGTTCTATTCCAGGATTGCTCTGGAATCTGCCAAGTAACCCGGTAACAAATACCAAGTCAAGGCTCTTGAGCATATTGCAAGCTTCCGATAGCTAAAGCATATGGAACCGCTTTCATTTGATCGATCTCACATTGGTTCCTGGGGCATTGAAAATCCCCATATCTATCGCCCTTGACTATAGGAGCAGGTGAGGGACTACATTCGTGCATACTGAATTTCTTTAAGATCTTTTCTACGTATACATTTTATGACAGTCCTAATATCCCTTTACTTCTATCTCGGTGAATCTCGATCCCTAGAACGAACGAAGCTTCACCAAGATCTTTCATATCAAATTTTGAGGACAAAAACTTCTTTGTCTTCAGTAGTAGACTGACATCACTACTAGCAAGTAAGATATCATCCACATATAGAACAAGGAAGATAAACTTTCCATTCTTAAACTTTGTATAGACACAATTGTCCTCTACATTCTCTTTAAACCCAAAATTCCTTATTGTCTGATCAAACTTCAAGTACCACTGTCTTGAAGCTTGTTTTAATCCATAAATAGATTTCTTTAGGCGGCATCCTATTCGTTCTTTTCCTTCCATGACAAAACCTTTCGGTTGTGCCATGTAAACACTTTCCTCGAAGTCCCCGTTGAGAAATGTCGTCTTTACATCTATCTGATGTAATTCTAAATCATAATGTGCCACTAATGCCATTATGATTCTGAAGGAATCCTTACATGAGATTGCAAAAAAGGTCTCATTGTAATCAATCCCTTCTCTTTGCGTAAAGCCTTTTGCCACAAGTCATGCTTTATATCTCTCTATATTCCCTTGAGAGTCAAGCTTTCTTTTGTAGACCCATTTACAGCCTACTGTTTTGGCTCCTTTAGAAATTATCTCTAAATCCCAAACTTTATTGACATTCATAGATTTCATTTCATCTTCCATGGCCTCAAGTGATGAGGACATGACCTTCATACATATGATCATGCTTGGAGAACCATATGGAGACCAAGGAGATCAGCGAGGGTGTCCTAACTGAGAAGGAGGCCCGAAGCTCATCTGGTTCGAGTCACCAAGGTGGAGGCCCAAATCAAGTTTGAGTCTGTCTCGGGTTTCAGGACCAGTCTGCCTTAAACTGGTCACCCAGGATGCATCCAGACTCTGTTTTCGACGATCCACATATGGTTTGAAAGCTAATTTGATAAGGAAGCCAATCCATGTGGTCTCACATCAAAAGACCTTCGGAATCAATAGAAATCATTGAAACAAGTCAGCATCCAGAATCTGCCAGGGTGCTGCGACACCGTCTTTTGGTACGTTGGACCGTGTATCGTGTTTGGGCCCATTAGGGGGCGTGTCCAGGGGGTGACGCCCAAGACTCTATAAATAGCAGCCGTCGCTCTCCTTAGGGTTTGGGTTTTGTTTAGTTCTTGATTTCCTTGTGAAATAGACATTGTTTTGCTGCAACTGTGCCGCCAAGGCTGCTTGCTGTGAACCAAGGCCCCAGTTCTTGATCTTGTTCGCCTATGGCGATTAGTCTTTTTGAATAATGACTTGAACTACTTCTTGTTATCATATGCCTCATATTTATTTTCAATTTCAGATTGCGTTCATCCCGTTCTTGCTTGTGTTCTCGATTCGCTTACAGGAAAGCCTTCTCGACGAGGTCAATCGCGTTCGCTTGGTTGATAACCAATGGAGCAGTGGTGTAACGGTTGTGGGGGTCCGAATCAGTCTTGCTTCAAAGCCTAGATCATGAACGTCGAGTCTCCACCAATCGACGCTATCATACCTTTCGGAAGATCGGGCCTAATCTACATCAAGTGGTATCAGAGACCTTGTTGCTCGTTAGGTATAACTTTGTTTTTCTCCTTTATATTGAATCTATTTTTGCATTACCTAAAGTACAGAAAAAGCCAAAAAAATACACCGCCACATATTCCTTGTCCTACAACCCCTTTGTGCCATTGCAATAATTTTAATTTTAGTTTGCTTTGTTGAACAGTCATCCCTTGTGTGTCATATGTTCGTCCTATCTAGGTCTTGTTCTTGGTTTCTAGTGTCATGTTTTGTTTTCCTTGTGTGACATCCATCAGATTGATTCTCTCCATCTTTCTAGTATTTCTGGAGTGCTGTTTCCTATCTTTGGTCAACAAACAAAAAGGGGGAGAGAATTTCCTTTTACGTGAGAGACAAAATCTATAATCCTTGTGCATGGTCATGTTCCATCTCCATTGTTTCATTAGGCGATATTGATCTAGAAAGGAAAGTCTAGATATTTGGGATAGCTTGTTCCTGTGTTCTTCTCATAAAAAAAGATAAAAACAAGGTAACGCAAAAGGCAAAGAGGTCCAAAAAAAAGCCACACCAAAAGAAAAAGGAAAGAAAAAAAGGAAGGTGAAATTTTTTTCTAGAAGTGCTTGCATCCTGTTTAGTCCTTGTACTGAGATATTGTTGCTTGTTGAACTAGGTCCGGGACGAGTCTAGGCTGGCGACATAGACTAGCTTGGGACTACTTTTCAATCTTGTAATTTCTGAATTAAATTATTGTTATTCCTTGCTACTATATTATGCATGTCCAAGCTCCACTTTCTTCTAACCAAGTACAGGTTCACCTTGCAACTGTTACACTCAAGCTACAACGGTATCACAGTCACCGACCAATTGCACCGCCTGTTGCTTTGGTAAGAACACTTGTAAGACCGTGGTAAGATGCTTGAGAGTGTGTGACTTTACTCCTTGACCACATCCTATAGTAGCTGATAGGAAAATACATACTTGTGTGTTTTTTTGTTTGATGGTAACAATGATAGGTTACAACACGTATCGATATGAGACATCAATGATGCATGAGCCACACACTATTGATGCTACACCTACTCCCGCAGGTCAATCTATTCTTTCTTCTCCACCTACTTATGATGGTATTAGTGTTGATGAGTATATTGAGTGGGAAACTAAAATAGATAATATTTTTGCACAAAGTTATATGTGTGAACAGAGGAAAATTAAAAATGCAACTAGTGTTTTGAGACAATCTGCATCAACTTGATGGGAGTCTTTAAGTTTTTCAGATAAACCTCACACATGGAATGATATGAAAGATCTTATGAGAGAAAATTTTGTTAATCCATCTCTTGTAATTAATTCAAATGATGAGGTGCATCAACTAGATCAATCTCTTGTTATTCCTCTTGCTATGCCTAACCTTTTGCAGGACAATGTACAAAAGAGCGAGGATGACATGATAGAAAATGAGATGCTCACAGCCTCATGTGAAAATTCAGAACCATCAATTATTACTCTTGCTGAATATGAGAGCAAAGGTAATGCCCATGATGCTAAATTTACGAAAGGTGAGAGTTCTCTTGAAGTGCTGAATTTTCCACCAATCATGCTATGATAGAGCAAATTTTAGTGGAGTCTTCGCTTGATTTACCTTTGTCACAAGATGATTTACTTGATGTTCCTTGTGATGAAGATGACTTGCATGATGATATTTATGTTATATGCATACAATCATTGAAGAATGATCATGCTATATGTGTGCTGAAATCGAGCACTTGTGCTGAAAATAGACTTGTTATTCATAATGCTAGTGAAGTTGATGAGCTGAAATTGTTGTCTTCTTTAAATACTTTGGGTTACATTGAATTTGATGTTCCGTGTAATCTTAGTTCTTTAGAGGAGAAACTTTATGCATGTGCTGATTTGCCATGGTTCTCTAGACATACATATCATGTTTTTGGTAAATATAACAACCAAGGACAATATTTGATACACCGAGTTTACATTTGTATAAATCTGAATTCTCCTTTTGTTGTGCAAAGTAATGATCAACTAGAGGACAGTAAAATCAAAACTATTGTTATGCCATATTCCTCTAGTTTTTCTTTTCGAACACAAGTGGAATCCAAAGAAAGGGAGCATATGTTTCTTGTTAATACTAATCTTTTGCATGATAGTATTGGCAAAGATCGTGTGTATTTCAATCGAGCAGACTACGTGTCTGTAAGACAAGACATGCTACAAACCTGGATATGTGGTCATATTCTTTCTCACAACATTGTCCATTCCCATTATTTTGGAAACCTCGTTTGTCCTCATGTTGTGCAGGATCGACTTCAAACAAAATCGACGTCGAGGATGGCTTTTCGTCAAGAAAGGAAGGATGATGAGGACATGACCTCCATACATATGACCATGCTTGGAGAACCATATAGAGACCAAGGAGATCAGTGAGGGTGTCCTAACCGAGAAGGAGGCCCGAAGCTCATCCGGTTCAAGTCACCAAGGTGGAGGCCCAAATCAAGTTTGAGTCCGTCTCGGGTTTCAGGACCAGTCTGTCTTAAACTGGTCACCCAGGATGCATCCGGACTCTATTTTCGACGATCCACATATGGTTGGAAAGCTAATTTGATAAGGAAGCCAATCCATATGGTCTCACATCAAAAGACATTCGGAATCAATGGAAATCATTGAAACAAGTCAGCATCCAGAATCTGTCAGGGTGCTGCGACACCGTCTTTTGGTCCGTTGGACCGTGTAACGTGTTTGGGCCCATTAGGGGGCGCATCCGGGGGGGCGATGCCCAAGACTCTATGAATAACAGCCATCACTCTCCTTAGGATTTGGGTTTTGTTTAGTTCTTGATTTCCTTGTGAAACAGACATCGTTTTGCTGCAACTGTGCCACCAATGCTGCTTGCTGTGAACCAAGGCCCCAGTTCTTGATCTTGTTCGCCTGTGGCGATTAGTCCTTCCAAATAAAGACTTGAACTCCTTCTTGTTATCATATGTCTTATATTTATTTGCAATTTTAGATTACGTTCATCCTGTTCTTGCTTGTGTTCTCGATTCGCTTGTAGGAAAGCCTTCTCGGTGAGGTCAATCCCGTTCGCGTGGTTGATAACCAATGGAGCAGTGGTGTAATGGTTACGGGGGTCCAAATCAGTCTTGGTTCGAAGCCTAGATCATGAACATCGAGTCTCCACCAATCGATGCTATCATACCTTTCGGAAGATCAGACCTAGTCTACATCATCAAGCCACTTTGATGAATGATCACTTCTCATGGCTTCTTCAAATGAGGTGGGATCATCCTCCATTTGAAATTCCTCAGTGTTGTACACTTCATAGTCAGCATGAATAGCTGATTTTCTAACTCTTTGAGACCTTCTAGGGGCCTCCATATTTGGCACATCTTCTGTTTGAGGCTGTTGTTGCTCCCCCTCATGTGTGGCAATTGGTTCCATAGGATCCTGAAGAATAGGTTCCTCATCGTCATTCATTGTTGCCACAGGCAGAATAACAACAGGCGCTGGCACCATAGTATCTTGTACTGTTGGTGCAGCGACAGCAGGTAGTGAGAAAAATGGCTCATGAATCATCGGAGTGGGCGCATACACCCGCTTCTCTTCAAAGTCAATTTCTCGAGCTACCATGCTCCCCCTCATCATTTCATCCTCTAGGAAGATAGTGTGTCTCATTTCCATAAACTTTGTATATCTATCTGGACAGTAGAAACGAAAACCTTTTGACTTTTCTGGGTAGCCAATGAAATGGCAACTTACTGTTTTGGGATCTAGCTTCCTAATGTTTGGGTTAAATACTTTAGCCTCAGCAGGACTCCCCCACACACGTAAGTGGTTTAGTGAGGGTACTCTTCCTATCCACAACTCATACGATGTTTTTGGCACCGACTTACTTGGTACTCTATTGAGAATATGAATGGCGGTTTTTAACGCCTCCATCCACAGGCTCAATGGTAAGGTGGAGTAACTTATCATACTGCGCACCATATCTATTAGGGTACGATTGCGCCTTTTAGCTACTCCATTTTGCTGAGGTTCGCCCAGTGTAGAATACTGGGCTACTATGCCATTCTCCTGTAAGAACCTTGCAAAAGGTCTAGGAACATGGCCATATGAGGTATGCCGACCGTAGTACTCCCCCCCACGGTCGGACCTAACTATCTTAATCTTTAAATTGTATTGGTTTCCAACTTCTACCTTAAATATCTTAAATTTATCCAATGCTTCTGTTCTTTCTTTGATTGGATAAATGTAGCCATAACGAGAGTAATCATCTGTGAATGTTATGAATGAATCATAACCATCCACACTCTTTACAGGAAATGGACCACAGATGTCTATGTGAATAATCTATAGAATTCCTGCGCTTCATTTGGTATCTTTCTTAATTTTCTTTACATACTTTCCTTTAATGCAATATCTGCATTATTCTAAATCTGAGAGCTCTAATGGAGGAAGAATATCATTCTTAACTAGTATTTCTGTTCTCCCCCTTGAAATATGGCCTAAACGACAGTGCCATAATTTCGACAATGCATCGTGAGCTCTCTTTCGTTTTCTGTTTACATCCACAGACGAGGATACATTCACATTGTCGCACGCAACGTTCTCATTATCGCATACAACATTTACATCATCACATAGTGATAACAAATAAAGCTCATTTTGTAAGATAGCAAGACCAACACATGCATTATTAAATGTTATCTTACATTTGCCATTTCCAAAATGGCAATCATATCCATCATTGTCCAAACATGAAACACTAATCAAGTTCCTCTATAACGAGGGAACATAAAGAACATCTCTAAGTATAAGTTTGAAACCATCAGCAAGCTCTAGAGAAAGATCGCCAACGGCTTCAACTTCTGCTTGGACTCCATTTGTAACTTTAATGTGTCTTTCACTTCTTTCCGTAGTTCTCGTCAATCAGAATCCCTGTAAAGAATTAGCAATATGAATAGTTGCACCTGAGTCAATCCACCAAGTAGATTTCGAATACTGTACATATAGGGATTCATTTATGAACGTAATAATGTTCTCACCTTTCTTTGCCATGATCATCTTTAAGTAATCGGGACAATCTTTCTTATAATGTCCCATCTTCTTACAATAGAGACACTGGTCTTTCTCTACTGTGAACTTATTCTGCTGAGGCTGATGTAGCATGGGACCCTTTCCCTTTGACTTTGAGGAGAAGTTAGGATTAGTATTCTTTTTCTTGTTACCTTTCAGATAATTGATAGAGCCACCATTGGCAACTTTCATTCTCTTCTCTTGCACACACATAGCCATGAGCCTCTCCATGTCCCACTTCTCGGGCTGTATGTTGTAGTTGACAACAAAAGTGTCAAACTCTTTTGACAAGGAAGCAAAAATCAGATGGATAAGGAACTCTTCCTTGAGAGCCAGATCCATTGGTTTTAGCTTGGATGTCAAATTGCTCATCCTTAGTATGTGCTCTCTTATGTCACCATTACCTGAGTACCTCTCTGTCACTAGCTGCTTTATCAGCTGGGTAGCATATGTCTTTGAAGAGCTAGTGAACTGACTCTTTATTCTTTCGAGGTACTCGGTGACGGTGTCACACTCTAGGATTGAGCCCACAATTGTAGGCTCAATCGTGTTCTTTATCACAGCCAAACACTTCTTGTTAGCAGTGACCCACTTCCTATGCTCAAGGTCATAGGACATTCTTTGGGATGCAAAATCCCTCTCTTTTGTTGCCCAAGCGGCATCAGCCTCGTTTGTCTCCCTCACCGGTGCCACAGGCTCTGTGGGACACGGTGTGGTGACTACCCAGTCCACCTCAGCCAAGATGATAGCCAGGTCTATCTTTTTCTTCCACTCCGTGTAGTTATCACCTTTGAGAGTGGGGATCTCTTTGATACAACTCATCAAGTTGTATCCGCCTGAAAACATAATTCATATAGTGTGAGAACATAAATAATGACAACAATTGTATGCCATGATTCCAACGTTGGTCAAAATTAAAACATACAACTGTTCATACATTAAATCTACATCACCGTTGGGTAGAAATAGAATTAATGTATGACAAAGAACTCATCGTAATATTGCCATTAATCAACGTTGGCCAGAATAATAACAATACCATAATCAATTAAAACATATCCATTTTCAAAATTAAATTCTCCGGTTGGTTCGAATTTAATAATGAAAATAACATCTTTAAATACGCAGCGGAAAAATAAACTCATTTTCTTGAATTTTTTTTACCCACAGGGAAAAATACGTTTTCTATTTTCTATTGAGCCAATTTCAATTTTTCAATTTTTCTGGAAAAAGAAAAAACAAAAAATCGGCTCGCGGGCTCATTGTGACTTTCTTGGCCCAAAAATCGACAAAAGCCGGCTCGGCCCACCTCTCCGCGCGCGCGCAGGCCGCACCCAGGCCGCAACGTGGGCCTAGGCCGGCAAAGCTCCGCGTGCCCATGCGCCCGCCTGGGCCGCGATGCGGCCCGTGCATCTAGCGCCGTTGGATCTGATCGAACGACTGTGTAGTGTGGGGGTATTTACCCCTATACCCTTACGGCTAAGCTTGGGCCGGCCCGGATCGATGGGTTCGGTCCACCCAAAAGACGACGTGCGGCCCAGCCAACCTGATCGGAGTCCCGCACAAGGAGTCAAGGCGGATTTGGCGATCAAGCAGGATCCTGGTCGGTTAGAATAGGAATCCTTATCCGGCCACATATGGCAATTGTAACTGACTAGGATTGGTTTCCAGATCTGTAACCCTGCCCCTCGGACTATATAAGGCGGGCAGGGGATCCCTCTAAAAAACATCTCTCATTGACATACAGCAATACAAATCAGACGCAGGACGTAGGTATTACGCCTTCTTGGTGGCCGAACCTGGATAAAACCTCGTGTTTGTCTTGCGTCACCGTCTTGTTTGTGGCTTGCGCATCTGTCTGCCGACAATCTACTACCTTGGGCATACCCCTAGGTAGACTGCCGACCATATTTCGTCGATAGTGGCACGCCAGGTAGGGGGTGTGCGTACTGCTCTCCAAGCAAACAAGATGGTCATCGTCCCTGCCTCCATGGCTACACTGAACGGCCTCACGTTCACCGTCGGCCAGATCACCTGGACCACCGGCTCGATGACTTCATCGCCATGGCCACGGAGGAGGCGTGGATTCAGTCTGCGCCGACCACTACTTCACCTGCATCGGCTACGGCTCTGACCACGATGGGTACGGCTCCGACCACGATGGATCTAGCTCCGACCATGGTACATCTGGCTCCAACCACGCCTGCATCATCTTCAGCCACGCCGACAACTCGTTGTCCGCTTCCCCGCTACAAAGGGAAGCAGATCGACAACACCGACCTGCTCGACTCCATCGATCGGGTCGGCACCAAACTCGCTAAAACCCTAGCTCTGGTAAGTATGATTCAAAGTCAACCTAACGAGCAGGTAACCGCTCCCCACAACAGATCTACCTGACCAGCTCGGACCAGTCGTCCTGCATGACTTGGTACAGATCTCGTGGTCATATCTACTCCTAAAGGGCGCTCCGCTCGTCGCCAGCCAGCCTCCACGACGGGTCTCTGGCTCTCCGAGTACGAAGCCTCGATGGAGAACCACCAGGTCCAGCCCTATGGCCTGCGAAACGCTGCCTCCAGCTACACGTATAACCTACAACGCCGCTTGGATCTATGTTTTATGCACCGACCTCGGCTGAAGCCGCGTGACTTCGTCAACATGATCTGGACTGAAGATTATCAAGAAGGATCCGTCCACACAGTCCAAGAGGGTGACTCCAGCTCCTCGTCTGGCATCGCATCTAAAGCATCTGTCCACACTGAGCTTCAGCATCACAAAGACAACGGCGCCAAGTACGATCTGGATCTGCCAGACCACGCCCCGGGTTTTCACAATTCCCGTCTTTCTCGCCAAGACGAGGGGATTTGATCCATGTTGTCAGCAATGACGAAACCGCCAGTGGTTGCTGAAACAGAACAAGAAAGGACCACGCGTGAAGCACGCAATATTGACCGGTTTAATCGCCAACAAATTGAAGCTGAAGCAGACCAGGAGGCACGACGCATAAGGGTCTAGCCACGCGACCTCAACGATGCTTTCAACAGGGTGGGGGACAAACAGGTATTCAGGACTCCAAGTGCCAACGTAGTCATCGCCATGGCGATAATGCAACGGCTACCCAACACCCTGGAAACCCAAGCGGTTCGCGATGAAATACAAGCCTATCTGACGGCTGCCATGGCCTAGACCACAGAGATTGTAAATCAAGTCCGGGCTCCATCCGTCTCAGTCGAGTCAAGCCACAGCCGCCAGCTCCCATGTCGCTCACAGCCACTCAACCCACGTGGCTCGAGCAACAACGACCCATCAGACAACCGTCAAGGCAGAAACGGTGGCCACGATGGTGGTCAGGATGACAACCACCGTCGGGAGGACAACCGTCGCGACGTCCGGGACGATAATCGTCGAGACAATCGTGACAATCGCCGCGATAACCGTGGTCGCAGGGCTAATCCAGATGGCAATCGAGATCACCATGATGGCAATAACGATCTCCGCCATTACCTCGGTGGACGCGATCTGCGCGCTCGCATCAACCAAAGAGCCGACGATCGAGCATCCTACGAAAGCTATCACCGTATGGAGTATGACACCACCCACGGTCCGCCGGGTTTGAAGCAGTTTACTCCACATCTTCGCCAAGTCATATGGCCCAAGAATTTCAAGCTCGAGAAACTTCAGAAGTACGACGGCAAGGAAAACCCCGAATTATGGGTCATGCTCTACGAAACTGCGTGCAGATCAGCCATGGCTGACGAGCACGTCATGTCTAACTATTTCCCAGTCGCTGTTGGCCATGCAGGTCACCAATGGCTGGTCAGCTTGCCGGCGAACTACTTTGATTCTTGGCAGGAGCTTAAGCAAGCCTTCATCGACAATTTCATCGCTACTTGTGAACAACCGGGCAACAAGTACGATCTGCAACGGATCCGAGATCGGAAAGATGAGCCACTGCATGAGTACGTCCGGCGTTTCTCAAAGATGTGCATCAAGGTCCCATCAATCTCCGACAACGAGGCAATCGAGGCTTTCATCACTGGCCTCCGCTTCCACGACGCCCTAAGAGACAAGCTCCTCCAGAAGAGACCTAAATCGGTCACAGCACTCCTAGCCACCGCTAAGAAATATGCGGACACCGACGACGCTAAGAAGATAATTATTAAAGAAGCAGCAAGGGTTCCACGCTCCGACCACCTCCCACACCGCGATGACTACCGCGGCAACCATGGTCGGAACGACAATTTTGACCGCCGCAACCAGCGCAACGACTCCCGCGACCACCGCGACCAATGTAATCTGTGGCGTAACCGCCGCGACGATTACAGGAGCAAGCGTGCTCAGGAAGACGACGGCGAGGTCAATACCGTTAAAAGGGTGGCGGACGTCGTAATTACGAAGACGACTACGCCAAAGCATTGAAAGGGCCCTGCCAGCTCCATCCTAAGTCAAACCATACCATGGAGAATTGCCGCGTTCTCAAGTCTATCTATACGCGTCAACAGGCTCCAGAAACATCCGACAAGCCTAACGATGCAGGGGAACAGCGCAACAAGGATAACGACGACGACGATGCAGACCCTCGTCACAAGTACGTCAAGCCAACCGATCGTGTGCACACCATTATCGGAGGCAAAGTGTCCATCGAGACCAAGCGAGAACGCAAGCTGCTCGCCCGTGCTTGCTTGAACGTGGCCAACGTCGATAACCTCCTCGCCGATCCGCGGCTCCCTCCGTGGTCTCACTGCGAAATCTCTTTCAGCAGAAAGGACCAATGGACCGCAATACCTGAGCCAGGACATTTTCCCCTGGTCCTCGATCCTTGTATTAACAAGGTCTAGTTCGACAGAGTACTGATCGACGGCGGCAGCTCCATTGATATACTGTTCAAGAACAATCTGCCTGCCCTGAAGATAGCTTAGGCGGATCTTAAGCCATACGAGGCATAGTTCTAGGGTGTTCTCCCCGGAAAGAGCTCTACACCTCTCGGGCAGATCACGCTACCTGTACAGTTCGGGACCCTGGACCACTTCCACACCGACTACGTCAACTTTGTGGTCGCTGACTTCGACGGCACCTACCATGCTATTCTTGGTCGACCGTCGCTCACCAAGTTCATGGCCATACCTCATTATAGGTATCTGGTGCTCAAGATGCCTACCGAGAAAGGAGTCCTAACCCTCCGAGGTAACATGTACGCCACTTACACCTGCAAAGACGACAGTTTCAAAATAGTAGAGGCCCACGACCTCTCTATTCGCATGGCCGAGACCATGCTCGACGCTAAGAAGACCTTAGCCGACCACCTGGAGATCCCAGAGCTTGAGGCTCCACGCAAGAACATCAAGTCAAAGGAGCACAAGGTGATCCAGCTGGTCGACGGTGATTCCAGCAAAACGGCCCTTATCGAGGCCAACCTGGATCCCAAATAGGAAGACGCGCTCGTCGGGTTCTTGAGGAACAACGTGGATGTGTTCGCATGGAAACCTGCCGACATACCCGGTGTACCTCGGAACTTGATCGAGCACTCCTTGAATGTCAACAGCAAGGCCAAACCTATCAAGCAGAAGCTACAACGGTTCGCTCACGACAAAAAGGAGGCGATTAGGGTAGAAGTTACACGGCTTTTGGCAGCCAGATTTATCAAAGAAGTGTATCATCCGGAGTGGTTAGCCAACCCGGTTCTTGTACGCAAAAAGAATAATGAATGGAGAATGTGCGTTGATTACACTGATCTCAACAAACACTGCCCTAAGGACCCCTTCGGCTTACCTCGCATAGACGAGGTCGTAGATTCAACCGCCGGTTGCAAGCTCCTTTCCTTTCTCGATTGCTACTCTGGTTATCACCAGATCGCTCTCAAAAAGGACGATCAGATCAAGACGTCTTTCATCACGCCTTTCGGCGCCTACTGCTACACGACTATGTCGTTCGGGCTCAAGAACGCCGGGGCTACATACCAACGCGCCATTCAGGCCTGCCTCACAGACAAGATAAAAGACGACCTTGTAGAGGCCTATGTGGATAATGTAGTTGTCAAAACCAAGAAAGCACATACCCTTGTTGACAACCTAAAATGCACCTTCGCAGCCCTCAATACATTCCAATGGAAGTTAAACCCAAAGAAGTGCATCTTTGGTGTTCCTTCTGGTATACTGCTAGGCAACATCGTCAGTTACGACGGCATACGCCCTAATCCGGAGAAAGTCAAAGCTGTCTTAGACATGAAGCCCCCCAAAAAAGTGAAGGATGTCCAGAAGCTTACTGGATGCATGGCTACTCTCAGCTGCTTCATATCAAGATTAGGAGAAAAAGGACTACCGTTTTTCAAACTGCTCAAAGCATCTGAGAAGTTTGAGTGGTTGGAGGAAGTAGACGCTGCCTTCACGCAGCTAAAACAATACCTTACATCACCTCCGGTCCTCACTGCTCCCAGAGAAGACGAAACTCTCCTACTTTATATTGCGGCAACCAATCAGGTGGTCTCCACTACAATGGTGGTCGAGCGCGATGAGCCGGGCCACGCCTATAAGGTACAGCGGCCAATTTATTTCATCAGTGAGGTACTCAACGAATCCAAGACTAGGTACCCACAGATTCAGAAACTGCTCTACGCCATACTAATAACATCCTAAAGTTGAGACATTACTTCGACGAATATCGTGTGGTGGTCATGACCGAGTACCCTTTGGGGGACATCATTCGCAATAAGGATGCGAACGGGCGCATCATCGAATGGGCAATGGAGCTATGCCCCTTTTCCTTGGAATTTGCAGGCCGTACTACAATCAAGTCTCAGGCACTCGTCGATTTCATCGTCGAGTGGACAGACTTAAGCACGCCTGCCTCTCCGAGATCTGATGAATATTGGACGATGTACTTCGACGGCTCTCTCAACATTAACGGTGCGGGAGCAAGAGTTCTTTTCGTGTCACCATCCAAGGAGCAGCTCCGGTACGTCCTCAGGATTTATTTCCCGGCATCTAATAACGCCGCCGAATATGAAGCATGCCTGCATGGTTTACGCATTGCGGTTGAGCTTGGTGTTAAACGTCTCTATGTCTACGGAGACTCGGCTCTGGTCATCAACCAACTCAACAAGGACTGGGATACGACCAGCGAAAAGATGGACGCATACTGCAAATCGATAAGAAAGCTGGAAGGCAGGTTCTATGGCATCGAGTACATACACGTGGTCTGGGACAAGAACCAAGCAGCGGATGCGCTGTCAAAGTTAGGATCATCCCGAGCCAAAATCCCACATGGCGTATTCGTCCAAGACCTGCTCACGCCTTCCATCGAAGAGGAAGATTCCACGATCGACAAAGCTCTAGACCAGCAATTGGTGGCTATGGTTCCGGCGCCGAGCACAACCGAGCCACCTCCGACCACTCATGAGCTAGACTGGAGAACACCTTTCATAAAGTACTTAACAGATGGAAGCGGTTATACTGATCGGACAGAAAACGAGCACCTAATGCGTCGCAGTAAGCAATATCTGCTTGTCGATGGCAAGTTATGGCGTAAAAACGCAAAGGAGGAAATCTTGATGAAGTGTATAACCCAGGAGGAAGGCGAACATCTCCTGGACCAAATCCACTCTAGCTCCTGTGGCAACCACGCGGCCTCAAGAACACTGGTCGGTAAGGCTTTCCGAGCAGGGTTCTATTGGCCGTCAGCAGTAGCCGATGCAAAGAAGCTAGTCCACCACTGTGAGGGTTGTCAGTTCTTCGCCAAGAGAATCCACATACCAGCACATGAGATCCAGACGATTCCAGCCTCTTAGCCCTTCGCATGCTGGGGACTGGATATGATTGGGCCTTTCAAACCGGCTCCTAGGAAATTTACATGCATCTTCGTGCTGATTGACAAATTTTCTAAGTGGATAGAATACATGCCTTTGGTATAGGCATCCTCAGAGAAGGCTATCATGTTCCTCGACTAGGTCATCCACCGTTTTGGCGTACCCAACAGCATCATCACCGATCTGGGTACTCAGTTCACCGGGAACGCTTTTTGGGACTTCTGCGATGAAAGGAGCATAGTTGTAAAATATGTCTTGGTGGCGCACCCTAGAGCTAATGGACAAGTCGAGCGGGCAAATGGCATGATCCTGGACGCATTGAAGAAGAGGATGTACAGAGAAAACGACAAAGCTCCCGGACGATGGCTCAAAGAGTTACCAGCCGTGGTCTGGGGCCTCAGAACTCAGCCCAGTCGTAACACCGGCGTCTCACCATACTTTATGGTTTACGGCGCTGAGGCAGTCCTCCCACCAGATATAGCTTTCAGATCAGCACAAGTAGAGAACTTCGACAAAGGCAAAGTCAATGAAGTACGGGAGCTAGAAGTGAATAGCATAGAAGAGAAAAGGCTCGATTCTTGTGTACGTACGGCCAAATACCTTACTGTTTTGCGCAGGTACTACAACAAGAACGTCAAAGAGCGGTTCTTCGTGGTCGGGGATTTGGTCCTGAAGTGGAAGACGAACCAGGCTGGTGTCCACAAACTCACAACCCCATGGGAGGGACCCTTCATGATCAAGGAAGTCACACGACCAACGTCTTATAGGTTAGCTCACCTGGACGGTACGGACGTACCAAACTCGTGGCACATCGACAAGCTTAGACATTTCTATGCTTAACTATTGAGATATGTACTCCTCTTGTACTTTCGATTTACTTCAATAAAGCAATTATGATTTCTCCGACCACTCTAATGTGTCACTTCGAATTTTATGGTTATTCTAACTTAGCCAGTAAAAGCCAACCACCACTCCTTCTATGGTTTTCGAAGCAGGCCCTATCTCCGGTTCTTCCCAACGCGTGCATGGGATCCGCTCTCTACGTTACGGGTGATCGGTAGGCCCCCCTCGGTTTGACTTGTCCACGTCTACGTGTGCATAGGTCACCGTACCTTACACTCCGACCACATGGCAAACTAGGGTCGCACAAACTTTTTGGGATGATGTGTCGAGCAAAATGGTACAACTAAACAGAACGTTAACATGTTCTCACTTAGTTACACCAAGATAAAGTTTCAAGCTTAAATACGTTTTATACAAAGCAAACAAGCTTATAATGATATACAGTTATGTTATTACAAGCTTGCCTGAAGAGGCTCAAGTTTACAATAACACAACTATGTCCTCCTTCTACAGCTCTAAGCCTATTACATTGGCTGATCGGGGCGCGTGGCACTTACTGCTTGCTGCTTCCGATATCCTACTCGAGTCTCGGGGACTCTTGTGCTAGTCGAGCTAAAGGGGATGGCCCCGCCAGTGCCTGGCTGGTCGAGACCGCAGGCTTCATTGGTTGGCTTGCAACTGATGGCATTTCCAGCTGACTTGTCGATGGCGTACCCTATACAGGTGCTGTCCCACCTCCACACAGGTTAATGTCGCCAATTATCTTTGACGACAAGTCCAGCTGGGCCGTCCGAAGCTCCTCCACCTTGTCTGGGTCTACCTCCTTTGGGTACCCAGCCTCCAGGCGCTTGAGATCGATCAGGGGGTAGTGGGCACGCACCATGCTCAGTACATGGGCACCCGTGTACTCACCCGCCTCCTTCACGAACTCTTGGAACCATCCCCACGCTTGTCTGCATCTCTCGACCAGTCCGAGCTAGGGCGGCCTTGGCTCTTCCTCTGTGAGCGTCGGGTCGATAAGGTCGAGTACGGGCACAATGCCAGTTGCCACTTCTTGGCACCGGTTCTTCCACATGTCCTGCTCCTCGGTGGCCTCGAGGCATCGTGCTTTCCAGCCGTCACGCTCTTTGATCACGGCCTCTAGGTGCCTCTTGGCTTTGACTTTTAAAACTGAACACCGTACAAGACATCAAATGTAATGACCCGACAAGACAAGGCGGGCAACAGAATGAGAAAGGTGGTCTAGAATACTTACTTTTTAGTTCCTCCTTCATCTTGGTTGTGCGGTCCCGGAGTTCAGACTGGTCGCGCGCCAGTTTCTCATTGTCCTCCTTTAGGCGACAACATTCTGCGGTCATGCGGCTATTCTCCCCTTGGAGGCGGGTCACTTCAGCTTCTAAACATGCATTAAAGCTGTTACTGCCAACAATGCAACAACACAAGTCCTGCACTTGCTATGATAAGATTAAAACTTACTTGTTTTCTCCCGCTCTTTGTTATTGAGCTGGCCGACCAGGTTTTGGTTCTGTGCCTCTCGCTCTGTCCTCTCCTGGTCGGTGGCTTCAAGTTGGCGGCGCAAGCATTCCACCTCGGCTGCCAGTTCTTTATTGTTCGCCGTGATCCCCTCAATCTGGTCGAAGCACCTCTTTCGGCACTTTGCGGTCTTCATCAAGTCCTGCATATAGACAAGCCAAGTTAGACAGTTTGAGCACATAATAGGGTCAGGTGATCAAACCAGACATACCTGGACTTCTGTCACTAGATGCTTTGCCACTCGTTCAACTTTTAGAGTCTCTTCAACCTCTAGGATTTCTTTGTGCATAACCCACTCGTTGTTCTACCAGCGCGACACATATACATGTTGTCGCTTATCTTGGGGACGGCCCAGGACCTCTTCTACTTTGTCCTCTTCAGCCCCCTGTTCAGGGGGCGGCGCTGGTCTAGAGTCTGCAGTCTCCGAGACCACCATAGCTTTCCCACGAGCCGTTGCATCGTCAAGAGTGCTATGCGCCACCTCCGGCTGCTACTCCTCGGCTTGGTTTGATTCCCTTGGTGCCAAGGTATCCACCTCAGCAGGGTTAGTGCTCGGAACACTTGTACTTAGCTCTGCTATCTTCTCAACGAGCTGCTCGGGGACTGTCGTCGGGCCGCTCGCCTGCTGAGGTTCCGGCGGAGTTTCTTCTACAGGTTCCTCCACGGCTGGCTGCTGGGCAGTTTTTTTTGCCATTGTTGGTGAAGTCGTGCCGCACCCGGCTAGCTGGTCGGGATTTTCGGTGGACGCCGACCTGATACACCACGGAAGAGTTCAGAAGACAATAATATTCAATACAAATTACAAGCTTACATCAAAGTCATAGATACTTACAGCTTTGAAGCATGGAACGATGTGGCGAAGGAGCGTCTCCTCGATCACCCCTGCTCCGCGTGTTCGGTGGGTTCCACCGGGTCTTTCCCGATGACCGGTACTGGCGCCGGGGTTTGATGCTCGACACTTCCCTCGCCTGTCCTCTGTGTTGCAGTGGTCGGTGATGCGATCACTGCTGGCACAGAGGAGCCACCCTGCTCCATCGACCCCATTTGTCTCCTCCTCTTTCGGGGGACAAGCCGGAAGATGTCCGCATCCTCTGCTTCGTCGTCTGAAAGGGGGAAGATGGCTTGGCGTCGTTTGTTGGCAGCCTGACGCTTGCCAGTAGCTCTGGTCGATGCATCCTCCATAGCCTCGAGTGTCGCCTAGTGGACGTCGTCGGTCCTGGCGCTGGTCTGGGCGGCTGGGCCGGCAACTTGCGGCCAATCCACACCGGGGGGCGGAGACACGAACACTGCTGCCCGGTCACGACCATTACTCTGAGACACATAATGGGGACAATAGTCAATTTCTTATTACAACATGATTCTACAGTTACAAGGAGGCATCATTTACCTTTGGGGGAGGTCGGGCCAGCTTGAAGGCGTGCTCGATGTCGTTTAACCTGACGTAATTGGGATCAGCCAGGTTGAATAGCTCCCCAATCCTGGCCTTGACTTCTATCTTATCGAGCGCCTCTTTCTTGGTCCTCGTTGGATCATCGCTCCCCTAGTACTCGAAGCCAGGATGTACCCTCTTCTGGCAAGGCTGGATCCTTCGGCTGATGAAGTTGCCGACCACACTTGGGCCATCTAGCCTTCCCCACGGGATTATCTCGAGCAGTTCTGCGATCTGCTCCAAGTTCTCTGACTTCTCTGACCAGCTGTTTTTCTTCTCCGGAATCAGCCCCACGTCGCATAGGGTGATTGTGTTCGGCTCTTCACGAATGTAGAACCACTTCTTGTACCACTCGTCCAGTGAGGTGTTCCAGGGGCAGTGCAAGTATTGGGCTTTCATACCGTCGCACAGATTCAGGTAGACGCCTCCGGCTATCTTCGAGCCACCGCTCCCTTTCTTCCGCAGACAGAACAGGTGGCGAAAAAGGTTGAAATGGGAATGGAAGCCACCATAGGCCTCGCAGAGATGGATGAAGGTGGAGACAAGAAGAATCGAGTTGGGATGCAGATTGCAAATCCCAATCTCATAATACAAGCAGAGACCCTGAAGGAAAGGGTGCACTGGAACCCCAAAACCCCGTTTGAAGAAATCCTCGAACACCACAATCTCACCTGGTTGTGGGTCGGGGAAGCTTTCTCCTTTCGGCGCACGCCATCCCGCGAGTGCCTTGTTGTGAAGCACTCCCATGGTGATGAGGTCTTCAATGGTCTGCTCATTGCTCCTTGACTTCCACCACTCCTTCGCCATGACTCCGCCTTTCTTCTGGGCGTCTCTCTTTGCCATTAGTCTGTCCTTACTAAGGGGGTGGATGCGGTGGCGAGGGGATTGGCGATGATTTCCGGAGGAATAGGGTTCGGCAAGAGGAAGAAGAAGGTTGCGGCGGCGAATGACAATGGGGATCGGTAAAAGTAACTTATCAGATCTATATTATAAATAACAAAGAGCTCCGTCGTTTCGTCCGCCCGAGATTCTTGGGAGACGTGAGCATGCGCCACAGACGGTTGTTCACACAACCTCGAGATCTACGTCAATAAACGTGCCCCATCGTTACTAGTGTACGCGCCTCTTCGTTGATAGTGTAAGAGGGCCCACACTGACGCACCTCCATACAGGTGCCAAGCGACTGTTTGCCAGAAAAGAGCAAGAAGACAGAGTGACGTACTATACCCGTCTGCTTTTTTGACCAGACGTGTCAGACTGGACTTGGCAGAGAAAGGAGATAAATAAATACACCAAATAAATACACTAATGGCGTTCGTATTCTCGATGCTTATCTTGTGCTCAAGGATGGATCAGACTGCTACAATGTTCGGGGACTGCCCAGACCACTCCCGTGCTCGTGGACTGCCAAGACCACTACCGTGCTCGGGGACTGCTCCGACCACTGCCGTGCTCGGGGACTGCTCTGACCACTGCCGTGCTCGGGGACTGCTCCGACAACTGATGTGCTCAGGGACTGTCCCGACTATTGCTTGGAGAATGGTTCTCCTCGGCTACATGTGATTTGTACTCATATACAGTTGAGAGACATTTATTTAGACCTTGCTACAAGGCTCATACTTCGCCTTCCAGCAAGCTCGGGGACTACGTTGATACGATGCACCTGCCGGTGCATCTCGTATCGCCTATACAGTGATTGGATTCTTAACTTTGGTGGAAATTCTTTTTTAGACCCTAGCACCATGTGTCTGCGTCACCTACTACCAGGCTCGGGGACTAAGTGGGCACACTTCACCTTGCGGTGAATGTGTTTTAATCGACCCCTGTGCTTTGAATGATTGTAAGGATTATCAATGTGCTCGGGGACTGTCCCGACCACTGCTCGGAGAATGGTTCTACACGGCTACATGTGAGTTGTACTCACATACAGTTGAGAGACATTTATTTAGACCTTGCTACAAGGTTCATACCTCGCCTTCCAGCAAGCTCGGGGACTACGTCGATACGATGCACCTGCCGGTGCATCTCGTTTTTGTTTGTACGACAATTGGGTTCTCAACCTAACTGGGAATTCTTTTTAGACCCTGGCACCACGTGCCTACGTCACCTACTACCAGGCTCGGGGACTAAGTGGACACACTTCACCTTGCGGTGAATGTGTTGGTTTTTTCGACCCCTATGCCTCTGACGTTCAAGGACGCTATGCTTCAAGACCACTTACATTTCTTTCCAGAAATACAAGTGGGCACACTTCTCAGGACGGAAATCTTTTTCTTTTTTCTTAAGAGCACCATACATTCTTCGGACAACTTACTTCTCCGGCGATGATGGTGGTCAGAAATGTCAAGAACTCAAGCCTTACTTGTCGGAGAAGGTTGAAATGGCGTGTCTCAGCATAATACATGGTGCTCGGGGACTAGCTGTGGGGGTATTAACCCCTATACCCTTACGGCTAAGCTTGGGCCGGCCCGGATCGATGGGTTCGGTCCACCCGAAAGACGACGTGCGGCCCAGCCAACCTGATCTGAGTCCCGCACAAGGAGTCAAGGCGGATTTGGCGATCAAGCAGGATCCTGGTCGGTTAGAATAGGAATCCTTATCCGGCCACATATGGCAATTGTAACTGACTAGGATTGGTTTCCAGATCTATAACCCTGCCCCCCGGACTATATAAGGCGGGCAGGGGATCCCTCTAAAAACATCTCTCATTGACATACAGCAATACAAATCAGACGTAGGACATAGGTATTACGCCTTCTTGGCGGCCGAACCTGGATAAAACATCGTGTCTGTCTTGCGTCACCGTCTTGTTTGTGGCTTGCGCATCTGTCTACCGACAATCTACTACCTTGGGCATACCCCTAGGTAGACTGCCGACCATATTTCGTCGACACGAGGCGTCTTCGGGCGAACAAAACCGCCCCCCCCCCCGCCGCGTCGGCTGAAACCCTAACGGCCATTCGACCTTCTCCTCTCCCTTCCCTCTCTTAGCTGAGCAAGCCCGAGCGACGAGCAACGACGGCGAGAGCGAGCAGAGAGCCCTGATGCCGTCGCCGCCCCCCTCGCCGGCGTGCGCGCTCCCCAGCGAGTAAGCACGCCACCGTCGAGCGGCCTGGCCGCGGCGCCCCTGTGTCCTGAGTCCGGCGAGCAGCTCCCCTCGGGCTCGGCCTTCTTCTCCCCGCGCGCGTTCTGCACGACGGCGAGGTAATCCCTCTGGGTCTCCCTCTTCCCCTTTTCTTCTTCTTTGGTTCTTGTTTCCTCTTCTCGGTTTTGACCGATTGGGATGGGAATTAGGGTTAACTGTGTTAGGGTTAGGGTTTCGGGATGGGCACTGTTTATCTTCCCTAGAGGTACTCTACGGTTTTAGGGTTTGGCATCGCATGCTGAGCCCTCCTTGTCTTTCTTTTACCCAGTTAAGGTTTGGGTTAGGATAAACCCTCTTATTTTCTCATTTCCTTAACCCAGTTAGGGTTAGGGTTCAACCGAACCCTCTGTTCTTGTTAGATCCGCACTGGATCTAAACTTCTACTTCCTTTTCTAATCGGTTTATCCGTTCTAGATGTAAAACCCTAGAAACCGATGTCTCTGCTACCATTGTTATACTTATAGAATCACTAGGAGTAGATCTAGCCGGGGTGCTTGATGAATCAAAGACCTAGAACATGTTCTAATGCAACGAGAGAGAATCAGAGAGGGGTGGATGAGGGCTGACGAACCTGACACCGCGGAGGGGATGATCTAGAGACCGCCATCGGGTTCGTTGGTGAAGTCTGCGCACGGGCAGCGACGGTCGGGGAAGACGGGTCGGAGATGCGGTGCCGGCGGTGAAGATCGACGGCGGCGCAGTGCAGTGGTGGAGGTACTTCCCGTCACTGGCTGCGCCCCTCACTTAGATCGGGTTTAGGGTTTGTCGGTGGAAAGCTCGGCTCAGGCCAACCTCGTGATTAGAGCCGCTGGCCCCACCTCTTTTTTATAGCGCAGGGTGACAGGACCCTCCAGCCATGATAGGCTGAGCGCCCCCGATCAGGGCGCGAATCAAAGGCCCAACTGAGCCGTTGGATCCAGTTAGGATTAGAGATCAATCTAACACCGGTATCAATTTTCCATGGACGGGTATTCGTTTACGGGGCAGCGGATTGCGGGCTAGCCTGAAACAAATAAATCTAACGCAATCGCATCCCCTCCGTTATCTATTTACGTTACAAAAGCACCAACCAAACGCTGTCTATATTGTATGATGGAGTACACTCTCCTTGTATAATTTAACAGCTTTATTTAAAATGTCTGTTATCCCTGTATAAAACGCTGCTGTGTGCTCTGAGATTGCCACAGCACAAGCAAGCTCACTCATCACAGACGTTAAGCACGGCCTTATAGAGGCTCAAAGGCACGCGTTCGAAAACGCGGAGCGATCGAGGAGAAGCCCAAGGGAGGCTGTTCTTCATCATGGTCGCATATGCAACCACGTTATACGTCGCGGCTCAAGCCCTGCAGGCGAGCTCCTTGCAGCCGCAGGTGGTGGCCGCCGTCCTCTTCACGTCGGCTGCGTGCACGGTGGCCCTAGCCGTCCTCCTGGCCTTGCTGCGGCTGCGGCCGCCGTGGTGGTGCGCGTGCGCCGTGTGCGAGGCGTACGTGACGGCGTCGTGGACAGCCGAGTTCGACAACCTCTGCGACTGGTACGCGCACCTCCTGCGCCTCGCGCCCGGGCGGACCGTGCACGTGCACGTGCTCGGCAACGTGGTCACCGCCAACCCGCCCACCGTCGACCACATGCTGCGCGGCCGCTTCGACAACTACCCCAAGGGCGCCCCCTTCTCGGCCATCCTCGCCGACTTCCTCGGCCGCGGGATATTCAACGTCGACAGCGACTCCTGGCTCTTCCAGCGCAAGCTCGCCGCCGCCGAGCTCGCGTCCCCAGCGCTGCGCTGCTTCGCGGCGGGCGTCGTGGCCTCCGAGCTGCGGTGCCGACTCATTCCTCTGCTTTACTCTGCAGCCGGCGGCGACGGAGACGGAGACAGCGGCGAGAGGCTGCTGGACCTCCAGGACGTGTTCCGCCGCTTTGCCTTCGACTGCATATGCAGGATCTCGTTCGGCCTTGACCCCGGCTGCCTGGAGCTGTCGCTGCCCATGTCGGCGTTCGCGGACGCGTTCGACACGGCGTCGATGCTCTCCGCGCGACGCGCGACGGCGCCCATGCACGTGTTCTGGAAGCTGAAGCGGCTGCTCAACGTCGGGGAGGAGCGGGAGCTCCGCGACGCCATCCGCCTCGTCGACACGCTCGCCGCTGAGGTCATCCGGCAGCGCCGGAAGCTCGGCACCGCCGCCTCGGGCGACGACCTCCTGTCGCGCTTCATGGGCTCCATCAACGACGACAAGTACCTCCGCGACATCGTCGTGAGCTTCATGCTGGCCGGCCGTGACACCGTCGCCTCGGCTCTCACCGCCTTCTTCCTGCTGCTCTCTGACCACCCCGACGTGGCCACCGCGATCCGGGACGAAGTTTCCCGCGTCTCCGGAGATCACAGAGACGGCCACGCCGCCGCCGCCGCCAGCTCAGAGAAGCTCAAGGACATGCACTACGTGCACGCGGTGCTCCACGAGTGCATGCGGCTGTTCCCGCCGGTGCAGTTCGACTCCAAGTTCGCGGCCGGCGACGACATGCTCCCTGACGGCACGTTCGTCGCAAGGGGCACCAGGGTGACCTACCACGCGTACGCCATGGGCCGCATGGAGTCCGTGTGGGGCCCCGACTGCGCCGAGTTCCGGCCGGACCGCTGGCTCCACGACGGGCGGTTCGTGCCGGAGAGCCCCTACCGGTACCCGGTCTTCCAGGGCGGCGTGCGCGACTGCATCGGCAGGGAGCTCGCCATCATGGAGATGAAGTCCGTCATCGTCGCCGTCGTGCAGAGCTTCGACATCGAGGCGGTCGGCCGGAGCTCCCACTGGCCAAAGTTCGCGCCGGGCCTTACCGCCACATTCGCCGGGGGCGTGCCTGTCAGGGTGCGGCGGCGAGCTCGTGTCAGCGAGCTCCGACCACCACCAAGTTAACGTCACCACGGCACGCACGATTTGCTCGTCTTATTCGAAACAGAGCAAGCAAGCACGGCGAGTGCGGTGGGTTCTTGGCCTCCACTGGAGTCTGAAGATTCCTCCGATAAGGTCATCTGGTCATGGCCCTGCGGACGGGATTAGTCTAATCCGATGCCCGCTTCTCGCACATGCATAAAGGGGGGGGGGGGGGGGGGGGGGGGGGGGGGGGGGGGGGGGCGCGGGGTGGTCGCCTCTCTATGTCAGCATGTGTGCTTATTCTTTCCAACTTTCAAAGTAGTATTGTCGAAAAGAAAGTTTGCAGATTCAAAGTTGCAGAATGCATGCACATCTAGATGTTCTAGCTTCCTCGTGGACATTTTCTATGAGGAGGGAACAACAATTATTGCAAGGTGGTCGGGCAGCGAATTAGAAAAATGCAGTTGATATTCTTTATTCCAGCTCAGCGCGTTAGTTAGATTTTTACGGTGGAACCTATCCACCAGGTTCGAGTTTTTGACTCAGTGTAGCTACCCGTCCAATCTTATGGTTTGTTGTCCTGTCGTCGAGAGGTGTTCATAGTGTGCATGGGTGTGTTCAAAGTGGTGAAAATGTGGTGTAAGCGTGCAATTTGTAACGTGTTTCAAAGTGATTGTACATATGCTTATACGAGTATATGTGTTTACATATGTTTCATAAAAAGAATAAAAAATGTGTTAAGTCATTTGGGTAGTTATGCTATTTTATAGCTAGTGACGAGCTAGCTTTGACCAGCATTTCTATAACATATATACTCCATAACATATAAATTAAAGTGTTTTTTCATCGATTATGAGTACTAACATTGATCTTATCCGACTAACTAACATTTTACATATTAATGTTTGAAATTTAAAATGTTTAGCAGAAATCAATTCCAAGGTGACTTATCTTTTTTCTTCTCCACAAATGATAAGCATATTTAGTCCGAGGAAAAGTCATACAAAATTCCTTTAATTTTCCTTATAATAATATGTTGCCAATTGCTAAAATCAATCTAATTTTAGAACACAAATATCTATTGATGAGTTTGCATAATATTTGACAACAATTGCTTGTCAGGACTTGTAAAATTTGACTTTTCCCTAGCCAACGCTTGTCATTTCTAGACGGACTAGCGAAGGTTACTTATATATGTGTGCGTTAGGACATGCGCAATGTAGGATGCTTAGGTATGAGTACTTAGAAGGGATTGAAATGTCAGATCATGAAACACCTGCATAAAAGTTAAACTCTTTTATGTAAACTGGTGATAATTTGCTTAATTTCTTTGTTAGCACACTTTAAGCACCTAGTGCCAAGTTAAGCATCTTATATACTTCATTCATACAAGCACTAATTGGTGCATGTGACGTGGAACAAAACTGATATTTCAGCTGAGCACCCTATTCTACGTTCTTATTTGACTTAGCTTTAGGATCTCGAATTGCACACGTGTCAGAAATAGATATGTGTAAAGGAACGAAGTATCAGGTAATTAAAAGGAAGTGGACATGCATTTGAACTCAAGGTGTCAGGTTCATAAAACCCGGTGTCCCTCGGGTACCGGCTTCCATGCCAAGGCTCGGCCCAAGAGTCTAAAACGACAGGCCGGAAGAGCGGCCTAGTCACTGACCGGAAGGTCTGTCCGAAGAGAAACAGCTACCGCTCGTCGGCTACTTCGGCCCACCTCTCCGACCGGAGCGCTCGCTTCGACTCTAGCCGCCTCCGGACGGCCTCTCCGATCGGAAGGCCTGGCCCAAAACACTACTTCCGACTCCAACCCCGCGTCTCCGACCCGGGTTCGCAGGAACCCTGCTCACCGCTCTTCTCCGACCGACGCACTCAGAGCCGACTGGAGCCATCTGATTGGGGACGCCCGCCCGGTAGGAACCAGAAGACGTGTGGAGAAAAGCAAGGCAAGGCTCACAAGTCAAAACCATTGTACCAGGGACCATACCTTGCACGGAACAATACTCTGCAGCCACCCTGACACAAACAGTATTGTAGGCGCCGCTAAAACTCCCATACGGTAAGGCCTCCCACGTGCCTCTGGGCATCGATAGCGTTATGGGTGTCGGGATTTACCGTACCGGGTGAACAAAGTGAGACTCCTCACATGCCTCTAGGCATCAAACAGTATTTGCAGGTACCGACGTCTACCATCCCAGAAAAAGGCAGCACGACCTCCCGCATGCATCTGACATTCTATAGTGACATCAACAGTGTTGTAGCTGCCTACCATTATCTTGTACCCGCCGGCATGGGCAACAAGGCTCGGAAGGCGTGGGCAACAAGGCTCAGTAGCATACGAATCCTCACCCTCTTACTTGTAAAGCCATCCCCTTTATCTATAAAAGAGGACGCGCCCCCTCCAACAAAAGGAGAGCCCTTCTTGAAGATAACAAGCACCGATCAAGTTCACTAGCTCACAACCACAGAACCGCCGGGTTCGGACTCCAAGCACATGCTTGAACACTTACTCATAGCGCAGCTCCGTCGCTCTCGGCCCTTCCGACCAGAGCCGACTGGACCTCTTGTACACCCCTTTTTCCTCCTTCTCGTTTGTAACCCCACTGCAAACTTCGAGCACCTGGGCTCAGGAATAAAGTCACTAACCGGCCCAAACTGGACGTAGGGCACGTTGCCTGAACTAGTATAAATCATGTGTCATTGAGTGCTAGGCCACCTCTGATCACAATGTACGGCAAAACTACAAATATTCACTAGTTGGTCACTTTCTGCACCGACAGTTGGCGCCGTCCGTGGGGAAGACATTGTACGTTCAACACTTGTTGGTCATCGGATGGCCCACTTTTCCGCCACCCTCGTCGTGGCAGGCTTGGGCGATACGATTCGCTTCGGCTCGCTGGAGTTTCCCGCACTCTCACCAGCTGGGGTGTGGGCTACACCCGTCTTCGAGCCATCCCAGGCCTTCCTCTTTGGAAGCCTGGACTTCATCGCCGACCGACTCGGCGTGCTACACCTCCGCGAGGAGGCTCATGTCCCGGTAACCGTCAGAGGAGCGCCTTCCATTAACTCTAGGATGCATGGCTTCGACGACGCGGCATCTGCACTTCTTTCCAAGCAAACTCTCTGCTCAAACCCCGTTGTAAGCAATATGCATACTGTTATTTACTCTTTGCTTACTGTCTCCCACCGATCACCCGGAGGGACTGTATTGCCCACACCACAAACACCATACGATCGAATCCCCTACGGCCTCACGTCCTCTACGGATGCGTACGCTCGGGGGCTTCGAAGGATGCTGGCGTCAACCCCCTCGCATCCGAATTCGTGGGAATGGCAGGCAACGCCCCTGCTGAACTCCCAGATGGCGAGGACGAGAGTGACGGTTCCAGCATCGGCGACATGGCACCCCGCCACCATCTGTCCTGGGAGTGTGCTATGGCGGACGCTCTGGGACAGCCGCCGGTGATTGTGGAGTCTACGCAGACTCACACCCCTCCGGACCCGCGTGCGGGGGCCCTCGCGTCTGCGCAAGCGCACGCTGAGGAATTACGACAACAGCGGCAGAACCAGCCGCCGCCTGCATTGGCGTAGTCGGTACAGCACGTTGCACCACATGCGCGTGGCCCGGCAGGTGGAATCATGGTCGCGCCTGTTAGGTCCAACACAACATCGTGAAAGAGGGGAACTGAAACATCCTCAATTTTTCCATGAAGGGAAAATCCATAGAATGAATTATAATATGATAAACCAAGAACTGATTCCATCATATTATCATATTTCAGTTGATGTCACAGTCATACATCGTAAGGTTATAAGAATACAAGACATTACATCACTGGGAAACACACCTATTACGGAGTTAATCTAGCGGAAGACTATCGAGTGAAGGTTCCTCCTTCACGGGCATCATCAGAGTTGGCGTAGTGCAGCGTAGATTCCATCTCCGAACCAAACTTGAGCGTAGGCACGAGACCTTCTAATCCTTCTAAAGTCAGCATCTCTGAGAAGCAGGAAAATCTGCATACCGCCAGATGTGTGCAGGCCATGGTCAGCACCGATGAGCTTTAGTGGAAAAGATAAAACAAGAGGATCTGGCGATCCTAACATTTGGCTGTGGTTTGCATCCTTAGCGCACAAGAAGTAAGTAACAGTAGTAATGTAATAATAATATTTAGTTTTTAACACATTCTCAGCCACACACATCCACATCCATCCATATCCATCCACCATCCCATCCCAACCATAACCACACCACCATCACCACATCTCATCTCACACACTCAGGTCGACAGGCCGACTCCCTCTCGGCACTTGTCTCAACGGCCCGCAGCCCCTGGCTCATGGCCGGAAAATACCCCAACCCTGGAGGGAGAATAGAAGGACTCATCTCCTATCTAGTCTAAGCGAAACCCAGGAAAGGTCCATAGCCGACAAGTCAGCATATGTATCGATCGATCAACCAAACACTCTGCAGAGGTTTTACATACCCACAAGATAGCCATCCTCGACGGTGCCCCGTCTAGGCAGATTCCGGCCGCTTGCTAGCCTAGAACGATGCCACACTACCTCTCAACCCTAGAACATCCCAAGTCTAGTCTGGGATGGCTAATACTGTGAGTCGTAGATAGAGCCGGGGCCCTCTGGATGTCAAGAGCTAGGTCCACAGGGCCTCCTAAAGTCTCGGAAGGGTGTGGGGGAAACCGCACGCCCCGTACCTCCTTGCACATGTTCGCCTAGCAGTAGTGGCATCGCTATACCAAGTAGTCCGACTGTCCTACACCATATAGGGCGAGTAGGATGTAAAGGATTCCCGGTGAGTCTGAGTACTAGTAAGTCCTTAGGGATTGACCAAGCCAGAATGTCTTCGTCAGGGTTTCCATTTTACGTGCCACCACAGCACCTCCACCCTAGGCTCCTCCCATCATAGGTTCACACCCAAGGCCACCTCCAATTACCATTTACCCGCCACAGGTATTCCATATCCAAGTGCCTAGGTAGCACCAAATGGCAAGACTCGCCCCAGGCTCGTCGTTATTCCAGCTCGGTCGACGCAACCCTCACTCTCCATGCACCCAAGGCACACACGCAGCACGCTCATACACCACCGAGTCCGGCTTCCCAAGCCAAACCATTCCTAGGGGTTCACCACCAGCATCATATCCCCGATATAATGCGAAGTGGAGTTAATAATAAGTATAGTGGTGTAATATGCAAGCAAGCAGGCAAGTCAGCATATATAAGTGAGCGAATGCGCAAAGCAGGGTGACGTGGTAGAGTGGGTTGCATCAGGGTGATAATGGCTTAGGTAGTAGCATGCATCAATATATTAGCAAATGGTTAAAGATAAAGCGCTAGCAGTTCTAGATATTATGCAATGTCTAATAGGTTTCTCTAAAAGAGGGTGCTGCCATGACACCTGCGATGTAGAGGTAGTAGTGGTACAATTCTCCATTCGTTGGTGTTCCATTAGCGGGGTCACCTCCTCCTACGTTTACTCCATTCCGTAGTCCTTGTCGTCGTCCACGTTCTCTTGGTCCGATCGTCAGCTACTCCACGAAGCGACACACAAGGCAAGAGAGCACTCAACACTCGAAAAGACGACAAGACGCAGGAAAATCCAATAACACCAGCGAGGCAATAAGAGATACACGGCTTAGCCCTCTCGGCGGTTGTCCGATTTCCTCAGGCCAAAGAATCACAAGTGGTGGTTTGCTAAGCACAAGTTTAAGTCATGGCCAAGCCAGTATGGATTTAGGATAGATGGTTTAAGCCAAAGCTTATCCATAGCAACACCATGGCTCACGACCTTCGATTCGGGCATCATGGAAAGGACAGGAATCAGGGGACGGGCCCAACGAAGGAAGAACGACGGGGTTCGGCTCTTATAGTCTTATCCCATAAGTCACTATTGGATACAAGAAGCAGACAAGAACGAATAATACTTTTGTGACTTGGCTCCAATGTACTTCGGCTTGTCCGCTATGGTAGAAAGCGGTAGCACAAAGAGATTGGACAGCAACGGGTTCTCTCAATCCACATGACATAATAACATCGGGAGCCGAGAAGAGAATTGCTCAGCAAAACAAAGGAAGCGAGGGTTAGTTAGACACATCCATGTCATGTTCTCAGACACATCTTCAAGAAAGATGGTTTTAGACGGCCGATCGGGTCGACATGCACGGGTCCGAGGTATGACATAGACTATAGCTTCGCTAACTAAAAAGAGATAGTTTGGTCTTTGATCCAATTGCCATGGACAAGGCGGGATCGAACAGAGCGGGCTAATAGGGCAATAACAGCAAAGAACGGAGGTCTGCTCCTTCCAACACACACGCCACGATAGAAGATAGGGCATCGAAAGGAGCGACTCACTAAAGAATACAAGTGCACATACCATTCATAGGGTACCCGAGCTAGGTGCACTAGCACTAAGTCATCTCTCTGATTCATAACGGTGCGGTGGTCACCGTGAGAATCGAAGAAACATGATGGTCGAACGGGGTACAAACACACAAGGGCTTGAGCACGAAGAAGCAAATGAAAGAGAGAAGCATAGCTCCATGATCATGGTGAGGCGGACTCGCGGTCACAAGCTATACCAACACGTGTTGGCATCCATCGTTCCACGATTGTTATCTCCCAGGTCATCTCCCACAGGCTAGGTCACGAAAGGCTCGATGTGAGCGGGTGATATCCACATCGATATCAATATCGATATCGAATCCATCGCGACCATGTCCTAGGGCCGAAGGTAGGAGTTAACACTCGTAGTATTATGAAGTCGACTAAAGAGCGAGGGGTCGAGTTACACTCGGCATCACGGTCATGGTGAGATGGACCCCGTGATCGTAACGTTCGAACGAGGTACGATCCCTCAGCCGGCTCGAAGGCTCGGCACACAGGCAACAACACCAACAACCAGCGATAAGAACCAAACACGACCGAAAGACGCAACTACTCGACACGACTGTGGAGTAGCACATTCCATAGCTAGGTGATAGATGAATTCCTGTATGGCAGACATATAGATGGGTTGTAAGGACGGAGCATATCGGAGATAACATATGTATACAGAAAGATAGAAGACGGGGGCTTTCTATGGTCATGGTAAGATATCGACTATGGCTCGATTGTGTAGCGAGGGCATGGATGTCCAAAGGATATCATGGCTTGTCCCAGAAGGTCACGACTTGCATTTGGCCAGTAATGGCCAACAATGGCTTACCATAGATTCGATTGGCCAGTCTTGCGCGGCTACGGTTGGCCATGGTTGGCCGGGCATGGCTAAGAGTGTCGAGTCAGTGGCTTGGTCATAGATCATGGCCGAGGGGTGCTTGGAACCATATGGTGGCATTCCAGGGCATCGTACATGACTTGCGTGAACGGTGTGAGCGCAAGCAAAGAGTGGGCTCTTCAATTTTGAGGGGTCGAGAGTACTTAAGGGTTGGTCCACAACGTAGGGCTTGATTTTAGAAAGATTACAAAACTGGTTTCACAATTTTCCGATGCCATTCGAATTTAATATGAATTTTCAAAGCTTAGATTGATTCCTAAAAAGAAAAGGGGCCGCCTGTTCCAGTTGGGCTGCTACTGTGCTGGCTCCGAGGTGCAGTGGGCCTGGTGTCTTGCTCGAGGCCGAATTGGGCTTGGTGCAGCCGGCCGGCCCACGAGCAAGAAGACGGAGGGGAGGCCACGGGCCAGTGCTGGGCTGGTGTTTTTATCCGGTTAGCAAGCCGTCCAGTTGGGCTTTTGCTTGGGCTGCTATTGCTGCCGTAACAGCCCAACAGCAAGAATGGGGAAGCCAGTGTTGGGCTTCTTGCCTTTGGAGGGGGCTACGCCGGCCAGGCCAAATCAGCGGCGGCTGGCGATGTCGTGCATCTAGGCCGGGTGTCTGTGCATGTGCACCATGGTCCATGTGCGAGGGCACGTGCGGGTGCGGCGGGGCGGTCACACCGCTGTCGTGACGTGCTTGTAGGGTGACGGCAAGGCCAGGGCAGCCCAGTGGTAGTCCAGAGCCGCTTGCTGGGGGCGTTTTGCTCTCGCGTGAGCATGACGTTCGTGTGTGGGAGCCGAGTGCAAGTGCGTGCGTGCGTTCTTTGCTATCCGTGCAGTGCGAGCTCAAGGCGAGGGCGTCGATCAGCAGGTCTGTGCAGGAGCTCGTGGGCGGTGCTCGCCGGCGTCGTGCACATGATGGCGATGAGACCGCGTGGCAGCGAGGCCACGACGAGGCTTCGGTTGGGCTGCTCGCACTGCTATGCTCCACGCGATCTAGGAAGAGGAGACACGGCTCATCTGTGCTCCAAGCGGCCTACTGAGAGGCTAGCCCAGAAGTAAATGAATCAAGCCAACAGGGTCATCCCGGTGGCCAGGAGCCCAACGCGGTCCACGCCGGCGAGGCGTGCGCTAGGCAGGAAGGGCGTGACGGCGAGGCTAGTAGGTGAAATCTACGGCTTCCTTGGACGCCAATGTGCACACAGAGCATACTAGAATGTGGCGTCTACGGTTCATTGGAGCGCATGGCATCGAGGGGCCCTCGCGACATCGGGACGGCGGCTCGCCGTGGGCGGGCTTGGCCACGGCGGTGTCATGGCGACGTTCGGCGCCATGGTTCGTGGTTTTGTTGGGATGGGGTCGGTCCGGTGCTTGTGCGGTGCGCGTGTCCATGAGCCGGTGGTGGCTCAGGCCTCCGCGTTCCATGGTGCAGAACGCCATGGCCGGCGAGAACGGGCGGGGCTGGTAAAGAGGCATGGCAACGCTCACCGGTGGATGTGGTCGAGGACGTAGTCGTGGATGTGCTGTCATCGTAGTGGAGCGAAGACGTCACGTGGCGAGGCCGTGTTAGAGCGGCGACATCGTGGAACAAGCTCGCAGTTCAAGGCTTCGAGCGTCGTGGCTCTGGTGGTGTGGCGCTAGGTGGAAGAAGGCATTGGCGCAGCTCCGCTGTTCCGGTAGATGAGGACGAAGTGGTGGACGTCGAGAAGGCGGAGGCGTGGCGCGAATGTAGAGCGTGGATCTTCGGCTCAGCGGTGCTCATTGGCGAGGAGGCAGCAGGGCTCGCGGTCCTGGGCGTCGAGGATTCCCGCTGTCGACGCGGTGGGTGTGCTCCCGGGTGGCTAGGCCGGTGCGCGATAGAAGCAGTGCGCTGGGGTCACGGTTGCACGCCACGATGTCGGCGGGGTCGTGTGGTTGGCGAGGAGAGAGGCACGGCGAGACACCGATGGCGTGGCCGTCCTCGCGGCAAGCTGGAAGGGAGGAATAGGAGGCTGGGTGGCAGCGCGGATGGATGATGGAGTTGGAAGCGGCGGCGGCTGCTGGTACTTTTAGGCGCTACGCCTAGGGTTCCAGGGCAAGGCCCCGGCGTCCGTGCTGTTGATGCGACGGGCGCATGACGTGGCATGCATCCGATGCTAGGAGCAGGTGGGCATCCATCGGCATTGGCTGCTGTTTGACGGAAAGTAGCGAAGCGTCTCGGTACGGAGAGGATGAAGGAAACGGCCGGGCAACGGGAAAGCTAACAGCGTCCGTGGCTCCTTCACGTTGAGCGTACGCGAGTTGGTCCGTGCAGCTGGCTGGTGGGGCTACTAGCGGCGACGTCAGCTGTTCTCGCGTAAGGAGCACGCGGTGCTTGGGCGCGTGCGACGCGCATGAGGGAGGTTCGAGCATGCTATTCACGTGAGAGGCAAGGAAGAGGTGCTTGGGCTGTTGCTTTTGTTTGGGCCTAGGCCAAGCTTCACGTACTAGAATGGAAATAGGAGCATGCATGATCGTGCAATTTAGGAGCATGTCATTGGGTGATACAGGATGGATACGTGCCACTTCTTGATTTAGCCTTACGTGCTTCATGTAACTGAGTTACGAGGTACAGGTGCATGCACGCATGCTGTGCAGCCTGTTGGTCAAGAGATTAAGGAGATAGGGATTTCCTAAACTGGTTCTAGGGTTCGTGATGAGTGCACCGGTGTCTGTGACATTGATGTGACAGCCTGTATGACGTGGCAATCATTTGGAGGCACGGGCAGGTGAGCATTCTAGGAAGGTTCCAGAAGGGAAACGTCGAGGCTTGGTCTCGTTGGTCCAAGTTTTTTTATAGAATGAGAGAGGTTCACGGGAGAGTTGGAATAATCCCGCAAGGAATCCAAGGGAGTTGCTATAGATTGTGCTTCTCCAAAATGAAACCAAGACTCAAACATGAGGCAACAAAAGAGCTCTGGCAAATCTCTACAAACAATTCTATATGCATGCAACGTTTCGTTAGCGGGTTTGACTCATGTTTGACCTAACGTTTACATGCTTCACACGATTACAGGAAAAATTTTAAAAAGTTCGTAATTTTGGTTTCTAGAAAAATCCAGGTTGTTACAGGAATGATCTCCCCCAATTCGTCTGGGCAGGCCAGAACATCGCTGCTACGGCAATGCTTCTGCGTAGCGTTCCCGAGCCCATCGACCTCCGGGAGCGGGCAGTCTACCGGAACCTTCGGGTTCTAGTAGAAGCCGCCGCCGTCCAACAGGCGAAAAGCTCCGCGTCGCGACTCCGACCCGCACCCTCTCTCCCCGCCGAGGGAACAGGGACGTGCCAGACGGATCGCTCCATTCACTCGCCTCTATAGCCGTTAGGCGCGGCTCGGGGGGCGGCAGCCCTACCACGGTTCGGCCTGGCGCCTGCCCCACACCAACCGCTGGTACCCGAGTGGCCCGATCCACACCAGGACGCTCGTAGCATCGTCAACAGCCGGCATCGGGCCCGACACGATCATGACGTCCACCGTACGGCGACAGGCGACATGGATCCCGGTCGAACCATCGAGGGGAGCTGTGAAACATGCCCCAGGCGCGGTCGCTGGACATACGACCGGAGCCTTAGCCTTGAGGGCCTAGGACCATGGGCCTTCAGCCGACGTATCCGGAGAGCACCGTTCCCGCAACGATTCCGGCCACCCACCAACATCGCCAAATACACCGGGGAGACAAACCCAGGCATTTGGCTCAAAGACTTTTGGCTCGCCTGTCAGGCCAAAGGAGTGGATGATGACTATTTCATCATTCAGTATCTTCCCATTTGTGTGGGGGAACATGTTCGGGCATGGCTTGAATTTCTCCTGCACGACAGCGTCCGCGACTGGGCGGATCTCAAGAGGGTCTTCGTCTGGAATTTCTAGGGGACGTATGTCCGTCCTAGAAACTCATAGGACCTCAAGAGCTGTCAGTAGGAGCCCAGCGAGTCCCTATGGGATTACATCCATAGGTTCTCCCAACGATGGAACTCCCTCCCGGATGTCGTCGACGTAGACGTCATTAGCGCATTCCTCTCCGAGACAAACTACGAGTCCCTGATCCATAAGCTTGGCTGCCTAAAACCCTGTACCACCCGTGACCTGCTCGATGTCGCCACTAACCACGCCTCTGGCGAGGAGGCGGTCGGAGCAGTCTTCGGTGGAGGCCAGGACAAAGGCAAGGCCAAGCGCATGGACCCAGACGAGGGCCCCTCCACATAGAGGGGCAAGAAGAACAAAAAGGATCGGTGCCGATCGAACAACACCACGATGGTAGCCGTGGCTAATCGCATGGGCAAGCAACCCCAATAAGGGCTGCCTGACCACTTCAATAAGCTCATGGACAGCCCGTGCACCAACCACACCTACCCCGTCAAACACCTCTACAAGGACTGCAAGCTTCTCAAACATTTCCTCCGATAGGCCGATGGGCCAAAGGAGGGAGATGGCAAGGAGGCGGCGACCAAGAAAGGAGGCACGGCAGGAAAGGACGGGGACGTTTTCCCTAATGCTAATGAATGCATCATGATCTTCGGTGGGTCCGACACCATCTGGTCCAAGCGACAGCACAAGGTTCGCTATAGAGAGGCATGCGCCGCCGAGACGGACATCCCCTCCTTCCATAGATGGTCGGAATCTCAGATCACCTTCGATCAGAGGGATCATCCCTCCCACGTCGTGAGACTAGGACACTTCCCGCTCATTGTTGACCCCATCGTCCGCAAGAAGCGCCTTACCAAGGTGCTGATGGACAGAGGCAGCGGCCTCAACATCCTATACGTCGACACACCACGATGCCATGCGCATCCCCTGATCGAAGCTCCACCTGGTGGGCTCCCCCTTTCATGGGGTAATCCTAGGAGCGCAGGCATACCCGCTCGAACAGATCGATTTGCCCGTCTCGTTCGGTGGCCGGGCCAACTTTCGCTCGGAGATCCTAACCTTCGAGGTAGTGGACTTTCTAGGGTCCTACCATGCCATCTTGGGGTGGCCATGCTACGCGAGATTCATGGCGATCCTCAACTACACCTACCTCAAGCTGAAGATGCCAAGACCAAACAATGTCATCACCATGAGTAGCGCCTTTTTGCATGCCCTCGCGTGCGACCACGAGCACTACGAGCTCGCCACCGTGGTCGTCAACTCGTCCGAGCTCCTGCAGCTTGGGGAGTCATCGGCTCTAGCAGTCCCAGACTACAACAAACCAACTTCCTCGATGGCCTTCCATCCGCTTGAAGAAGCCAAGGCGGTGGGAATCGACCCCGCCAACCCAACCAAGACGGTTCGGATCAGGACCCAGCTCCCAACCAAATAGGAATGCGAGCTCGTCGACTTCATTCGCAACAATTGCGATGTCTTCGCATGGTAGCCCTCTGACATGTCGGGGATACCGCGGGAGGTCACCGAGCACGTGTTGCGCCTTATCTCGGGCTCAAAGCCCACCAAGCAGCGGCTGTGTCACTTCGACAATGAGAGGCGTAGGGCCATAGGTGAACAGATCGCCAAGCTCTTGGCAGCAGGATTCATCAGAGAGGTATTCCACTTCGACTGGCTCACCAATCCCGTTCTTGTCAAAAAGAAGACCGGGAGGTGGAGAATGTGTGTTGATTATACTAGGCTCAACAAGGCATGCCCAAAGGATCACTTTTCTTTACCGCGCATAGACTAGATAGTTGACTCCACCTTGGGTTGCGAGATCCTCTCCTTTCTAGATGCCTACTCAGGCTATCACCAGATCACGATGAAAGAATCTAATCGGCTCGCGACCTCGTTCATCACTCCGTATGGTTCGTACTGCTACGTAACCATGCCTTTCAGCCTAAAGAACGCTGGCGCCACCTACCAAAGGTGCATGCAGTAATGCTTCGCTGACCAAATCGACCCGCTCGATTAGCCTGATCAAGTTGAGCGACCGAAACCAACAATTGCCGTCTATGTTGATGACATAGTGGTCAAAATAGTGAAAGCTTATGACCTGATCGCAAACCTGGCCGCGACATTCGTGAACCTCCGAAGGTTCAACATCAAGCTGAATCCCGAGAAATGTGTTTTCAGGGTTCCGAAGGGGAAGCTGCTCGGATACATCATGTTCGAACGTGGCATCGAGGCCAACCCTGAAAAGATCACGGCCATCTCCAACATGGGCCCCATATGCAATGTTAAGGGCGTACAAAGGCTCACCGGCTGTCTGGCTGCCCTAAGCCACTTCATCTCCCGGCTCGGCGAACGGGGGATGCCACTCTATAAGCTCCTCAAAAAGATGGACGCCTTCGTTTGGACTGAGGAGGCCCAGCAGGCTCTGGAAAGCCTCAAAGCATCCCTGGCATTGGCCCCAATCCTCGTCGCTCCCAAACAGGGAGAACCCCTCCTCCTTTACATCGCGGCAAGCAACCACGTGGTTAGTGCCGCCCTGGTCGTCAAAAGGGAGGAGCCAGGACACTAGCTCAAGGTACAGCGACCCATATGCTTCGTCGTGGAGGTACTCACCGACCCCAAGGTCTGGTACCCCCAGGTGCAAAAGCTCCTATACGCCATTCTAATGGCGACCAGGAAGCTCATGCACTACTTCACGGACCACAAAGTTGTGGTCGTCACTTCATACCCACATGGAGACATCATTCGCAACCGCGACACCATGGGGTGGATCTCCAAGTGGGCACTCGAACTCAAGGGCCATGACATCAGGTATACCTCTCGTACCGCTATTAAGTCTTAGGCTCTCACAGATGTTGTCGCCGAATGGACGGAGGTCCAGCTACCGACCGTAGACGTCACCCACGAGTACTAGACAATGTACTTCGACAGGTCCATAATGGCGCCCAGCTTAGGGGCTGGAGTGGTTCTGATCTCCCCAGATGGAAGTAGGCTCCACTACGCCATCCACGTCCATTTTTTAGCTTCAAACAATGTTGCGGAATACGATGCCCTTATCAATGGACTACGCATCGCCATCGAACTTGGCACTACGCGACTCTATGTTCACGGCAACTCGGAACTAGTCATCGATTAGGTCATGAAGGAGTCTTCCTGCAAAAGTCCCATCATGGCAGCATACTGCCAAGAGGTGTGTAAGGTCAAGGACAAATTCTAGGGGATCGAACTGCATCATGTCCCTCGAAGGGACAACGATGCCACCGATTTCCTTTCAAAATTGGCCGCCAGGCGGGATCCATCCCCAAGTAGGGTCTTCATCAACGACGCCCTCAAGCCATCCGCCCGCATCCTAGAAAGTCTGATCTAGACACACCCCGATGCCCAGCCGGCGCTCGGGGGCTCTGACCCCGACGCCAAACCAGCACTTAGGGGCTCCGATCCTAGTACCTCTATGACGATGTCACCCACAAACGTCGCCGTATTGGCAATCGATCAAACTAACTGGCGAGTACCACTACTCGCCTACCTCCTCAAGGAGGTTCACCCACCTGAAAGGACTGAAGCCTGACGGATCGCTCGACGCGCCAAGACCTTCATCGCGCTCGGTGATGAACTCTACAAACGGAGTCTGTTAGGGGTACTCATGAAGTGTATCCCCACCAACTAGGGGAAGCAGCTCCTCCTCAAGGTCCACACCAGAATTTGTGGACATCATGCGGCCCCAAGGTCGCTGGTCGGAAAAGCCTTTCATCAAGGTTTTTACTGGCCCACCGCGCTACGAGATGCAGAGGAGGTCATCCGTAGATATGAAGGATGCCAGTTCTATGCTCGGTAAACACATCTGTCGGCACAGGAACTCCAAACCATCCCCATCACCTGTCCATTCGTGGTCTGGGGCCTCGACATGGTGGGACCCCTCAAAAAGGGCCTAGGTGGTTTCACTCACCTACTCGTAGCAGTCGACAAATTTACCAAGTGGGTAGAGGCCAAGCCCATCACAAACATCCGCTCGAAAGAGGCGGTCAAATTCTTCATCGACATTATCTACCGGTTCAGCGTTCCTAACTGTATCATCACTGACCATGGAACCAACTTCACCGGAAAGAAGTTCCTAGACTTCAGTGATGGATATGGCATCATGATCGACTGGGCCTCGATCGGACATCCACGAACCAACGGTCAGGTCGAGCGCGCCAATGGCATGGTCCTCCAAGGACTCAAGTCACGCATCTTCGACAGACTCAACAAATACACCGGACAATGGGTGGCAGAGTTCCCAGCAATCCTCTGGAGTCTAAGAATGACCCCGAACTGATCCACAGGGTTCACGCCTTTCATCCTGGCTTACGGAGCTGAGGCAGTGCTGCCCTCTGACCTAGACCACAGTGCCCCAAGAGTGAAGGCTTTCGACCGCGATCGAGCTGTGGTGGCTCATCAAGACGTAGTCGACCTGCTCGAGGAAACCTGTGAGACGATCGTCATCCGCTCCGCTCGCTATCAGCAAATTCTCCATAGGTACCATGAAAGAAAGATCAGGGGGAGAATCCTCAAAGTCAGCGACCTCATACTCCGGAGGACCCAATCAACAAAGGAAAAACACAAACTCTCTCTGCCATGGGAAGGACCCTATATGGTGACTGAAGTAATCTGACCGGGCACCTACCAACTGGAGGACAACAACGGCAACACTCTCACCAACTGTTTATACTAAAATTTGGAAGGAGAGTCACAAAGACCCAGAAGCTTCCAGGATCGTATCATTAAGGGATCAGTTGCGGGCGGTTAGAAACAGCTGATTTAGACACGAAATCTAGGAATCGGCTTTCTTCGGATAGCGCCAGCAAATAACGACAAGGCTACGATCAACGCTAGGATGAAAACATGTTGGACTCTACAAAAAGGGAAAGATTAGAGTCTAAGTTATCTTAAATTAGGAATATTTTCATTTTTATGCCAAAGTCTGTAACAAATCGTGCTCAAATAGGATTCATGTTTAGGCTCCGGGTGTAAATACCAAACCCCGGTTATTGTAAGAGGGAACCAATCAATCAAATACAAGTCAATTACTTTTTTTGGCTCCGGCCACCCCTTAGGAGTAGGAATAGAGTAGATCTTGGTGAGTTCTTCAGCAAGTATGGCTACATCGATCCGGTCGACCTCCACTGCTTGTTGTAAGTACTGTCATGGTTTATACCTCTGTTCGTATGGCTGCAACGATCCGGTCGACCCCCACTGCGGCTCTGGTATAAGCTAGTTATCGACTCTTGCCTAATTCAAGTATGGCCTGTGTGATTCTGCCTCGCACCCCACGGCTTGAATTAGATCGAGGTCAAGTTATCGGCTCCACCTTTGAATGGCAGTGTTTGGTAGATTCATTAAGTTACCGATATTGCTTATTGCTTTCATTGTTTATCTAATTACAGCAATATCACTCTGCCCGATTGAGATTGATCTAGATCGACCTTATATCTTATTTAACCCATCATTTGCTAATCTTAAACAAATCTAATCTACATCTTAAATAATGAGTTATGTTTTTATTGGCTATTATATATCAATCTTAATCGTGCAAAGCGTGCGGTTAAGGCATGTTTGATCTTGAGTATATCTATTGGTTAGCGAGAACTGTTCCATGGCCCATCATCATGGCCTATGGGATTCTGCCTCTCACCCCACTATTGGTACCATAGAGTAGGGATCGTTAGTTGGTAGATTCGTTTCTGAAAAGGCATGACCTTAACTGTGCGCTATGCCTAAATCGGTTGTTTAGCCGATATCGAATGCTTTCATGAATAGTTCACATCATGAGATCATTGAAGTAGAGATAAGTTGAAAGATGTGTTAGCCCCATGATTTTGTTATTGTATTATGGCCTGCATGATTCTGCCTCATGCCCCACTGATATTAGTAATGAGTTAGGGTTGTCGAGTCTATTGTTATTTCTACGGCCTGCATGACTCTGCCTCATGCCCCACTGGTCATGGCGATAGATGAGATCTAACATGTTCATTAGATTTATCTTTATTTGATAGTTGAGCGGTGTTGAATTATTTCTTTATATAAACAGGAGTTCGGTTACTTGTAATCATTGGCTCAGTATAAACCAATCATCATCGATATCTTACTGCCATTGATTAATGTTTGCTTAAATGATATTTATTCTGAATGATAACCGATCCTTCTTCACATGACCCCATGAGCTCTAACTAACTTATTCTCATGAATATACTAGGCTCGGCTATTTAGCTGATTTCCTTCCATATCGGCTCTAATAGCCATACTTTCGGAACTGTCTGGCAACACCGGCAAGTTCCGCCCTTAATTACTGATGAACTTTCTCTCCTTGTCAATTGCAGCGTCAAATTGACTGGCATGCCTTGAGAGGATTGCACAGGATCAACCACCCTACGCTAAAGCTAGGTAGATCTGCTCCATCGAGCGGACCCTTCCGGCTTGCTGCGTGTGTCATCGGCACGGGACGAAATTCTATGTCGACACACGTTTCTGGCATGCCTGGTGGAACACCACAATCGTCATGGCGATTCACAACAACAACAATATCCTTATGGTACATTATGAAGACCTACCTAATGAAGATAGGGATACCATCAACAAAGCTACGAAAGAATTTCAGAAGAAGTATTTGCTGTCCTACACCAAAACGCGTGACAGCACGATTATTCAAAAATTTCCACTACCAAGAGTTCTACTACATGGACAGACAGATACAGTCGAAGCTAAAGAAAGACGTTTCTTTATAGAAGCCATAGACAAATCTGTTCATGATACCCTATCAAGCCGCAATGAAGCTTTCGTTGACGCATTTCACAATGCCATGAAAGAGGCGATTCATGGAATTCCAGTTAGTCAGGTTAGATCGACTTGTTACAATATTCTAGATCTATTGACCCAAGGGACTAATCAAGTCGGCACCAGCCATCAAGAAGCAGCACCAGCTGGTAATGGTGAAGTCCAAGCACTTCAAGGTTCATCTAAACAAACTCTAGGTGCTACCACGAATCAGATACAGTACAATCTTGGACCGTCAATACAGTATGTGCAACAACCGGCAGAGAAAAGTCAGAACCAGATGATCAACTTTGGCACATCAGGCCACATATCGTCATCGGCTCAGAAGATAGCACCATCCGTTCAGAGGATCTGTAGAGATATAGATCCTTATGTCTATAATCAGAGACTTCAAGCAGCAAGCCAGCAAAGGACCCAACAGATTGAGATTCCACAAGGCTATCATTATGGCACGGATTATAACACCCTCCACATGATACCAAATCTAGGATATCAAGGCATGCAGGATTTCAATCCACAGATGGGTCAGTAAGTACCGAGAAATCCAAATCCGCAAGCTGACGAGTTGTGCTGAAGGTGACCGAGATGATGAAGAATCAGTTCGGCCTAAAGTCAAAAGGGCTGACCTTTTCATACAAATGCCCATATCCAGAGTGGTATGATTTGGTCACTCTTCCTACAAATTATAGGCTCCTGGAATTCACCAAGTTCACTAGTCAAGACGGTACAAGCACAATAGAACATGTCAGTCGGTATCTTACACAATTGGGCAAAGCATCAGTTGAGGATGCCCATCGAGTTCATTTCTTCTCCTTGTCCCTGTCAGGGCCGGCCTTTACTTGGTTCTCGTCACTACCAGTCAACTCCATTGCCAATTGGGCTGATCTGGAGAAGAAGTTTCATACATATTTCTACACTAAGACTGGAGAGAAGAAAATAACCAATTTGACAACCATGAGACAGAGGACTAATGAATCAGGCACTAAGTTTCTTCAGAGATTCTAAGAGACTAAGAATCTATGTTTCTCGTTGAGCTTGGTCGATGATCAGTTAGCTGCTTTAGCCGTCCGAAGAATGCTGCCAATGTGGAAAGAGAAACTGTTGGGACAGGAATTTGACAACTTGGGTCAATTGGCTCAACGAGTGGCAGCACTTAATAGCCAATTCTAGAGCATACGCAGAGATACCCGATTTCAGAAGAGCACCTCAGTGGCCAAAGCTTACGATCCATATCCAGTCAATGATGGCTATGAAGATAAAGAAGAAGAGGTTGCTGCAGCTGAATGGAATTGGGGCAAGAAGACAATGATGGTGCCAAATCCTTAGGGGAGAGGAGTTGAGGAGAGTTATGACTTTGATGTTATCAAATTGGACAAGCTCTTCGATTTCTTGATTGAGAAGGGGCAGATCAAGTTGCCCAATGGTCATGTTATGTTGCCCCCTGATCAGTTGAAGAACAAGAAGTTCTGCAAATTCCATAACGCTACTTCTCATTCCACTAATGAGTGCAGAATCTTTAGGCAGCATATACAGAGAGCTATTCAGCAAGGGAGGCTCAAATTCGATACACCTCGGAAGATGAAAGTCGATGATAATCCTTTCCCAGGAGATCAGAACATGGTTGATGCTGGGCTGTTCAAAGAAAAAACTAAGGTTCTAACATCGGCCAAATCAAAAGAAGCTAGAACAGTTGATCCCAAGATACAAATATCGGCTGATGAGTACAGAGAGATTAGAAGACGTCGTGCCATACAAAAGAGCCGATATGAGCAGGGGAAGACGTCGAAAGCAGAGACGTTAAAGCTGTGGGTCACATCTTGGATTCTATTGAATAAATGGCAGCGGTAGAAGGAAAAGGATTATCGGCATTGGTTAAAAGATCAAGCATACCAGCATCAATTAGAAGAAGAGAAGTATGAAAGGGAACAAGCTGAATTACATTGGAATTGTCCCTTCTTTAGACATTGCTGGAATGAAGGTTTAAAGTTGCCTACTAGACATGACTGTCTAGAATGCAGCAATCAATATCGGGAGTATAGGCAATCTCGAATCAACCGCCAGTCTATCCATGCTCAAGATGCATATCATTATAACAACATGGATCGGCGCTTAAAAAACAAAAGTGTTTATGATCGGTTGGGGAAAAGAGTCATTGGATAGAACTAGGCTGATCATGAAGAGAAAGGCGCTGAAAGAATATACACATGGCAGGAAGGCCAGTGGTGCCCAGGAGATTTGATGAGAAGCCAAAAGAGGAGGGTGCAGCGCCTAAAGAACAGAGAGATGGAACAGGCTCAGGCACCCGGTAAAACTCAAGTACGGCGTACCAAGCAGATAGCTTATAAGAGGCAACCATCGGCTAATATCCAAATGGCTTTCCTGTTACCATCAGAATTCAGAGCTCTAGAAGATCAGGAAGTTTATTCAGACTTCGATGAGTCAGAGTATGAAGAGATGGTTGCTAAGTTAACAGTCGTATAGCAAGCGATATTTGACAGACCAGTCAAACATCGGCACTTGAAGGCGTTGTATATGAAAGGTTTTGTTGATGGAAAGCCGATGAGCAAGATGTTGGTGGATGGTGGTGCATCTGTCAATCTTATGCCTTATACTACTTTTCGTAAGCTTGGCAAAGGACCAGAAGATCTGTTGGAAACCGACATGATGCTCAGAGACTTCAAAGGTAACACGTCTAAGACCCAGGGGGCAATAAACGTCGAACTAATAATCGGGAGTAAAACTCTGCTCACCACATTCTTCGTTATTGATGGGAAAGGATCATATAGTTTACTCCTTAGTCGTGATTGGATTCATGCGAATTGCTGCATACCGTCAACCATGCATCAGTGTTTGATTCAATGGCTTGGAGATGATGTCGAACTGGTTCATGCTGATGAGTCTGTAAGCATCGCGACAGCCGATCTAGTCTTTTGGGAACTAGGAGATTTTGAGTGTTTTTCTGACAAGACATGGGAAGGAGGCTTCATTAAAATCAGCAATGAAAGCCAATAGCCGATGCAAGCGATCGGCTCTAAGAGTTTGTTTTAGTAGAAAAGTCACAGCTTCATGTCGACCGTTGGATCAAAGGAAAATGAGTATTAAGTCTTGGAGATGGGTTTAGGCCAACGTACGTGAAGGTTGAGTTAAAGTGTAAATGTGATTCAGAGTTAATGGATTTCTTAAGAGAAGTTCTGTTTCACTTAATAGGACGCTTGACCTGGGTTGATTACTCGTCTGACCTTTTATATTGAAAGTTCTGCGGGACGTTATCCTAGCGTCTGGTCAACACTTGGTAGCCGATTCATTCTCGGCTCTAATAGCCGGTACCAGGAGGGTATCACCTCTAGTTCAAAAATGAAAATCTTCAAAGGCAATAAAAGCCGATACGATATGTATCGCCTATAGAGCAAAAAACAAAAGATAGAAACAGTCATACACAAGAGCATTGTACCGAGGTGCATCCACAGAAGGAACATGAGTCTTTGTTCGTCAGGGTTACCCTAAGTACAAACTATTTAAAGACCTTGTTCACCACATCCCGTGCGGATGTGATGTCCACTATGGCCTCCGCTGCCATGATGAATTCTTCGAGCAGGCCTTCGTGCTACTCAGGGCAATCACCAATCAGGAAACCAACCTCCATAGTATGAAGATCGTGCCCGGTCTAGACTTGCGCTGCAGTTAGAGCCACTGATGCGCCGTGGCGAACACCATGAAGGGCAATCTCCTGGACACAGGCCGGGATATCTTGGAGATGAATGTCGGTGGAGGAACTCCAGGCATTGACGGCATCCACGGCTGCGTTCACCGCCAGTTGGAGAGATTCCAACTATGCTGTCAGGACTGACAATCACGAAATAAGGAAAACATCAAAATAAGAGTAATAAAAATCAGAGTAAGAGGCCTTCATGGAATTCATCTTACCGGCCACCATGGCGTCTGATTCGGCCAGTCGCGCTCGGACGACGCTGGCCTCCTCCTCGGCCGCATGAAGGGTGGCCTGGGAAACCCCGAGGTGAATCTCTAGTTGGCCGTTCTCCCAAGTTGCCTCGGAGTAATGGTTTTGAGCCATCCTCCACTCATGAAGATAGCGCCGGGCGTCGTCGCCGTTGTAGGAATCAGAAGAATCCGACGACGAGGCTGACACAGAAGATGCGGTGTCAGAGGGCCCGCCGGCCTTGGGAAGAGGACGAAAACTATCATTCACAACAAACCTATAGGCGAGTCAGAACTATTCATCATCATGAACAAGAAATGTTGATCTCACCTCATGCGTCGGAGATGCTGGCTCATTGGCACACTCTCCTCTATAATTTTCTCCGCCGCGCGCTTACCTCGGTTATCTTCGCCGGCCATGGAAGAATGATTGGATCTATGAAAGGGAGAAAGAGAACCACTATAGGGTTTTGATAGGCGGAGAAGAGCGGAGAAACAGTTGCGAGTAAGGATATATTCGAGGCTGAAACCACCAACCGGTATTTGAAGACTTGAAGCGAAGGGACGGGCGCCTCGGGACGTGTAAAAGGCAACAACAATTAATGGAAGGCGAAGCACCACTTCACTAGTGCCAATGGAAATACAGCACTGAGCAACTGAAAGGCAGGAAATCGAAGGGTTCTCTTAATAAAAGCCGTGTTTTTAGACTTGGTTAAACCGAAGGGCCTAGATCGGCTATATCAAATCGGCTCTTTAGCCGAAAAAGCAAGCATAAGCAAAAGTAATGCGCATAATGGCAAGACAGAAAAATTATCTGCTAAATGTCACCTATTACAAACTACGGGCCGAGGAAAACTCTGCCTACTATGTCACCGGCCAAGGTATTAAAAGCTACAGAATTGGCAGCACTCATGATTTCCTTGACCAAGCGCTCCTGCTCCCCAGGGTATGCTGCGTCTAGAAAACCAAGGTGAAGAAGCTAAAGATTTTGGCCAAAACGAGCTTGGGCGGTAGCCAACGCCGTGGCAGCGCCATGACAGATGCCATGGAGAGCAACCTCCCTGACACGATTCAGAATGTCATGCAAACGAACCACCGGAACGGCGCCCCTGGCATTGACAAATCCTGCTGCATGATCCGCAGCTGATCGAAGGCTCTCCAATTGAGTAGATAGATCTAAAAGATTCAAAGCAGAGGTGATCAGAGTCTCGGAGACAAAATTGAAAAGAAACAGAGGTTACGACAGGTATCTCACCCGCAATTCTGGCCTCGGCCTTGGCCAACCTATCCTCCACTGAATCGACCGCAGGAGGTGATCGACATCGAACCATGGCCAGGGCCGATTCTATGAGGGATAGACACTTAGCGAGACTCTGGCCATGTCAATCAATGGAGGCAAGCAGATCGTCATTAATAATCCGCCTCATCTGATGGCAAGGGGGCTAGCGGTAAGTCATCGACGAGGAAGGCCTTGAAGGCTGAATGGAGTTGGCCTTGTTCCCCGAGGCAGCGGAGGCATCGTGGGATATACCCTCCTAACAACGAAGGCGCTGACACGATGATGCAGATCCGATGAAGACCTTCTCAGGAAACCTCTTGCTGTTCTCCATGATCTCTGACCTATGGGAAAGTAGGAACTATGCTAAGGGTGTAGAAGGTATGGGGCAAAGTGAGTTATCCTTAGATCAACTGCCGAGACCCGTTTATATAGCCCAGGAAGGTGAGAAGATAGATTTCACCAGGGGTGTGAGCTTGGAATCAGAAATGGAAGTGGAACGGCACTCCGAAAGTTTAGGAGATGGAATACGGAAGGGTAACAAATTTGAACTTATCATTTCCCCAAACTACAAAGCATCGTGGGACGGATACAAAGAATCTACATTGACTAGAGATCTACCCACCAAGGCCTCTTTGGATTGAAGGGAGTCTAGATCCCCATAAGGCCGAGGATCATCGTGAACCAAGTCACATCGGTCCATTGATAAGATTGTGCAAGAGAAAGGGAAGAGCCGCCTGCCTAGCAGATACCTAGCTAATTCCTCGGTGACTGCGAAACCGCTGGAAAGAAGCTTGTGGCTTTCCCGATAGGTATTTGATGGAACAAACAAGGGGAAGATGTCTACGTATTCTAGCCTTCACAAAACACTAAAACAGCTTTGTGAGCATGGAGAGAAGACTCAGGTGATATCACAAGAATTCTTCTAATTGTGATGGCTGGTCTTCTTGCTCAACAAAATGCTAGAATAAGTGACACAATTACCCCATGCACAAGAATTCTTCTAACCGCTCAAGATCTGCATAGCAAAGGGATAAACCATGGAGGATCCAGCGGGATAGGAGGTACCCGAGGAGGCAGATAAAAGCAAAACATGGCTGAATTATTGAATTTGCTCTCACCAGGGTCGGATAGCCATTTTATAGCCAGCTTGGAAGGATGAGTCCAAGCGCCCGTGGAGCAATAATGCTCTGAAAAAAGTTTTGAAGCATGGGCTCATGGTTTGATATGGACAGCAACGAATAGTAGACCCCAAGATTCCTTACCCGTGACTACGGGCCTATCGGGAGCACGTACACGGTAATTTTGGAACAAAATTTCTTTTGTCCCAAAATTGGGAGGCATGTGTTTACACCAAAATTTGGAAGAAGAGTCACAGAGACCCAGAAGCTCCTAGGATCATATCATCAAGGGATCAGTTGCGGGCGGATTAGAAACAGCTGATTCAGACACAAAATCTAGGAATCGACTTTCTTCGGACAGCGCCAGCAGATAACGACAAGGCTACGATCAACGCCAGGACGAAAACATGTTGGACTCTACAAAAAGGGAAAGATTAGAGTCCAAGTTATCTTAAATTAGGAATATTTTTATTTTTATGCCAAAGTCTATAACAAATCATGCTCAAATAGGATTCATGTTTAGGCTCCGAGTATAAATGCCAAACCCTGACTATTGTAAGAGGGAACCAATCAATCAAATACAAGTCAATTACTTTTTTCAGCTCCGACCACCCCTTAGGAGTAGGAGTAGAGTAGATCTCGGCGAGTTCTTCATCAAGTACGGCTGCATCAATCTGATCGACCTCCACTGCTTGTTGTAAGTACCGTCATGGTTTATAGCTCTGTTCGTATGACTGCATCGACCCGGTCGACCCCCACTGCGGCTCTGGTATAAGCTAGTTATCGACTCTTGGCTAATTCAAGTATGGCCTGTGTGATTCTGCCTCACACCCCACTGCTTGAATTAGATCGAGGTCGAGTTATCGGCTCTACCTTTGAATGGCAGTCTTTGGTAGATTCATTAAGTTACCGATATTGCTTATTGCTTTCATTGTTTATCTAATTACAACAATATCACTCTGCCCAATTGAGATTGATTCGGATCGGCCTTATATCTTATTTAACCCATCGTTTGCTAATCTTAAACTGATCTAATCTACATCTTAAACAATAAGTTATGTTTTTATTGGCTGTTTTATATCAATCTTAATCGTGCATAGCGTGCGGTTAAGGCATGTTCGATCTTGAGTATATCTATTGGTTAGCGAGAACCGTTTCATGGCCCGTCATCATGGCCTATGGAATTCTGCCTCTCACACCCACTGTTGGCACCGTGGAGTGGGGATCGTTAGTTGGTAGATCCGTTCCTGAAAAGGCATGACCTTAACTGTGTGCTATGCCTGAATCGGTTGTTTAGCCGATATCGAATGCTTTCATAAACAATTCACATCATGAGATCGTTGAAGTAGAGATAAGTTGAAAGATGTGTTAGCCCCATGATCTTGTTATTGTATTACGGCCTGCATGATTCTGCCTTATGCCCCACTGATATTAGTAATGAGTTAGGGTCGTCGAGTCTATTATTGTTTCTACGGCCTGCATGATTCTGCCTCATGCCCCACTAGTCATGGCGATAGATGAGATCTAACATGTTCATTAGATTTATTTTTATTAGATGGTTGAGCGGTGTTTAATTATTTCTTTACATAAACAGGAGTTCAGTTACTTGTAATCATTAGCTCAGTATAAACCAATCATCATCGATATCTTACTATCATTGATTAATGTTTGCTTAAATGATATTTATTCTGAATGATAACCGATTCTTCTTCACACGACCCCATGAGCTCTAACTGACTTATTCTCATGAATATACTGGGATCGGCTATTTAGCCGATTTCCTTCCATATCGGCTCTCATAGCCGTACTTTTGGAACTGTCTGGCAACACCGGCAAGTTCCGCCCTTAATTACTGATGAACTTTCTCTCCTTGTCAATTGCAGGGTCAAATTGACTGGCACGCCTCAGGAGGATTGCGCAGGATCGACCTCCCCTACGCTGAAGCTAGGTGGATCTACTCCATCGAGCGGACCTTTCTGGCTTGCTGCGTGTGTTCTCGGCACGAGATGAAATTCTGTGTCGACACCAACACTTGGAACATTGAACAGCTACGTTGTTTTCCCCCTAAAATTAGGTATTACCGCTTTTTATTCAACACTTGCTCTTGAAAAGCACCCCGGCCCGAACAGTTTCAGCCCAGGTCGCTCGGGGGCTACATAAGGGTATAATACCGAATATTACCTCTGTTTTTATTGTCACGTGGTAAACAAATTTATCCCCGAATGGAAGCACATTTCTTTTCCTTTAACCATCCTACGTAACTGTGTTCTCACTTCTAACCGAACGCACCCCACCACGACCTACGGCTACGAGCAGCCAAGCCCCACGGGCCATGCCCAGGTTCTTAAAAAAGCTGAAGCCTACGGAACTAACGGGCAGGTGCGAAAAAGAAAGGACAAAAACAATAGCTATGCCAGGACAAAAACAATAGCTACGCTAGGATAAAAAGAAGGAACAAATAGTGATTCTGTCACAGAGAACAGGACTAATGTGTTCATTGATACAAAAACTATTCACACAGGGGCTCACCCACGAACGACGTGCGCGGGTCCTGGTCGGACATTTCCGACTGAAGCTCTCCGAACCCCATCACTCAAACCATCAAGGGGCTCACCCACGAACGACGAGCGCGGGTCCCGGTCGAACATTTTCGACTAAAGCTCTCTGAACCCCGTCACTCAAGCCATCAAGGTGAGCACTACCAACCCCCTCTATTTCCTTACAATCATTTCATACATCCATACGCGCATTCATTCCATACGCCCAAACCTCCCGAACAATTCGGGCCCTGAACTGCCTGGGGGCTCGGGAACTAAGCATCGCACGTGCAGCGAAATGCATCACAACGTTCCGTGTTGCGTCACGAAGTGGCGGTTGCCTCATTCGACATGAGCAACCAATAGAGCCAGGGGAGAAAAACGTAGATGAGCCCCGTGCGGCCCTCGCCCGGTCAGGCAGACTGGGTCATCTCAACCTTCTCATTCGATCCTGAACCTCTCGCCAAACCCACAGAATCTCCATCAAGGGGAGGCCGTTAGGCCACCCGGGTTGGTCTCCGAAACGACCCAGGCATCTGCCGGGTTACAGGTAAAGGAGTAGTGGAATGTCACAAGAGGGCTATGCCGACCCCATCACGAACAATAGACCTAGATTCCACTCGATCACACCCGCTAGCGAACTCACCAAGCGCGTCACTCGAGCCCGAGCGATCGGGACAAGCGACAAAACTCAGCCCCTCTGGTTGTGAGGAACCGAGGATGGGGTAACACACACAACTCACACCGACCCCTACTAAGGCCCAACAGGGCTCGGGGGCTCAAGACAAAAAGCCTAGGACTACGACCCTAAACTCGCCCCTTCCGACTGCGCTCCAAAAACCTGTGTCTGCGACCCCGATCTTGCCCCATCCGACTACGCTTCCGACTGTGCTCCAAAAACCTAGGTCTATGACCCCGATCTTGCCCCATCCGGCTATGCTTCCGACTACGCTCCAAACACCTGGGTGTACGACCCCGATCTCGCCCCACGACTCCGACTCACCCGGTCCCACGGCGTGCATCGACGCTAGGATCAGTGAGCTCTGTCTCGTCCAAATCCCTTGACTGACTCCCTCGCTCGATCCCACGACGCGCATCGACACCAGGATCAGTGAGCTCTGTCTCATCCAAAACTAACTGCCTCACCCGATCCCACGGCACGCGTCGACGCCAGGATCAGTGAGCTCTATCTCATCCAAAACTAACTGCCTCACCCGATCCCACGGTGCGCGTCGATGCCAGGATCAGTGAGCTCTGTCTCGTCAAAAGCCCTTGACTGACTCCCTCGCTCGATCCACGGCGTGCACCGATGCCAGGATCCATGAGCTCCCTCTCACCCAATCTCTCAAAACGACTAAAAATCGCCTCAGCTGCACAACGACGCCTTGGTCGACAAAACTTCGTCTCAAACGAAAAAACTCCCCCACTGACAACATAGGAAACCCCCTAGACGGTTATGCCCAAACCTCCCGGGGGCTCAGGGGCTACACCCGCGGGTGCGCTCGCGCGCACCTGCCGACAAGACAAAAATCCCCCGGACGATTCTACCTGAATCACCCGGTGGCTCAGGAGCTCCTGTCGGGTTCATAAAACCCGGGGTCCCTCGGGTACCGGCTTCCACATCAAGGCTCGGCCCAAGAGTCTAAAACGACAGGCCGAAAGGGCGGCCCAGTCGCCAACCGGAAGGTCTGGCCAAAGAGAAACAACGACCGCTCATCGGCTACTTCGGCCCACCTCTCCGACCGGAGCGCTCGCTTCGACTCCAGCCGCCTCCGGACAGCCTCTCCAATCGGAAGGCCTGGCCCAAAACACTACTTTTGACTCCGACCCCGCGTCTCCGACCAAGGTTCATAGGAACCCTGCTCACCGCTCTTCTTCGACCGGCGCACTCAGAGCCGACTAGAGCCATCCGACCGGAGACGCCCGCTCGGTAGGAACCAGAAGACGTGTAGAGAAAAGCAAGGCAAGGCTCACAAGTCAAAACCACTATACCAGGGACCATACCCTGCATGGAACAATACTCTGCAGCCACCCTAACACAAACAGTATTGTAGGCGCCGACATCTCCCTCTATAGTATTGTAGGCGCCGCTAAAACTCCCATACGGTAAGGCCCCCCACGTGCCTCTGAGCATCGATAGCGTTATGAGCGCCGGGATTTACCGTACCGGGTGAATATAGTGAGACTCCTCACATGCCTCTAGGCATCAAACAATATTTGCAGGTACCGACGTCTACCATCCCTGAAAAAGGCAGCACGACCTCCCGTATGCATCTGACATTCTACAGTGACATCAACAGTGTTGTAGGCGCCTACCATTATCTTGTACCCGCCAGCGTGGGCAACAAGGCTCAGAAGGCGTGGGCAACAAGGCTCGGTAGCATACGAACTCTTACCCTCTCACTTGTAAAGCCATCCCCTTTATCTATAAAAGGGGACGCGCCCTCTCCAACAAAAGGAGAGCCCTTCTTGAAGATAACAAGCACCGATCAAGTTCACTAGCTCACAACCGCAGAACCACCGGGTTCGGACTCCAAGCACACGCTTGAACACTTACTCATAGCGCAGCTCCCGTCGCTCTTGGCCCTTCCGACCGAAGCCGACCGGACCTCTTGTACATCCCTTCTTTCTCCTTCTCGTTTGTAACCCCACTGCAAACTTCGAGCACCTGGGCTCAGGAATAAAGTCACTAACCGGCCCAAACTGGACGTAGGGCATGTTGCCTGAACCAGTATAAATCATGTGTCATTGAGTGCTAGGCCACCTCCGATCACAACGTACGGTAAAATTATAAATATTCACTAGTTGGTCACTTTCTACACCGACACAAGGTCTCAACACAATATGTAACAAAAAATGTTAAAACTTACTCCGTCCTGATATAGTGCACTCTTGTTATGCGCCACTGTCGGTCTGTCCCAAGCCCCTGACAACGTCACTCCCCATGACCCCCACGAGATACCAGGCTGCGGGCTGCTTTGTAAACCATGCTTGTCGAGCCAGTCCGGTCCAAAAATTGGTACATCGTGTCGTGCCTGGGACAATGGCCAGGCACAGAGCCCTATTCGACATGGCTCGGTGGCCCGACATGTAGTGACTGGCCCAGTCTCATCAGGCCATGCTTTTACTAGGCCTCGGGCCAAGTGGCCCGTTTGGCGATCTATACGTCCAACTCCCATTGCACATGTTTCAGCAGAAAGATTAAACTTTTGACTGACCCGCTCTCACTTGCATTTCAAATAAAACCTACTTTAGCTTTGTGGCTTAGATCTTCATACTCAAACTAACAAAGGGAATAATCTGAAATCTAAACCTTTTGTGGAAAACTTTTTTTGTTTGTTTTCAGTTTCAAATGCTAAATAATGTCAACATGGAGAGAGAGACTGTTTGAATTCAAAAAAGAAAGAGAAACTGTGGTCGCCCTATAAGGAAAGAGCTGGAGATCTAGAAAAAAACTGATGTGGAGACATGTGATTATTTGGATCCAAAAATAGGAAAATGGGAAGAAAAAAATGCTTGCCGGATCCTATGCATGACCTAGAGCCGGAGGGAAACAGTGCACATGCTCCTGGGCGGACGGGGCCTCATGTGTGGGGCTGGTAGTACTGTTGGATCGATCCTTGTACAAAGTACCATGGAGTTTTTTCTCAGAAACCCTCTTGCCAACTGATAGTTGGCATATGATGATGGCCATGGCCATGTGCCCCCTCCAACCGTTGATGAGTACGTCGTTCATCCCCACAGCCCGTTTGCTAAATGTGCACGTTTTCTTTAGCTGGGGAATAAAGCAGCAAGGAACAAAATTATTATTGATCCTAGCTCATTCATGTGTCGGGTACCACATTTGTTTGTATCGATCCGTCTTGTTGCGGTTCAGGGCATAAGTTAGTTGGGCACAGACTCGAATGCTCGATCTCTCTCTGAATTGATGCTTGAAATTGGGTGAAGTGGACCCATAAAGCTGTAGATTGTACTCAGAACTATAGTTTCAATGCATATCATCGTAACATATGAGGTTGTTTTAAAATTTTAAAGTTCAAAACTAAAATCTATGAACTTAAAGCAACATTTTAGAACTCTAACTGGTATCAAATAAAAAATTTCTCAACTGCAAAGTTGTAGATCACATAAAGTTGTAAATTTTTTATATGAAGTTTGTTTTCATTCTACTTCATATAGAAAAGTTACGGATTATTTTTAGATGCAACTATTCGTAGAGGCAGGCTTCTTAAGGCCCCGTTCGGCTTACCCTATATTTGGCTTGTTCGGCTTCTTTTTTCAGCCGGAACAATGTTTTTCTCTCACAATAATTTAGCCAGAACAGTGTTTTCAGCCAGTTTCAGCCAAAATTCTACCAGTCGAACGAAGTTGTCTGCGTCTTTTTAATCAATTTCTAGAGATGGACCCCTGTTAATAGTGATTTTTAGAGGCATGATCGATTAACAGATGCAGACGCCTTAGGACACTCACCTCTGTTAGTTGACTAATAATATAAGCCGCCACCTTAGGATGCTTGCCTCTGAAAATGATTGACAGAAGCAGAGTAGTCTCACCATTTACGGAGGTGGTCTTTAGATATGTCCGTCTCTATTAATCAGAGATACTATCTCCTAAAATCATTTTTCTAGTAGTGTGAAAGAATAAAGTTGTTAAATTCTATAATAAATTCAAGAAAAATATGATCACCTGTGTTAGACCAAAGATTTGAATCTTAACCAACTAAGTTACACTCAATACACAAATGACAGACTCTTCTTCCTCGGTATGTTGCACAATTATGACAAAAACATCATCATTTCCTCTAGACCGACCGTCAATATGAAGAAATACCTCTCTTGTGTCAATACTCCAAGAGTCGTTTGGATCCTTAGAATTGAATTCATTCTAATAAATTATAATTTAGGCACATATTTATTAAAGTTAATATGATTGTATGTGGAATATATTTGTTTACTATTGTTAGCCATGAAAGGGAGATGCTTATATATTGCATTTCTAATATAGGGAAGCGAGTTGAAAAACATGATATAGGTTAAAGATTAGAAACTATATAATCAATTTCCATGTCCTTCCATATGAATTTGAGATAGACTTTTATGCGAACTTTGGAAAGTTGTGGAATCTCAAATTCCAAGCCAAATAGCATAATCAATTAAGTAGATTGCAATTCCTTCAAAATAAAAGAATTCAAACGGCCCCTAAGACTAATAGAGCTACAAGAACTAGAATTGAGACTAACCACCAGAGACAAGATCAACACTACTTAAAATAGGATTTTAAGAAACAACTTTATTTACAGAGGTCACTTCACTTCTATAAATAGTCAAGCGGATCTAAGACAACATTCGCATCTGTTAAACATTTTTAGAAGTCGCTTCTATAAATGGTCAAGCGGATCTAAGACAACACTTGCATCTGTTAAACATTTATAGGCAGACACCATAAGTAGTTTGTTTTTGTTAATCCACTATTTATAGGCCATGTTCGGCTTACCCCATATTCGGCTTGTTCGGCTTCTTTTTTTAGCCGGAACAGTGTTTTTCTCTTACAACAATTCAGCCGAAACAGTGTTTTTCAGCCAGTTTCAGACCAGCGAATGGGGCCATAGAGACAATATCTGCCTCTAAAAATGACTATTAATAAAGGCAGGCACTTCAGATTTCACATCTAGAAATTGATTAACAGAGATGACACTTTTAACAGGCTTGCCCCTAGAAATAGTTGCATAAAAAATAATCCGTAACTTTTACATATAATACGTCGCAAATTTTTTTTACATGTAATACAAACATTGTACGAAAATTGTAGATCTTAATATGTTTTATATTTTTTAATTAAAACCCACCTAATTCCTCCTGGATAACCTTTTTTTTTCCTGTCTCCACCTGTGCATCCGGCCACCACAAAGGTACAAATACAACCCACATGCTGCGGTGACACATGAAGGCTAAACAAATCGATCGATCTCTCAAAAGGCACTGGAACAACGTAGGACCTGATTACCTAATAAACTGGCGGCAAGCTCCGTCGGATAGCCGGCTGGTCGACACTGGGTACCATGGCTCATGTGACTAATGGTCAGGTATAGCATTATAAAAAACGCTGGATGATTAGCTTTCCGAAAGAGAGAATCTCCCTTAGATCTGCAGGGGTATTCTTTTAAGTTTTCCGTGAGGACGAGGGCTCTCGATCATGACTGTACCACCACCGTTAGTTGTGACGATTATACTAGGAGATGCGCGCAACGGACAAAAGTACAGGTGCGAGATGCCATCTCATCACACGCCCATCGTACTATAATAAACTATAGCAACATAAGGTCTCGTCTAGTACCCTCTAAAATTTAGTTTCTATTCAATCGGATGTTTGACGCAGGTATGAACTATTAAATATAGATTAAAAATAATAATTAATTATATAGAGTACGATTAATTTACGAGACGAATTTTTAAGTCTAATTAGTTCATGATTTATAAAAATGTGCTAATGGCGGATTAATTAGGTTTAATAAATTCGTCTCGCAGAGTACCGATGACTTCTGTAATTTGTTTTATTATTACTATCCAAATATTTCCACGTAACAGCCTGACGTGACATATGATATGACACCTCTAAACTTTAGCCCCTGGATTTAAACACCACTTAAAGTGATTAGTACAGTAGTTTATAAAAACTCGTTGCGTGCGTGGCCCCTGCACGATTCGCGCTGGATCGCAATTTTAGTATGACTAGAAAACAAGTGTGGCAATAAAAAAAGAAAAGAAAAGAAAACAAGTGTGGCACACGATCGCATTCTCACCGAACATCGCAATACCGCCTTAATCGTCCTGCGTGCGCGCTCCAGTCCACTGGAATGCAACAATGGTCCCCGGCCCCTGCTGCTGCATGAATGAAATAAAGTAGTGCAACTTTCCGAACACATGGTGTTGGGTCGAGAACATCAACAACACACCCGTGGAGCAGAAAAGTGGCTGAGCACCGCATGCACTTCAAAAATGCGTGCTTACCACTAATCGGCCCGGTCACCGGTGTAAGGAATCCATTATTGCTTGGCACAAGCTAGTAGGTGCTTAATTAGTGGCGGCCTGAAGCTAGATGCTCTCCTCCCTCTCGGTCGCGCGCACGCACTACCACTGAAGTTGTGCTGCGCTGCGTTGCATTTGACCGGCGTGCAGTAGGTCGCGTCGCATGGGGCTGACGAGGGAGTGACAAGAAGCTACTGCAAACGCTTGGCGTGCTGGCTGAAAATGATTCCGCACTACTAACATGCAATGAGTAACGGCGTGCATCGGAGCTTTGATGTCGTTCCATTGGGCGTGTTTGATTCGATGACCAAAGTTTAGTCTCTGTCATATCGGACGTTTCGGATGCTAAGTAGGAGGACTAAATATAAGCCAAAATACCCCAACTACACTATTTCATTCAGGGTGCACCGTGCCGTTTGTCCAGTTATATATACTCCGATCCACACAAAGAAAAATTACAATTGATTACATCAAGTCATATGTAGCTCATAATTGACTCTGAGCTAGATTTCTTTCTTCTTTTTTTTGGTTTTCGGGAGCTAGAATTGTTTTCCCTTTGGTATTCCTTTCGTAATGTCTAACAATGTCTACAACTCCAAGACGATCCTGAATTAATAGCACTCAGGGTGTAATTTTTTACTTTTTTGAGCTGGATTTCTTCCATTCCACTTCCACCACATGCATGTGCGACACACAGTGCGAGATCCTCATAGCAAGCTTTTTCGATCAGCGTGCTGCTGGTAGCACGTGAGTGCTCCTACGTGACACCTGAACAGCTGCAGCTTTCGCCAGTACGATGACACCTCGATCTGAAATGAAGCCGCACGGACGAATCCACCCCAGATCATGCATCAAGGGCAGGGCCATGCAGCCATGCAGGCCGGTTCGCAGGCTCGAACTTGGATCAGGATCGTCAGGTCGTTAGCATGCAGTACCAGTGGTACCTTACTGCTATCCACCCAGCGAGGCAGCGGCCCCCGGCACGGCGGCACCGGCGGCGCAGACGTGGGCGCCGAGTGGACTGATCACCGAATTTCCGATCGAATCCACGCACGCACCAGCAAGGCAGCAACACTACCACCATGCCATTACGCCCGCCGTCCGCTATCAGCCAACCGCCCGAATTTTTTACTATTTGACTCTTTTTTCGAAAGTTTCTCTCAAATAGATCTCTGGCGGAAAGAATTTCGAAAATGGACCATTGGCTCGGCGCCAGAGTGAATGGCGCTGAGCTCGGCGCCACGGTCACTGGCGCTGAGGTCCTGGGCACGGGGAAATGGCCTGCCAGGGGCTCGGCGCCAGAGTGACTGGCGCCGAGCCACCTGCATTTAACCCAGCCTGCACTTCTTCCCCGAGCGTTCTTCCTCTTATTTCTCCTCCGTCTCGGGTTTTTTTCTCGCCACTTCACCCTACCTCATGAATCGACATATTGGACCTTGAAAACCTTGATTTGATCCGTAGATCTTCGAGAGCAAGGTATACTCGCTCACCTCCTTGTTTTTCTCGCATCGATTCGGTACATATTAGTCGGATTTTTGAATCTAAGAATCGTCATCACTTAGAGTTTCATTGTATCCCTCAATATATGTATTATGCAGCCGGGCGGGCAGGGCCATGCCTTGCCGTTCGTGTGCCGTCCCAGACGGGCAAGGCTGAATACCAGACCAGTCTGTCGATGGGTCGATTGATGCGCGAGCAGAACAGAAGGGTTGACCTTGCCCTTTGGAGGCCTACGTTTGGTGAGGCCGATGGTTAGCAAGCACATCAAACACCCTAAATTTAACCTAACACCCTAGTTTTACCGTGAGATGGATATATAAAATTTTAGCCAAAATTTTATATATCCATCTTACGGTAAAACAAGCCAAAATTTTATATATCCACAAATTTTATATATCCTCATGCTCGGTGCTAGCGTCAACGGCGCCGAGCTTGGTGCCAGAGTGACTGGTGCCGAGCTTCGTTCCATGTAAGTTCGCCCCAGCCCAGGGGCTCGGCGCCAGGGACGCTGGCGCTGAGCTCGGCGCCATTCACTCTGGCGCCGAGCCAAGGGTCCATTTCCGGAATTCTTTCCGCCAGGGGTCTATTTGAGAGAAACTTTCGAAAAAGGGCTAAAAAGTAAAAAATTCGGGCCAACCGCAGGCAGGGGTTGCCCTTGGCCGTGTGGTCCGTCCGTCGCTCGCCGTACCCACGCCGCGCGTACAACACCGTAGCCCGTAGGATAAGACCGTCTCCGAGGTACTCATATGGATACCTAAACCTAAAATATATAGTAAGAGATTCAAAATCAGTCTCCAACAGAGTACCTATACGGAAGATCTATTTTGGATTGTCTAAGAGGCACAATCCAAATATGGACATCCTCTCTCCTAGAAATCTATTTCCAGAAAGGATTCTCTTTTGGGTCTGGTTGTTGGAGAAGATGCCAAATATGTATTGAACATTTTGCCTGTAGCACTATTCAAAGAATGAATATGTCTTATATTTTGGGTGTTGTCGTTGAAGATAGGCTTTAAGGATGCATGCTAGGTCGTCGAAAAGGAAAAGGGACGGCGCCGCGCACGCGGAAAGCCGACAAACGCATGCAGCACACCGGCGGTCACCGAGTCACCGGCCACCGGAACAACGGCTTGCCTGGTTGTACGTGCACGACGTACACACGGCGGCCGGTGAGCACGCGGTGACCTCCGGTTGGGGTGCGTGGCGACTGGCGAGGGGGGGAATGCATTGTGCCGGTGTGGTGTAGTGCTCGATCGGCGGGCCGGGTTGTGCACGACGTACACGGCGGCCGCCGCGCGGGCTTGCACATGATTAGACCGAAATGGTGGCGGTTGTCAGTGCGCAATTAATTCATTGCCTTCTTTGTCTGGCAAACTGCGTGCCTTGAGCTAGCCAAGTCTGCCGTGTTTGTTTCGGCAACGTACGCTATGCCCTACGCCCGGCACCGTCGTGGAAATGGAAGAGAAACCTCCGTTTTTTAAAAAAAAAAAATTCCTCCGTCTTGCCAATATGCGATCGTGGCTTTTGTTTGGCTCTCGGACTTTTCTTCCATCTCATCCGATTAAGGAGCGGTTCGGCTGATGGTTTATGCGGCTGATATATAAGCCGGTTGAAGATTGGTTGATAAGTTCTAAGCGAATGGGGCGAAAGTTGGTATTGCTAACAAATCTACTTTTACGTACCGGCTAGTGGAATGCAATCGATTGCCTTTTCTTTTCTCTTATTATGGTACTATAATTAATAGTACTGTATAGGAAGGTGGCCAGGTGCGAATGTGCGTTGGTGCCCACTGTTTGTTTTGTTCGGCCAAGGTCATGATGAATATGGAGCGCAGCAAGACGTCACTGGAGGTCTTTCTTTCTTCTTTTTTTTTTTTTTGACAAATCACAGGAGGTCTTTCTTTAAATGAGAAGGACTCCTCTCTTTTTTTCCCCCCTTTTCTCTAGACTACCAGCGGCTCCTCTGACCGGTTGGTCGGGACGTCCGCCTGGTACTCTCGCGGGCAGGGTTCGAGCCCCCACGGGTGCGCTCATTCGCCTGTCCGGAGTTAAAAAAATCCCCTCACCTGTCTCGAGTTTCCCAAAGCACAGGCAACGGACCGGCCCACTCACAGGGTAACAGGCCCCTGTGTAAGGACGGGACACGGTGTTCGGAGATTTTCTCGGCCTGCGTGAGAAGGTCTTCTTCCTTAAGCACAAAGTTGCGGGGCTGTCTGCCCACCGTAGGCCGAGTTTTTTCTCTAGACTAGAAGAGGAAAAGAAATACAAGAGGACTCATATGGCCCGTTGATCACGGGCTCTCAGCCCGTGCATGCTCTGAGGCCCAAATACGAGTCGAACACTTGCTCCTCCTTTGCTAGGCCCAAGTCCTCATGTGCGATTAGCCTCTTGGTCGTGGGCTTTTGCCGGCCTGTGTGTGTGGGCCTTTTATTGGTCCAGGGATTTGTCCGATTCGAGCGGCCCAGATTCGGTTGCCCCGGGACCGGGAGGACTGAATCCTGGCCGTATATATAACTCCATTATTGAGATAATGTTCAGGAAACTGCTACCGTCGGCCGCCGCAGGCATATCCGCTTCTTCTCTTCGGTTCAGCTCTCGAGGTACGCGTGCGCGGATCCCAATCTTTCTTCTTCCTCTTATACTAGACTAGACTAGATGCCAAACGATTTTCCTTTATTTGCACCGGAAGCGCAAAACAGAGGTCTTCTGTTCTGCAATTATTCACGATTCCGTGGTAGAATGGAAACTGTTTCAGGAACTCAGGTTGCCAATGAAATTCGTGTTGGTGGATTTGGACCCTTTGATTTGTTTGATTATCTCATATTCTCATCGGTCCTTCTTTGGCATGTTGCCTCTTCCTGAGGTGGTATAGTATAATATACTCCGTGCCTCCAGGTTCTTCATTTCTCAGGGACAGCCTTCTCAGTTCGATTTTTTTTTTCGTATTTTGGAAGGAGGCAGTACATATTAAGCAAAGCGATCTTGCAAATTTAGTTATCTTTTCCCAGATAAATAAACTTGCGCCTTCCAGGGCACGAATCTAAGATCAAAGCGATTTATTTAGCGTCTCTAGGGAGGGTTAGGATTAGTAGGCCTTTCGTGGTTGAGGTGGCTTGGGATTCAATTGGAGACTAAATGCTTAGTATTCGGGTCCAAATCCCTGTATCCAAGCTGCTCTTTAGGTTACGTGGAGCTGTTGGTATGGCTTGAGGAATGTTTGGAGTTTGACTCACATTTGACAATTACTAAAGATATGGATCCAAATAGATTGTTATAATTTCTATATCCGGGGTGGAGCCAGGATTCAGATATTTGGTGTGTGGGGGGGGGGGGGGGGGGGGGGGGAGGGGTGCTCACTAAATGTCGACAAAAATTATATAGCGCCCTCGCTAGACCTTGTTGTCGGCTTAAAAATTTGTGGAATTTGATGCACTATATTACAAGACGGAGGAAGTAAATATCTAAATTGATGATTAGAATTGAAGGGACATTCTTCGTAGATCAACAATGCACATCACATATTTGTTTTATTTAGCCACTTAACATTAGATAATCAAGAAATGTGTTTGAGAAAAGCAATCTAAAATTAGTTAGTAAAGCTTGTTTATTTATAATCTCTAGTGATAAGGGAGAAATAATAATAAAAATAGTAGTGAAAGCTATGCAACGTTAGGGGGGGCCAGGCCCCTGCCCGCCCCCCCTTGTCTCCGCCCCTGGTTTTATCTTAATATATTGACGCAGAGTTCTCCTGCGTGCTCGATAAAAAAAGAGATAATTCTCTGTGTGCCATTAAAAAAGATCGTAATGCCCTGTACGTCCCTGAAAAAGTTCTGCAGTCTTCGGCGCCACTGCTCCAACTTTTTCGTGCCCTCCATGCCACTTCCGTCAGTTTAACGCCGTCAAACTGCAGGTGTGAAAAGACGAAAATACCCTTAAGTGTAAATATGTTATTAATTTTTTTGAGCATCTTAACGACTTCAAATGAAAAAACTCAAAACTAGAAAGTTGTAGATCTCGTCGAGATCTATAATTTTCATATAAAAATTATTTTCATTTAATTTCGCAAAAAAAAATAATATGGTTTTTCTAAGATATATTAATCATATCAAATCATATTTTTTTTGCGAAATTAAATGAAAATAATTTTTATATGAAAATTATAGATCTCGACGAGATCTACAACTTTCTAGTTTTGAGTTTTTTCATTTGAAGTCGTTAAGATTCTCAAAAAAATTAATGACATATTTACACTTAGGGGCATTTTTGTCTTTTCACACCTGCAGTTTGACAGCGTTAGAGCCTAAACTGACAGAAGTGGCATGGAGGGCACGAAAAAGTTGAAGCAGTGACGATGAAGACCGCTGAACTTTTTCAGGACACACAGGGCATTGCGATCTTTTTTAATGGCACACGGGGAATTCCCCCATAAAAAAATAGATTGTTATATGCCTACTTGAATTGAACTTGTGTTATCGTAATCTAGTCAATCCTATGTTGTGTTTCCTTGTTTTATTATCCTCAATTGCTAAGAGGTAGGATGTCTTATTGATCTTTTTTTTCTGTCCCACGATATTTAAGTTGCACCATGTTTTGTATATGCTGATCCGAGTGCATTTATTTATCTTTAAAGATAAATATGTTCTAGACATTTCTGCAGTTTTCAGGATGAAGGTAATAGCTGCCTACCTGCTTGCTGTTCTGGGTGGAAACACTTCCCCGACTGCTGATGATGTTAAGAACATTCTGGAATCAGGTATTTCTGCTATTCTGGTTGCAGCTGCCGCTTCTTCAGATTTAAATTTGGTCATAACTTTTTTCGATCTGTTATCTAGTGGCTGAGGTTGAAGGGCGGGCCTAGTGTAAGCGGTAGAGTCTTACCGCCTGTGACCGGAAGGTCCCGGGTTCGAGTCGCGGTCTCCTCGCATTGCACAGGCGAGGGTAAGGCTTGCCACTGACACCCTTTCCCAGTTCCCGCACAGAGCGGGAGCTCTCTGCACTGGGTACGCCCTTTTTTTTATCTAGTGGCTGAGGTTGTTTAGTTATCTTGCATGCAGCAAGAGAAGAAGTCTGCGTTCACTAGTGGTTGAGGTTAATTAGTTATCTTGCATACAGGAAGGTGTCCACTAGTGGCTGAGGTTGATTAGTTATCTTGCATTCAAGAAGGTGGCTGAGGTTGATTAGTTAAGTCTATTGAGAGTTGGGGTTTGTTACTAAAGTTAGCTTCTGTTAGTCAAGTTAGGGAGTTTATTAGTGTGCTTTGCTGGTCTTATAAGTAATGGCCAGCTAAACCTTTGGGAACAAGCAAGAATTGAGTCATCTGTTCAGAGCCTCCTAGGGAGGGCGAAAAGGATCCATTCCCTGCCATTGTTACTCTTCTTAGTCAGATTAATAAGGCCAATTCCCCAGCTATATATCACATACAAGTTAGAATAGCGCGTGTCTAGCCACGGTATGGAGTCTGATTTCAAGACGTATTAGAATAGATGATACGATCGTTGTGGAAGTCGTCTAGGTGACCGCACAATAAGTTGTTCGTTCTGTCTGCAATGCAATAAATAGACAGAGGAAAGCACTTGATGTTGGGATAATTATGTGGGAAAATTATAGTTGTACACTATGCTGGACCTTGTTTGCCTTAACAACGATATCTGTTTTCCTTACAGTTGGTGCTGAAGCTGATGAAGAGAAACTGGAGTTCCTGCTCACAGAACTCAAAGACAAGGACATAACAGAAGTGATTGCAGCCGGAAGGGAAAGGTTATCCTCTGTGACTTCAGGTGGTGGTGCAATTGCCATTGGAGCTCCGGCTGATGCAGCTGGTGGTGGTGCAGCACCTGCTGAAGAGGCAAAGAAGGAGGAGAAGGTTGAAGAGAAGGAAGAGTCTGATGAAGTAAGTCTCTGACCAAAATGTTTTAAAAAAAAAAGTCTCTCACCAAAAAAAGTATAAATCATTTAGTTCTACGTCAATCGTCCACCAATGGGCAATCTACTTGGTTTATCTGCTTCTTGGCGCTGAAGGAGTTCCTTTCTAGATTGGCACAGCAATTGTGATCAGCTGCCTCGCTACCATTCACTGGCTACATAGCATAACCGCATATGCAGAGGGCTACATATATTTTTAACTCCTAAAATTTCCACTCAACAAGCAACATACTAATTCGTGCCCCGTTGTTCCCTTTTATGTTATTCATATATTGAATCACTTTTTGTGAGTACTACTACATCCATACTGATTGGCAATCTTGCTGAATTGCTTGCAGGATATGGGTTTCAGCTTGTTCGATTAAAGCACCGCTGCCCATTTCCAGTTTCTCTCGCGAATAGTCCCATAATATTGGCCGGTGTCCACAAAATAACGATGTCAATAGCTACTACATACTTAAGCTATTTTGCGTGTGATCTACGAGTGTGCATCTTCAGGAATCTTTAAGTTGATTTGTCCCATAATAATATTGGTAACAATGTATAATTGTATATGTCTAGTACGTACCTTGGTATCATGATATCTCAAGAGTGCATCTTCAAGAATCATAAGTTGAATGTTATCTAGTACATAGATTAAGGCCTGTTTGGATCGACTAAGTTTAATTGTTAGTTAGAGCTAAAAATTATTTAACTCATAGCTTTTTATAATCTGAGTGGTTGAATGGCTAAGATAAGAAAAAGCTTGCCACATCATTGTACAACCCCAGCATATTATAAAATTTGGCAATTATTTTTCATAATAAGAGTGGCAATATCAAGCATTTAACCAAACACAGGCGCGCCATAATCACTTGTTTCTTTTTTTTATGAAAGTAGTGCGCCATAGTCCTGACCATGGGAACTGGATTGCTTGTGTGATAGTACGGTTGCACATGTGGGGTCTTTGCCATTGCCATGCCTGGAGCGGTGCTATCCTGTGGTGAATGGAGCAACTCTGGCATATTGGCATTGGAAGTGCTAGCGTCCGAATGCTCGTGCAGCCTGGTGAAAGCCCTAGTTTTGTTTGGTTAATGGATGAAACCTATTTGGGCTAATTCTTGCATCTAAATGTGTGACTAGATAGGACGGTCCAATCCAAGTGAAGGAGCTAGGTAACACTCATAGATAGAGATGCCACATGAAATGAAGTCCATGGTGGTGGTGTGAACATGTGATGATGATCAAGCTCCAGGATTTGGAAAAGAAGAAAGAGAAAAACAAAATAGGCTCAAGGCAAATGTGATATCCATAGGGCTATTTTATTTTCAGTGATCGAGACACTATAGAGAGTATGATCACATTTAGGATAGATGGTCGAACTATTAAGAGTGGAGCTCTTATCGGACAACTCGATCATCTAGTGCCACTAGGTATTGGAAAACTTGGATATGCATTTTAGGCCTAGTGCACATTCGGTGAGAAGGTGATTAACCTTTAAAAATGATTGTGAAAATGCTAACATACTTGCACGTGATGGTGAAACACTTGGAGTGTTAGCACATTTGCAAAGGTGGTGAAAAAGACGAAGAAAAAGAGGCGTAGCTAGGCTCGGGGTGTTGCCCTGGGGGCACCGTCATGCCCTGTCCGGTGCACCGCCACCCCTAGGGCGGTGACCAGCTAGGCTCGGCCGAGATGAGAAGGTTGGGTGCTGCCCTGGGGGGCACCGCCGCTTGTTGTCCAGTGGCACCGCCGTCCCGAGGGCGATGCCCACCTGACCCTGCTTCAGAGCAGCAACAGTGGAGGTAGTCACCGCCTGGTGTTGTCTGGTGGCACCACCACTTTTTATCTGAGAGCGGGGGAAGCTGGGTTGGTCACCGCCTAGGCACCGCCATGCCTAGGGCGGTGCGCCGCCGCTTTTTTCTAGAGGCTGGGGTTTTCGGGAGGCTAGTCGGGTGGTCACCGCCACCCTATCTGGTGCGCCAACGGCTAGTGCCGTTGGATGACCGTTGGAGGGGCACCGCCACCCCATGTCCGGTGCCACACCGACATGTCTGGTGCCCTCGCAGAAAGTGGCTTCAAGGGGGTAACGACTATATTTGCTTGTGGGGTTATAAATAGAGGTGGTGGCCAGCGTTGGCCACTCTCTTGGCACTTCCTACACCTGTGTACACTCTTTGGGGGCTGAGCACACCACTCCACTCACTTGCACACTTGATCTCATCATCTTGAGTGAGATTGGAGAGCCTCTAGTGTATTGCTTAGTGGTCTAGCATCTTGTGGCACTAGTTGGACGATTTGGGCTGGTGGAGATCTTGTTACTCTTGGTGTTTGTCGACACCTAGATGGCCCGGAGATTGGTGGATCATCGAGCGGAGGAAGGTGATTGTCTCCGGCTCCGATCATTGTGATTGTGAGGGGTTGTTGTGCCTTCCCTGGCGGAGCGCTAAAGGCAACTCTAGTGGATTGGCGTGGCTTGTGGATCCTCATCTTGTATTGGTTGTGCGGCACCCGGTTGCGGGTTAGGCGTGTGATGCCTATTAGCACGTGAACCTCCAAGTGAGTGAATCGCCACAACGGGGACTAGCTTGCCGGCAAGCAAGTGAACCTCGGAGGAAAAATCATTGTGTCATCATTGTCTCCGGGATTTCTTGTGATTGATTGTATATCTCTTGCCACAACGGTATAACTCACTATCTTTCTTGTGCTTTTACTTTCCTAGTGTAGCTAAACTCTTTAGTGTAGTTAGTTTTAAGAGCTAGTTTGTGTCTTGTCTAGTTTGGTTAGTGAGGCTTTTTAGTTGGTTTTTGAGAGCTCACTAACTTAGTGGTAGTGACCTAGCCTTGTGTGTGATATGGAGACTATAGCAGCTAGTATTGTTGGTCGGTGGCTTGCATTTTTAGTAGGCTAGCGCAACATTTGCTTCGTCTCATTTTTATCTAACCACTTGACTTAGTGTTATTGTAGAACTTTTATAGGCTATTCACCCCCTATAGCCATTAGAATATTTCAAGTGGTATCAGAGCCATGGTCAGCGTGATCTGAGGCTTAACAACCTTCGGTGTCAAAATGGCTCAAATCAACAATACCAAGAAGCCACCATAATTTGATGGATCAAATTATCTATATTAGAAGGCAAAGATGACCACCTACATCAAGTCAATCAATAGAAAGGTGTGAAAGGTGGTGGAGACCAAGATTGAGATAGCCGATCCGGAGACTCCCATCGCCACCGAAGAAGTGCTACTCTAAAACAATGACATTGCTCTTAGTGCCATTCATGATGCCGTGGATGAGAGGATATTTGAGCAAATCAAGAACATTGAGATGGCTCATGAGGCATGAAAGAAGTTGGAAGAGTCATTTGAGGGCACTCAAGCGGTGAAGGGCGCCAAAGTATATATCCTCAAGGAAAAGTTTGCTAGTTTTAAGATGAAGGAAGATGAGAGTGTGCCGGAGATGTTCCATAAGTTTCAAGTGCTTATCAATGATCTCAAAGCACTTGGAGAAGATGTGAAGGACAAGGACTTCTCTCACAAGTTCTTAAGATGCTTACCATCAAGATTTGGCATATTGGTCACTATTCTAGTGAGGAGTGGTTTGGACACCATGGCACCAAATCAAGTGTTGGGAGATGTGATGACCGATAGCACATATAGAGATGATGATGAGATGAAAGAGAAGAAGGAGAAGAAACATGAGAAGAAGAAGAGCGTGGCATTCAAGGCTGGTTCATCATCCAAGTGCAAGGGCAAGGCCAAGTAAGACACATCAAGTGAAGATGAAGACTCATGTTCTTGGGATGATGAAGATGATGAGAAGATGACACTATTTGTGAAGAGATTTGGCAAATTCATGGTGAAAGGCTATCATGCAAGAAGAAAGAAGTCATCATCAAGGAAACAAGGATGAACCAAGGAGATGCTTCAAGTGTGGTAGCAAGGATCATCTTGTTGCTCAATGCCCCTATAATAGTGAGAATGAAGATGATGACAAGAAGGGCAAGAAGAAGGATAAGAAGGAGAAGAAGGACAAGATGACCTTCAAGAAGAAGAAGAAGAATGATGGTTCATATGTGGTCACTTGGGATAGTGATGCTTCCTCGAGTCATGATGATGATAGTGATGATGACAAGACCACCAAGAAAAAGGCTCTTGTAAGCATTGTCATAAATGAGAAGCCTTCTCTCTTCGACACTCCATCAACGTGCTTTATGGATAAGGCCACTAAGGTACAATCTCATGATGATGGATGTGATGATGAACATGATAATGAAAGTGAAAGTGATGATGAACCCACTAAAGATGAACTAATTGACATGTTAGAAGATGCTAAGGAACATTTTGATATTAAGAGAAGGGAACATAAAGCCTTGACTAAGGAACTAAAAGCCCTTAGGAAAGTCTTTGATGAGCTCAATGCATCTAATGAGAGTCTAAAGGAAGACCATGAGGAGCTTGGCAAGGCTCACAAAAAAGCTTGAAAATCTCATTCCTCTCTACTTAATGAGCAAAATGAGAAGGAGCATGTTGTAACATGTGACAAAGGCTTAACATGTGACATAATTGATGAATCTTTCTATAAGCCTATTGTTGTTGCTTCCGCTAACCCTTCTTGTAGCTCATCATCCACTTCCACTTCACCTATGAGTGATGGTTTCACTTGTGATGCCTCACTTATGGTTGAGAATGAAAGACCTTAAAGAAGGAGGTCAATGAGCTCACTCGCTCCTTAGGCAACGCCTATGGTGGTGAGGCCCGCTTGCTAAAGTGCTTGGGTAGCCAAAGATTTTCTCTCAACAAAGAGGGATTGGGCTACCCCCAAAAAAGGCAATACGACATTTGCTCCTCATAAGACAAGTTTTGTGAAGAACAATGATTGGTTTTGTAATAGATGCAAGCAAGTTGGACATATAGAGCAATATTGCAAGAACAAGAAAAAGAACACTAATATATCCTCAATTAAGTTTGATTCTTATTATTTGCTTACTAAGGGTATGAATGGAGTGAAGTCTAAGTTTGTTGGTACACCAATTATGGGCTCAAAGAAAAAAGCCATTTGGGTGCCAAAAAGCTTAGTAACTAACCTTAAAGGACCCAAGCAAATTTGGGTACCTAAAAAGAATTGATCTTCTTTTGTAGGTCAATTACAAAGCCGAAGGAAGGCATTAGGTTCTTGATAGTGTGTGCACTCAACACATGACCGGTGATGCAAGAATGTTCAACTCAATCAACATCAATGATAGTAATGGTTATGATAGTATCACTTTTGGTGACAATGGCAAAGGCAAGGTCAAAGGGCTTGGTAAGATTGTGGTATCCAATGACTTGATCATATCTAATGTGTTGCTTGTAGAGAGCTTGAACTTCAATTTGCTATCCATGGCTCAATTGTGTGATCTTGGATTCAAGTGCATATTTCGAGTAAATGATGTAGAGATCATAAGTGTAGATGACTCTAATTTGATTTTCAAAGGCTTTAGATATGAGAATCTATACTTGGTTGATTTCAATGCTAGTGAAGCTCAATTATCAACATGCTTATTTACTAAGTCTAGCATGGGTTAGTTATGGCATAGAAGGCTTGGTCATGTTGGAATAAAATAATTGAATAAATTGGTTAAGCATGATCTAGTTAGAGGCTTGAAAGATGTGGTATTTGAGAAGGATAAACTTTGTAGCTCTTGTCAACCCGGCAAACAAGTTGAAAACACCCATCCTAAGAAGAAAATAATGAGCACTAGCAAGACATTTGAGTTATTGCATATGGATTTGTTTGGGCCAACACAATACACTAGCATCGGTTGAAACAAGTATGGCTTTGTGATAGTGGATGACTACACTAGATACACTTGGACATTCTTTCTAGTGGACAAGAGTGATGTGTTTTCAACATTCAAATCATTTATCAAGGGCATTCATAATGAGTTTGAAACAATCATCAAGAGAGTTAGAAGTAACAATGGTAGTGAGTTCAAGAACACAAGAATTGATGAATTATGTGATGATTTTGGAATTAGATATCAATTCTTAGCCAAGTCCACTCCACAATCAAATGGCCTTATTGAGAGAAAGAATAGAACACATATTGGCATGGCAAGGTCTATGCTTAGTGAGTACAATGTGAGTCAATCCTTTGGGCCGAAGCAATCAACACGGCTTGCTATTATAGTAACTGACTCTATTGTCACCTATTGAAAGAGAAGACACCTTGTGAGCTCTTGAATGGTAGAAAAGACACTAGATTGAGCAAGTTTAACAAGAAATGTGATGAATGATTTTTGCTTGGATACTCAACCACTAGCAAAGCTTATAGAGTTTAGAATTTGGCAAGTGGTACTCTTTGAAAGTTCATGATGTTGAATTTGATGAAACCAAGGGTTCACAAGATGAAGATAAGAATCTTGATGATGTTAGAGGCATTCAACTTTTAAATGCCATAAAAACATGGATGTTGGTGAATTGAGGCCTAGACAAGTGATAGATGAAGAAGATGATCAAGTGCAAGTGCTCTCTAACTCAAATGTGCAAGATGATATAAATCAAGCAAGTACAAGTGGCTCTCATGACAATGAAGAAAACCAAGTGGCTAGCTCATCATCTCAAGTGGATCAATCAACTAGTCAAGCAAGTGCAAGCAATATTCCAATTCTTCAACCAACCAATATTATAAGAGATCATCCATTAAACACTATAATTAGAGATATTTCTACAGGTGTACAAACAAGATCAAGATTGGCTTCATTTTGTGAGCACTTCTCATTTGTGTCATCCATTGAACCAAAGAAGATAAAAGAAGTATTAAAGGATGTTGATTGGGTGAATGCTATGCATGAAGAATTGAACAACTTCAAAAGAAATCAAGTATGAGAGTTAGTTGAGAGGCTAAAGAACCATAATGTGATTAGAACCAAATAGGTCTTTAGAAATAAGCAAGATCAAGATAGGATAGTAGTGAGAAACAAAGCAAGATTGGTAGCATAAGGTTACACTCAAGTTGAAGGTCTTGACTTTGGAGAAACATATGCCCCGGTTGCTAGATTGGAAGCAATTAGAATCCTGCTAGACTATGCTTGTGCCCACAACATCAAGCTCTATCAAATAGATATCAAGAGTGCATTTCTCAATGGCTATATCAATGAAGAAGTCTATATTGAGCAACCTCCCGGTTTTGAAGATAACAAGAAGCCCAACCATATGTATAAGTTAAAGAAGGCATTGTATGGCTTGAAGCAAGCACCTAGAGTATGGTATGAGAGGTTAAGAGACTTTCTACTCTTTAAAGGGTTCATTATGGGAAAGGTTGACACCACTCTTTTCACCAAGAAGATTGGCAATGACTTGTTTGTGTTGTAAATCTATGTTAATGATATTATATTTGGATCAACCAATTAAGACTTTTGTGAAGAGTTTGGGAAGATGATGGCTAATGAGTTTGAGATGTTCATGATTGGAGAGTTGATTTACTTTCTTGGTCTTCAAATCAAGCAAATGAAGAATGGTACATTTGTAAGTCAAGGCAGGTACATCAAAGACATGCTCAAGAAGTTTGGCATGAATGAGAGCAAAGCCATTAGTACACCAATGGGAACAAATGCCAATTTTGTTAGTGATGCAAGTGGCAACGTGGTGGATCAAAAGTTGTATCGCTCTATGATTAGAAGCCTACTCTATGTGACCACATCAAGGCCAGATGTTATGTTTAGTGTATGTATGTGTACAAGATTCCAAGCCTCATCAAGAGAAAGTCATTTGAATGCTACAAAAAGAATATTGAAGTACTTGAAGCATACACAAAATATTGGTTTGTGGTATCCTAAAGGAGCAAAGTTTGAGCTAGTTGGATATTCAGACTCTGATTATACAGGATACAAGGTTGAAAGGAAGAGCACATCGAGCACTTGTCAATTGTTGGGAAGATCACTTGGTTCATGGTCATCAAAGAAGTAAAATAGTGTTGCATTATCAACCACCGAAACCAAATACATATCCGCTGGTAGTTGTTGTGCATAAATTCTTTGGATGAAGACCACCTTGAATGACTTTAGAATCAAGTTCAAGAAAGTGTCATTGCTATGTGACAATAAGAGTGCAATCAAGATAGCCAACAATCTAGTTCAACATGCAAGAACAAATCACATTGATGTCTGCCACTATTTCATAAGAGATCATCAACAAAAAAGGGACATTTGAATTGAGAGTGTGGGCACCAAAGATTAACTTGCCGACATATTCACCAAGCCATTAGATGAGAAAATGTTTTACAAGCTAAGGAATGAGTTGAACATATTAGATTTCTCAAATATGTGTTGATGCACCCCCACTTATATGGCATGCCTCTTCTTCAAGCAATCCAAGATAAAAGTTGATTGGCAAGCATACATTCTTTGCTAAGGACTTATTTAGTGAATCTAGTCACCCCTCACATTTTATAGGCTCATTCATGAAAATCAAATGAATTTGATGATTATATGGTACCACTATTGCTTCTATGCTTGACTTGATTGAGTGGTAGCATATGACATGTTTGTGGGCTTGTGAACCTAGTGTTTGATCTAGAAAATAAGTTATAAGTGTTTAACTCAACATGGTCAAGATAACCCTTGAAACGAGGTATGAAGAAGCTTGTCCTTGGATCAAACCGAATTTAAATATCTTTGGTAAGTGTTCTAAATTGAACCAAATTTGGGAAAATGATCCTCACCCCATTGATTAACATTAATAATCTTAACCTATCTAAATTTGAACCTTTGTGATCATTAATGACAAAGGGGAGGTAAACAAAGATATAAGTGATAGGGAAAGAAAATTGACATAGGGGGAGAAATACAAAAGTAAGGGGATCAATTAAAATTTGAGCACACAAGTAGGGGGAGCAAGCTCATAAACTTGATTGATGCATTTGTGTGTACATTACATATGTTTTCTTGCATGGCACAAGTTTTAAATTAAAATCTTATGCTTGTGTGGTGTAGGCTAGTTGTAGGTTTGATTGATGAAATGAAAAACTAGCATGCATAGGATGGTAGTTAGATATGCCTTGCTTTGCTTTCACAAGTGGCACTAGAACCTTGCATATAATATTGATCTCACGAGGTATCTAGTTCTTGTCGTTGCAAGTGGTATCTAACTAATAATGGTGCTAAGGATGGTATATTTGGTGTACTCTGATTAGTATCACGCTTCAAAGGTCCATTTCTTATACCTTAGCATCATTTGGTAGACATTACTCTTCTACAACTCAAATCTATGTATATGTGCAAGCTTTTAATCCAAACTCTTAGCATATATATAGGGGGAGCAAATGCTACCAATGGGGGTTCATGAAACTTGTCCAAATCCTTTACACATGGTAAAAATGCTTCAGCAAGCAACATGGATTCAAATTTGAATTTATTTTATATCTTTGTAGAGGTTGTCATCAATTACCAAAAATAGGGAGATTGAAAGCCCTAGTTTGGTTTTGGTTAATTAATAAAACCTGTTTGGACTAATCCTTGCATCGAAGTGTGTGACTAGATAGGATGGTCTAATCCAAGTGAAGGAGCTAGGTGACACTCATGGATGGAGATGGCCACATGAAATGAAGTCTATGGTGGTGGTGTGGACATGTGATGATGATCAAGCTCTAGGATTTGGAAAAGAAGAAAGAGAAAAATAAAATGGGCTCAAGGCAAATGTGATATCCATATGACCATTTTCTTTTTGGTGATCGAGACACTATAGAGAGTGTGATCACATTTAGGATAGATGGTCGTACTATTAAGAGGGGAGCTCTTATCGAACTATTTGATCATCTAGTGCCACTACGTGTTGAAAAACTTGCATATGCATTTTAGGCCAAGTGCACATTCGGTGAGAAACTGATTAACCTTTGAAAAATGATTGTGAAAATGCTAACACACTTGCATGTGATGGTGAAACACTTGGAGTGTTAGCACATTTGCAAAGGTGGTGAAAAAGATGAAGAAAAGGAGGTGTAGCTAGGCTCAGGGTGTTGCTCGGGGGCGCACTGCCATGCCCTATCCAGTGCACCACCACCCCTAGGGCGGTGACTGGCTAGGCTCGCCCAAGAGGAGAAGGTTGTGTGCTGCCCTAGGGGGCACCGCCGCTTGCTGTCCGGTGGCACCACCGCCCCAAGGGTGGTGCCTACCTGACCCCGGTTCAGAGCAGCAGCAGTGGAGGTGGTCACCACCGATGATTGTGTACACCACCATGTGCGGGGCGGTGCACCACCTGGTGTTGTCCGGTGGCACCGGCACTTTTAGTCGAGAGCGGGGGAAGCTGGGTTGGTCACTGCCTGGGCACCATCGTGCGTAGGGCGGTGCACCGCCGCTTTTTTCTAGAGGCTGGGGTTTTCGGGAGGCTGGCTGGGTTGTCATCGCCACCCCTATGGCAGTGCCACCGCCACATTGTTCGATGCCCCAACGGTGGATGATCGTTGGAGGGGCACCGCCACATTGCTCAAAGGGGTAATGGCTCTATTTGCTTGTGGGCTTATAAATAGAGGTGGTGCCTGGCCTTGGCCACTCTCTTGGCACTTCCTACACCTGTGTACACCCTTTGGGAGCTAAGCACACAACTCCACTCACTTGCACACTTGATTTCATCATCTTGAGTGAGATTAGAGAACCTCTAGTGTATTGCTTAGTGGTCTAGCGTCTTGTGGCACTAGTTGGGTGATTTGGGATGGTGGAGATCTTGTTATTCTTGGTGTTTGCCGACACCTAGACGGCCCGAAGATTGGTGGATCATCGAGCGGAGGAAGGTGATTGTCTTCGGCTCCGATCATTGTGATTGTGAGGGGTTCTTATGCCTTCCCCAGCAAAGCACCAAAGACAACTCTAGTGGATTGCACGTTGCTTGTGGATCCTCATCTTGTATTGGTTGTGCAGCACCTGGTTGCAGGTTAGGCATGTGATGCCTATTAGCGCGTGAACATCCAAGTGAGCGAATCGCCACAATAGGGACTAGCTTGCCGGCAAGTAAGTAAACCTTAGAGGAAAAATCATTGTGTCATCATTGTCTCTGGGATTTCTTGTGATTGATTGTATATCTCTTGCCACGACAGTATAACTTCAAGCCCCCACACTTGAGACCCAATCTCAATATGGTGCTTAGACCTCCACCTTTCTTCGCCTTCAATCAGTCAGTCCGAAAAGAGCCAAAATCCACGACAAGAGCGTAACGAGTCTTCCCGCTCCCATAAGTAAGTATGTGCTCAGGATAAAAAGTCTGTGATCTGAATACCATCCACAGCAACAAACGATCCTCAATCGACATGGACATGGAAAATAGTGTGACCAAGCTAAGCCCCGTTGGCCGCGGGACGTAACCTGTTACACCCACCAATACCCATACCACATCCCTGCCCGGTCTCTATTTTCCTTTCATCATTTTTATCATGAGAGTAATTATAATAATCACCTATTGTGAGTAACGGTAGGCTACTCACTCTACCGAAAACCTAAGCACAACAGCTACTCGAACCTATACTTGTAGGACTCATAGGACAGTTATATCTATGCATGTGGTTTTCATAAGATTCCTGTAACGTAAATGCACTTAACATCTATATACAGTGATTATAAAAAATAAGGGATTATGCACCGGGGCTTGCCTTAGGCAGGCGCGGTGTCAACTATGTCAGTTAGTGGTGGCTCTAGGATCTCCTCCTGCACGAGAATCTCCTCCTCATACTCCTCGACGATCTCCTCGAACTCGTGATCGCCGGTGGTCACGATGTCCGCCGACTCATTCTCTATATGCTTGCGATGATGATGCAACAACTTAGCATTTAGACAACAACAACTCTTAAAATAAAAATACACATGTTAAGCTACTAAGCTAGCTCTAATGACTAAGATACTAAGATAACTATCAGCTCTATCAAATCAAGTGTCAAGCTCACCCTAACAAGTGCTTAATTTCCTAAATCAATGTTATGCTCTTATTCATATTAAAGGTTTAATGGATATGTAGCTACCCTAATAAACAAGCTATATTAGGGCTACAAAAATTATAGTAAGCACATAATAATACAATGAAACTACTATAAAAATTTTAGGATCAAAGCTATCACGAATTTACCACAAAAATTCCTACAATAATTACCCTAATAATATTAAGCACTTTCAAACGATTTAATAGCCCTTAGTATCAACATAGATATGCATGATCTATCTATACTACCAGATATATCACAATTTTAGGAACCTAATAAAATTTGTTTCATAATTTTTAGACACCTACACAAATTTATATAAATTATACAAATCTAGCTCAGAAATTAAAATAGAAAGCTATTACTAATTCCTTAAGAAAAAGAAAAACGAATTCGACCGCGTGGCCTACAAATGTGCGGCCTGTGCGGGCACGGCCCATGCGTGAGGCGGCTCACGACGGGGAACCCACGCGCGATGGCACTTTTGCAAAAACATCCCCGCGCTATCCGATATTAACGCGTCCACTTTATGCACTATTCCTGCAGACAACGCTTATGCAAGGAAGCCCTCACATTAACCCATCTTCGCAATGGAATGGCCCCTGACGTCCCCGCGCTCGCCGGCGTGACATTGATCGGCACTGAGCAGCAACGCCGACCAACTAGGGACCCCTACGGCGCATCTAAAGAGCTGTGGTCACCTACAGGCCAACGTGCAACGATGGGCAGTGATTAGGAGACCAGAGACAAACTACGGTGGCTCCTCCACATTGGCGGACAAACCACGGTGACAATGGCGATGTTCTGGTGAGCTAGGACAGGTACCAGCTTAACCAGCTAGCGTGCAAGCAGCAGTGGCTCACCATGGACCTAGCCAAGGTAACGGTATGGCCAGGGACTGCCTGAGCGAGGCCGACCACGTGCGACCGAGCGGCACGGTGACGTACCACGATAGACATGATTGCGTCAGCAGCGCCGGGGTAGCGGTAGAGGTATGACTAAGGAGAGTAGGGCGATGTAGAGGTGGAAGCGAAGCTAGCGGTTCACTTAGATTGGGTTGAGGTGGACAGATGGAGGACTACCCACGGTAATGGCCGAGCTCGGCCTTATCAGCACGGCGGTGGGGAAAAACTCCAAATTGTAGCTTGGCCATGCTCGCTTCAAGGCTAGATGGGGTCAGATGGCTAAGGGGTTAATGGCGGAGCTGGGGGTGCAACAAATCGGGCGATGGTGACCTCTCCCTGCTGGATTTATTGAACGGCACCACGTCGGGTGGAAACAACAAGAAAGGGGAGGGAGGGGGGTCAGCTTGCGCATCAACGTGGCATGCTTAAAGACGATGACGGTTGGAAGTACGACTGTCGCGGCGGGGCTAAGGTGCACGTGGGGATACCACAGCTGCAGGCATGGCCATGTGCCAGTGCAGCGAGTGCGCCATGTGCACGCGTGGCTGTGGCAGTGCCATCGAGCAGGGCCAGGCAGCGGCGCAGAATTGCAGAGAGCGCGAACACGACGACCAGGTGACGGTGCTGGCAGCAGGGACAAGCCCACGCATGTGATGGCAAGAAGGACAGCAGCAGCACCATAGCGTGAGGCGGGAAGGGGGCAGTGGTGGTAGCAGCGCGGCAGCGAGGTGGGGCAGCAGCACGACGGCTAGCAGCTATAGGGCTATGACAACGGCCCGCTGGGGCCGGCCATGGCCAACCCACGACCAAACAGGCCGACTGGGCTCGACACCACGACGCGCGGGACACGGCTAGCTGCACGACGCTGAGCGGCTACGCGAGGTGACCGTGCGCACAGACCAGGCATATGACGCGCACGACTTTAAAAGCACGTCTAAAAACTAACCTAACACAGTTGAAGCTAAACTACCTCGACCATGCTAAAGAGGGCACATCAGTCTACCATAAGGAGCAAAACACACAACTTTGACCTTTAGCTAGATTTTTAGAATCAATTCACCATATTGCATTGTCACACTGTTTTACTTGCGAAGTCTTAGGCTGAATTTGATTTTAAGTTCCATTTCTAAGCTATTAGAAATACTAGCTAGCAATATTATTTTTCTAAGACAAGAGTTGCATTGTCCTCTACAAAGTTTATACTTCAAACTTTATTTAGGGTCACATACATGTTCTATAATATTTTTGCTCAATAAAAATTGGTTTTTAACCCTACTCGATATACATGAGCTATTGAATCAACTTTCATTTAACATTTTTATTAGTCATTTTAGGTTACAAGAAATTGATCTACACACTCTATCACATAAACATGATGCTCATGACATGGTTTAGTATTTATTTAGGGTGTAACACGGTTACACTAGCGCAATATTTGCTTTGCCTCAATTTTATCTAACCACTTGGCTTAGTGTTATTGTAGAATTTTTATACACTATTCACCTCCTCTAGCCATTAGGACCTTTCACCTGCTCCATCTGCTGATTCTTTCCAGCCCAGCACACGCACCCCACCCTGCCGCAATGCTCGTGCATCCTGACGACTTGCCTCGCATGCACAGCCTGTCCACCTCGAGGTCGTTCGACCCACCCCGCACACGCACCCCTACCCCCGTCGTGCCTCGACCGCCATCCCTGAGCGTGCCCCGTCCATAGGACACCGGCGTGCCACGTGCCCTATCCACTAGCCCCAGCTCGTCGTGCCCCATTCCTTGGCATCTGTGCCATGCCACCATCACTCTCTACGTCCCTTAACCCTCCAAACAACATGAAAAATGAGCAACATGAAATACTTGAATGCAACATATATATGAAACAAATAAAATATCTTGAACATACACTTGCAATATATGCGTGAAACATATGCAACATTCAGATAAAACACTTACAACTTGAAAACACTTATTGCAACATAAGACTGAAACAACTAAAATATTTAGAACATATTGTTGCAATATATGTGTGAAAATATGCAACATCCAGATCAGAACGCTTGCAACATACATATGGAGCAGATAAAACATTTTGAACAAACCTCTCAAACACTCGCAACATGCCTTGCCGGTGAAGAAAGTGACCAACAAGTAAATATTTATAGTTTTGCCGTACGTTGTAATCGGAGGTGGCCTAGCACTCAATGACACATGGTTTATACTAATTTAGGCAACGTGCACTACGTCCAGTTTGAGTCGGTCGGTGACTTTATTCCTGAGCCCAAGTGCTCAAAGTTTGCAGTGGGGTTACAAACGAGAAGGAGAAAGATGGGGGTACAAGAGGTCCGGTCGGCTCCGGTCGGAAGAGCCGAGAGCGACAGGAGCTCCGCTATGAGCTAAGTGTTCAAGCGTGTGCTTGAGGTCCAAACCTGGCAGTTCTGTGGTTGTGAGCTAGTGAACTTGATCGATCTGATGAATCTAGAAGCACTTGAATCGATCTAGATTAACTTAAATGTTGGGAGAGAGCGCATCCCCTTTTATAGATGAAGGGGATGGCCTTACAAATGAGAGAGAGAGTACGTATGCTTCTAAGTCTTGTTGCTCACGCCGGCGGGTACAGGATGATGGTAGGCGGCCACAATACTGTTGGATGTCAGATGCACGTGGAAGGTTACGTCGTCTTGTTCGGGCATGGCAGACGTCGACGCCTGCCACACTGTTGATACCTAAGGTAGGCAAGGGGTTTTTACCATGTTCGTCTGGTACGGCAAAAGCTGGCGCCCACAACATTATTGATGCCCAGAGGCATGTGGGAGGGGGCTTACTGTACGAGAGTTAATGGCTCCCACAATACTGTAGAGGAAAATATCGGCGTCTACAACACTGTTCGTGTCAGGGAGGTAGCAGAATACTATTTCTACAGGTGTACAGGGTACGGTCCCTGGTATCGTGGTTTGACTTGTGCGCTCTGCCTTGCTTTCTCCGTTCGTTCCCTGGTCCTTTCTGAGCGGACGTCCCCGGTCGGTTGGTCCTAGTCGGTTATGATCGCGCCAGTCAGAGATGAGCAGTGAGCAGGGTTTTTGCGTACTCCGGTCGGAGACGTGGGGTCGGAGTCGAAAGTAGTGTTTTTGGCTAGGTCTTCCAGTTGGAGAGGCCGTCCGGAGGCGGGCTGGAGACCGAAGTGAGCCCTCCGGTCGGAGAGATAGGCCGGAGTCGGAAAACGAGTGTCGCTCCTCCTCAGCCAGACCTTCGGTCGGTGATTGTATCGCTCTTCTGGCCTGTTGTTCAGATACTTGGGCCGGCCCATGAGTCGCGCGCTGTCTGCTTGGGCCGAGCCTTTGTTTGGGAAGCCGGTCTGCGAGGGACCCTGGGTTTATGAACCCGACATGCCTGAAACACTTGCAACGTATACAACATGTGCAACATATCCGATCTACTTTTACAATATCCATACGAAACAATTACAAATATACCTCTGAAATGTCTAAAATACTTAAAACATACGCTTGCAACATGCGCTTTCATCGTAGCATCTCCTTGCAGAGGTCGCGCGTCGCGGCAACCACGGCATCGACAGCAGTCACGACCTTCTGGTGGGGAACGACGGTGTCGGCAGCACCTCGACAGCACCTCGGCGCACGCGGTGGGGACGGGGCACGGCGCACAGCGAAGGGGCGCATGCGCAGCAAGCTGGAGCGGCGTGCGGTGGGGTATGGAGCGCGGTGCGGCGATAGAGGGGGCGCGGCGCGGGAGGGAGTGCGTGACGGGAAAGATGGCAGCAAGTCCATGCCATGGCAGCATAAGATGGGCAAACTCGTAAGTGTAAGATATTTTTGAGAGGGATTGGGTAGACGTAAAGACGAGGCCTGCCTCGTTAGACTGTTAGCGTGCACGCTCGGAAAGCGGCCTTCGGACGGACACGTTACGTCGAGCCACGCCTCGCGCGCCCGATGGGCACGCCCTGCAGTGCCGCCACTGGTGGTCCTCGCGCGCCCGATGGGCACGCCCTGCAGTGCCGCCACTGGTGGTCACACACACAGATAGCGGGGACGGGTCGGTCACCCTCACACACACGGGAGTGGCGTAAAGCACAAGGGTCCAACCGGGCAACCGGCCAAGGACTCGATCACTCGAAGCACCGCAGTCATCACGGATTCATGGCAGCACGTGAGTACGTGATCGCGAGGGCACCCCACAGGCCACACAGGCAAGCGTTGCGCACGGGACGCGGCACGCGGGCGGCGGTTGGCAAAAGCCAAAGCGTAGGCTTTCGGTCGGTCGCGGCACACCATCGCGTCCGCGTCGCGTCGCTTTGGATGCGACTGACATCACGAGCCTCCCGACTCCCGAGACCTGAGACGAGCAGAAAGCAGAGAGGGATGCCGCGGTGAGCCCTGAGGACCGAGGACGCGCGGCGCGGGCGCGCGGCTTCGGAGACCGCTACACTCCACACGCGGATTCGGATTCGGCAATGGGGATGGCGGCGGACGCGACGACGGCCATGACCATCGACTTCCTCCGCGCGCGCCTCCTCTCCGAGCGCTCCGTCTCCCGCGCCGCTAAGGAGCGGGCCGACCACCTTGCCAAGCGTGTAAGTGCGCGCGCATTTCGTTGGCTTCCTGCCTCCTCCTCGCATTCCCAGCTTAGTCACCGAGCCCGTCGCTGCTGCTCTGCAGGTGGTGGAGCTGGAGGAGCAGCTCCGGACGGTGACGGCGCAGCGGCGCAAGGCGGAGCGGGCGGCCGCGGAGGTGCTCGCCATCCTCGACTCCCAGGGCTTCGGCCGCCTCTCCGACGCCGCGGACGATTCGGGCTCAGAGGACGAGGCCGGCACGGGCGACCGCGACCCCGGTACCGCCGCGAGGGACGGATGCGGCGGGAATGCGGCGGAGGACGCGCTGTCGGGGTCGGAGCTGGGAGCCCCGGCGCCGCCGGCGGCGGCGGCTGCTGCTGCTCAGGCCGGGGGATTGTCATGGAGAGGCCGCGCCGCGATCCCCGAATGCGAGAGGCGGCGGCCGCAGCACCAGCAGCACAAGGGCAGGCAGCCAAGGCAGAGGCACGGCCACGGTCACAGGAGGGGCTACTTTTACTCGCGCGCCGCGGATTCGTCGCCAAAGTACCACCCGGGGCAGTCGTGCCGGAAGATCAAGAGGAAGGAGCTGATGAGGTCCAGGCGTTGCGCATTGCTCCAATTCCATGCCAATTGCTGGCATGTTGTTGTGCACAAGTTATCTGACACACTCACACACATGTTGTTCTGATTGACAGATCTCAGACAGGAGGCGAGGAGGGCAACGACAATGCAGTGGGGAGCACGGAGGACGGGCAGGAGAGATCAGATTGTACTGTTTGCACCGATGAGCCGGCTGATTTTGATGGCGAGGTGAGCCAGGATTGGCGTGGGTCTTCTAGTAATGGAGGAGTGGAGGATCGTGATGATCGTGCCATGGTATATGAGAAGGATGGGGAGATGGAGAGGGTACTCGAGAAGCAGGCTGAGCTAATTGGACAGTTCGAGGCTGAAGAAAATGCTCAGAGGGAGTGGGAGGAGAAATTCAGCAAGAACCGGGATTCAGCTACGGTACACACTTTTCCTTTTCAGATATGAAACATTTTTTATTTAGTACGTAGTTCTTGCATTTAACTGGATAAATAAAAAACAAAATGAGCTAATATTTTCGTATTGTGCACTCATTTCTGCTCTCCAACTTCCAGGATAATGTTAACTCGAACAATAAGCTAAATCAGGCTGAAAATGCTTGTGGGAGGAGGGAAACTGCTCGGGTTGTAGATAAGGAAGTGGTTTGTGAACAGGCAAGATCAAGCGACAATAATCTCCATTGCATCAACAACCCCTCTGAATGTCTACCAAACGGCCCTGTTTCAGAATTGCCCCAAAATGTAGCCAAAGATAGTGTTATTGAACAGTGCAAATTTGATGAGTTTGGTCACGATTGTGTAGTCACTGCTGCAGCAGTAATTTCAAGCCACGGTGAACTGCAGGTTAGGAAGGATGTGCTGACAACTAAAAGCTATCCTGAAGGAAGTGGCAATAATCTTGGGAAATCAGCTCTGCCACCACAAGGAAGCTGTGATAGCAGACTAAATGCAGGACATAGAAAGGGTCAAGAAGATGAAAATTCAGACAGTGGTTCAAGCTACCATGTAAATGCTCGATCTTCTGAGCGATACATAAACACATCATCAGTTGGGAGCCCACTAAGTGATACCCCTAAAAGCGAAGTCTCAGAATGGAGCTCCTCATGCTTTCATAACCATACCGATAACCAGCTTGATACACAACTTCATCAATCCTCAAACAAAGATGTAGGAGGGGTGCTAGAGGCCCTTCAACGTGCCAAGATGTCTCTCAGAGCAAAGCTGAGCTGGCCAAGTCCTCCCAGCCAGAACATATTGGCACTTCAAGCACCGGATGATTTGCCAGTCAACGGCATGGAACTTTCACTCAGCAGGTCAACCCCTCTGAGTCAGGAAATATTGGCACTACCAACACCAGCGGACTACCTTAACAGGGTCTTACCACATGATGATGTGAAAGTACCAATAGGTCCTGCTGGTTTGTTTCGTTTGCCAACAGATTCGTTTCCCAGAAATGAGATGGCCTCAAGGGACGGATATGGTTCAAGGTTCAGTTTGACCTCGGTGAGTCCACCCTACTTATGGTCAAGCTACCATGCTGATCATATTATGCCAGCTCTGTCATTTTCTCACTATGGTTCTGGGTTGTCACTGGATCCATACTATGATCCTCCAAGTTCCATGTTGCTATCCATGCCCACTGCTGGTGGGCGTAGCGTCCCTGTGTCAGATTTCAGAATAGGGGATGGTTCCTTCCTCCGAGAAGTTCCACGGCCTGGCAACTATTAGGGTGATGCCTTCTGGAGACACAACTATACACTTCCAATATGGTCATGGTTAGGGGAACTCTCTGAAAGTTCAAATGTATCTGTTCATGCTTTGAAAAAACTATAAAAAAGTTCAATTCTACCTGTTCATGCTTCGAATCTCACATCTGTGTTGGTGTTAGATGCCATTTGTTGCATCGATTTTGCCTTAGGTTTGGTAGTGAACCATGTAGTGTGGTAAACTAAGAACAAGTTCTGTTTGTAAGCAGGATTAGTGTTTGAAATATTATTCCGTCTGTCCGATGTAAGTTATGATAAGGTACTAGGATGGCAATAAAGCTAATTTTTCAACGGAAACATCCTATGAACAAGCATTTGCAGAGAGAAATATGCAAGAAACAGGCAAAGACACTGCCCTGAAGTTTGCAATCTCCTGAATCCTTTTTTCTTTGGTTGTACGCATCCATCATGTCAGGTATTGCTCTTTTCATGGTATTTAAGGGTTCTGATCTGTTCTTTTTCTTTATGTCATATATCCCTATATTTTAGGTGGCAAACGTGAGTTTTCCGTGATGGCAAAGGCTCCCTTGCTTCATAAGCTATCTTTGTTTTCCTGCTCATTATAACACTACTAAATTAGGCATGTTTGGTATCATCATCATTACCATCATAACCCTCCCAACACTCTGGGTGATCTTCAAAATGATTGCACCAATAGTCACTAAACCATTGTACAGATAACAGGAATATACAGGTATGTAAACAAAGTTCTGGCAGGCTGTCCAGCACTCAGAACAAATGTTAACCAAATGAAATGTTGATAAGGTAGTTTGTCTCAGAAAGGATTGCAATGACACATTACACGGATTAATAGCTAGATGATAATTTACATATAGTAACTCTGAAACAGAGAAGTGAAAACTATTGGTTCTTCCTTATGCTTCATTAGTCCTCACATCTCAGAACTAACAGTCTCGCACTCCATCCATGGTTTATGTTTCCTAAAAAATGGCTATCGTCCCGTAGGAACTAATATGATTCCATGCACAGGTCGAGAGCTATTGATATCATATCACAATAAACACGATGTTCATAAAACTGATATCTTTGTTGATTAGAGTACTTGCTCAGTTGCTGCTGTCTTGCGGGCTTTCGGCCTTGCTACAACATGCAAATGAGGGCACAGAGGCCTTGGTGCCCTAGTCTCCATGTCGAATCCTCGCACACAGACAAATCCTGCGTAAGACAGCCACACTTTACTTGTTTCGTTCAGAAATTCATTGTGGAGTTGAAGCCTAGAAACTGTTTCCGTTCATGACCTTTGTGTGTATGAAATGTAAGTTTATGAATAAGCATGCACATCAATTCCTTTGCCTCTGCATTCATATTGGCAGTTTTTGTTCTCTAGCATTATCATTCCACTATTACAAGATGCCTCTACTATTCTCAGGTTATCTTAAAAACTTAGATGACTACAGATCAATCATGTAGCGACTATGAACGATTTTCTTCATCACTGAATAGTCACCACGTGACAATCATGAGAATCTTGTATAACTAGTGAAACACTGTAAACTGAGATTGAATATACTATGGTCCAGAATACTGGTCTATCACAGGATCTGCATTCTGCAGAACTGTCTGATGACAATTGGCAAGATGCTTCCTTGGAATAGAATGTCATGACAGAACTAAGGAAATTATTTCATCATACCCCTCCAGAAGCATTGTTGTATTTCTTCTGTTGTTAGACCTACATAACCAAAACAACTGTAGTTGGTACCAATACAAATATAATACAAATATAATTTCAATGAACTGTTTATGCAAGGGAGACAACCTTTGAATATGGTGGGCACTGAAGTCCCGAAGAATACCATGCGCCTTTGCAAGTTCCATAGCTGCTGCCTTTCCACATGGATTGGGTTGTGGCTAGATCTGTGGTCAGCAAATACCTGTATGGACAGATACAGTGTCACAAAAAGTGTGTCCATTGAGACAGGAGGCTTAGGAGCAGTACTAGGAGTAAGACATTAGATGTCACTCTGTTTACCTCATTGACTTGAAAGTAAGTGCCATTAAGTGGGAAACTACCCCTCATAGCTGTTCGACAAGGAACCTATTCATGTTCCAGTAATTTATCATTAGCTGAAACATGCATGGAATTTCTGTAACCAATAGGCATTATCTATACTATGATCTGTTCATATTGTCTAGCCAAAAAATGCATGTTTAGCTCAACAGGTCAAAATATATGTTGTTCTTCTTCTTGGAAGTGAATACTATGAATTAATAGATCATACTCTGAGGTCTAAACCAAACTGTAGGTATATATACAACAAAAAAGGGACAATTTGCTAGGTACAATTAAAGGATGAGCTTGGGGCCACATGTGCACAATATCAATTTTATTTCACGACTCCCATGATCTTTGTTGTGCTACAGAGCAACTATAGGAAAAAAATAAACAGTTACTTCAGCTAAACCATATTCAGATCAGTTATTGCTAGGTTATAGGATTCCGTTACCAGAATTGTGCCTCTAACATATCTAGATTGGTTTTCTTTCTCTGCAGTACAATTGTGGCACATTTCATTATTGCATAAATCGCCTCCCATTTGAGGGTCACAGCATGGTTTTGGTGTCTTGGTTATCTCCTTTATTCCTTCTGCAAAGTAGTCATAAATTAGTGAAAATGAACTTAAGTGTGTACCCCATGCACTCAAAGAGAAATAAGCTTGCCTGGTGTCCATATGGCCAATAAGTACGGGGTAGCATCATCAGGTTCCCGTTGGTCAAGTCCTAGCTGTTAATCAATTGCTGGATCAGGAACTATAGTTTGAAATGCTTAAAAAATAAACCGCAGCATCTCACCTGTTGTAAAAGTGGATGTGCATCTGGAAGCTCATACCTGCAAGCACATAAATTGCAGGTAAAGAATAAATCTTCCAGATGCATGGTATTATTTACCACGGACAATAACAATATTAAGTCTAAAGCGGTGCATGTTAAAGCTGAGCAAAAGAGCACTATAACTAGTGAAAAGGCCATATTGGTAAAAACTAAGGGTGAAAGCTTAAAAAATTATCAGATGCAGTGAAAGGAATGCTCTATATCCTTTAGAAAATGTCAAGTTTACTTGATCGCATTTGAGAGGTGCAGAAGACACAAATATTTAGTCTTTGCCTTTTCACTACATATGATAAATCATGTGTAAACAATGTCTAAGAGTTTCAAAGTTGAACTTCTATGGCAAATGTGATAGTCTCCCCTAGAGTTCTTCGTAAAAAAGGTGCTATATTTTAGAGATTTTCCTGGAATACTTTAACTCTGATTTTTCATGCGTTTTCACCTGATATTTGCCCAAACAAAACTAATTCACCACTTACACATAGTGTTCTGTTCGAAGCCTATGCACATTCTTTAGTTTCGGTACAGGAATCGAAGCTGCTTCAGTGCTAATAGCAACCAATGCTTTTGCAATATCATCAGACTGGAGTTCGTTATTGCTTTCTTTAATGCAATTCTCCAAGTTCTGTGCAAACACTTCCATGTTAAGCTTTATTGTTGGGATTTCACCATCTTCATAAAAATCTTCAATATCATTTTCCATGGTTTCTGGAGGTCCTTCCTCTCTTGGACTTGCAGGCTCCTCGATTATTGGCTCTGAGTTCTTAGGAAGAAACTCCCTTGAATGGATACTCCCCTCAAGGCAAGGCAGGTGAGTCGAATTCATAGTGTGCATGCTGCTATTCTGGAAAGCAAATTGATTGCTCGACTTCACTAAGCTTTTCTCCTGAGGAGCAGGAAGTGCAAGCCTTGCACTTCATTCCAAATGCAATAAAAGAAAACAAGAAATAGTCAATATTCAGGTAAACAGAAGTAAAACTCCTGAGCAAGATCAACTGAAGTAGCTAATATGCTTGAGATGCATACAAAATTGATCCAATTGTGTAGTCTGTGCATAAGGACCTATAGATTCACAACTCCAAGTGTCACATGAAATCAAATTGACCCTGAGGGGTGAGGGCACAGTGCTCTTTTCACCCTGAGCCAGTAGGATATATTGTCATATTGTTTTAGTGGAGGTAATTCCAGTATCTCTCAGCCAATGGAAGTGGGGCACCCATCACAATGTTTTTGTGTGCACACTGTGAAAGTTAACTATGCAGGCCAGTTGGTGGGTCTTTAAGTTCAGCAATTGCCCCCCACAAAGCTCTTTTCTATGAGTATAAGCTACTGTGGCAGTATGGTTGAAGGTGTACAGAAAGTGTAACAGTACCTTGCAAAAGCACTTGCAAAATGCTTGCACTCACTCCTCATTGGGCATGCATTGCAATTTGGCTTGCTTTTGGTACAAAAGACCTGCACGGTTGATCGGAAAACATATAAAAGCAACAAGTGGGACTCAAGGCACCTAAAAATAGAAATAATCTACAACTCTTGTAGATTAAGACCTTAAAGTTCTATAACAAATATAAGTATATATTAATCGTAGGAACTATAGTCTTATAGTAAGCACAATTTTATTTTAAATTAGAGGCATTATAGTTATATAATAAATACAACTATAAAGTCATATTTGGTTGTACAAATGCACAACCTATTCAGCTAGTTTCAAAAGACAGATGCTCATTAAGTACCTTTCCAAATGTAATCATCTGATAATGTAGCTCATACCTGTGAAAATGTGATAATATTGGTAATTATTACTTGTGGAACTTATTTATGCATGATATGCAAATGCAATTCACATCGATTTGCAAAACTAAATATTATTCACACTTTGAAGCAAATGTTTTTTTTTTTTTTTGTAACTCACAGTGTCTGTTGATCGAGTTTACAAAGGCGAGGCCAAAGATACTTTTGTATAGTTTCCAAGATAGGATATCTGTGAGAAAGCAAAAAAGAAAGTGGTAGAGTCAGATTAAACAGAAATGGCAAAAATCCATAAATGACCTAAACAGTATGGACAGTGAAGAACACTTACAGCTCCAAAAGATGTAACTGTAGAGATTCAGGAAGAGGTTGAATGGGCACCCATCCCAGTCTTACACATATACGACCAACATTGGTGTCAACCTGAGTGGTAAAAGCACTGCTATGTAAATATTAAATTTACTAGAGGCAAATTAAATACTCCACAAACAAGTTGGCGAAGGCTAGAGATGAAACCTCCACCAAAAAGGAAAACAACTTATATAAAATATAGAAATGCATTAATAATAGTAATATTAATCTAAAAAGGTATTAATAAAAAGCCTAGTTTATGGTTCAAGTATGTGGGTTGCTGATTTCCGCACATCTATCAGAGGACAACAGAAATAAACTTACAGGGAAAGCAAGATGATGCAGTGTGAGAAGACGGACACATTCAACACTTTTAAGCCCCAGTCCACGTATACTTAGTAGGTAATCCCTGACATCGAACCAAATATACTTTAATAAAAACACTTGTCACTTGGTAAGTACATAAGGCTCGTAAATGCATGTAGTTTCGTAGAGAATCCTTTGCTGTTTTAGTTTCAACTAAAACTTCTAACCTTTTGTATACTAGTTATAAAGTTAGAATTTCACAGAACTTCAATGTTAGTGCACATTGATGAATTTTATATGCTGATTTTCAATGCTGACATGAAAATGTCGCACCTCTTGCTCTACTTAATTTGCTCACAGGCATTAATGATTCTGGTCTTGTGTTCATCGCGACTAAAAAGAAAACGAACAAAAAAAATACAGCACAAGAAATGTCATCACTGAGAGGTAAACATAGGATCTTACTTCGCTGAGTCTGGGGGAATATATCTTAGCCACTCAAGGTCAATGCTCCCATGATCTCTAACCAAACGATTCAGAAAATTCTGTTACACCACCAGATTTACTGTTAGGAAAATTATAAAACTTCTTATGCTGCAGGAAAGCGAGAGAGAGAAAAAGGCAGAAAATTCTGTAACACCACCAGATTTACTGTTTAGAAAATTATTAAACTTATTATGCTGCAGTAGAAGATATCCTTATGGTAAAGTCATCAAATGATAGAACCTTATGAAGAGAGAGAGAGGGGGGGGGGGGGGGGGGGGGACCTACAGAGTATCTTCTTTCAATGTGGCTCATATAAATCACAGTTAATCCTAGTAACTATTGAACTATTACCTGGATTCGCTCTGCTAAAATATTATTCATCCCCCTTTCCCGAATGGCATGAGATATTCTTTGTACATCTGCACACCTTACTGCTTCCCAATCTACAGAGTCTCTTCTTTCAAAACTTCTTTTTTTCATCTGCCCTTCACTATAAGCCTGCCTTCGTAATTTATCCCAGTCCAAATTCTCTGTGTTCTTTTTAGTTGCGGTTCTTGTTTTCTTTGGCTTTGGAACTTGTGCAGCTGTATCTGGTACTCCACTGTAGGAAGTAAAACCAGATTTCGATATATATTCATCTTCTTTTCTTGTTGCTTCTACTGTCATTTCATGTGTTGGAAAGACTGATTCATGCTCCTTCAAGTATGGTGCTTCAAAACAACTCCTTTTGTCATGTTGTAACTTGACTGCATGGTTAAGTTTTTGTTGTCAGACAAATTTCATTTAAGTAATAATGGAAGAAAGAGATGCATACTGACCTGGAAGTTCTGTGCTTGTTTTTGGAGTGTTCAGAGTGGTGTAAGCGATCTTATTGCTGCTACACTCTGCCATGAGTGCCATGTAGGAATTAAATGGCATGAAAAGAGGACTCGTGCCATTTTTCAAGTTTGGTGACGCAGAATCTGAAGGACTGTTGGAAGATGTTGAAGAAACATTTGTCTCATTTCTCAATTTCAGTTGTTGAGGATCAACAGTCAAGAAAAATGGCATTGCAGAACTAGAAGGAATCTCAGGTTTACCAAATCCATAATCATTCGTTGCAGCCATTTGGAGTCTGTGGCATTCAATTTCACTGGCTGTGGTATCATTTCCTGTTAATGACCTTCCCTGATCGAAATTGCTTCCCAGTTGCTTATAAGCTGCAGTAGAACCACAACAAACAAAATTTCTAGGTATCTCAGAACTCAAAGATAATCTTGATTGAATAGTTTCTGAAGTTAAAATCTGGGAGGATGAGATCTTCTGGATTTGTATCTGCTGCACGAGTTCTGTAGACGCAGTTAATTCAACTGAGGAGAAATCTGGTAGTTGTTCTTTATGTTCTATACCTGTCCCTTGGTGATTGCAAATACTTCCATCTTTTGATTTGTAATCAAAGGAATAGGTTTCACCTTCAATCAATTCACTATCCCTAGTATTGTCCTTTGGTTCCATGTGTGTCTTCTTGTAGGTCATTGATACCTCCTCACAGCCCACTTCTAGATCAGGTCTAGCACCATTGTAGAAAAGGTCAAACACACTTTTCTCTCCTGCTAGTGCACTCGTGCTGGTAGTTTGTTCATTGTCTTCTGTGGTAGCATCATCCTTACAATTGTTGTTGACTGACCGTGAAGGAAAACTTGCGGCAAGGGCCATATAGGCAGAGCTGTTGTTTTCAAAATAGTAGTCATAAAGAGAGCTCGTACATAAGATATATTGTTGAAGACACCTGTTGTGAATGTCATACCTTGAAAGATGATCAGCTACATTCTGAGTGAGGAACACTCCTACTACAGAGTCGACTACAGATCCTTTCCAAGGAGAAAAGCGCCTGTCCCCTGATAAACAAGTGGTTGAGAAATTAGCCAGAAGCTTCAGCCATGGATTCAAGTAAATTCCAAATTGTCACTCGTAGACGTCATGTTCTCGCACTTCTTTCCTGTATAACTATATGGTCAAACCGAGAACAAGAACCAAGTCTACACTGTTGCAATCATATGATTTCACTTCCACATAACTAACACTTCAAATGGCAATATATTGCTAAAGATAAACTTGAAAGTAAATCACATTCAGGATATTTTTAAAATTAGATTGTTCAATAATAAGAAAAGCGGAACATTTCAAAGACTATGCAAACTGGACCAGCCTAGCAGGAACAAGGCTGCATTGTATTAAGAATAAACAGGCACCCAAATTTGAAATCAAAGAGGACTCAAACCACACCCACTCCTCCAACCCACTGAGCTATAGGCTCAGTTCCTATTTCAAGGACTATGTAAACAGATACTCTTTAGCTGGCATGTCTGAGACAGGTGTTAATAGCAGAAAGGGAAACTTATTTTAGCATATACTAAAGACATTCGACTTATTTACAGCAGTACCTTGAACGAGTCGCATGCGTGCTATAAATGAATTAGCACGGCCTTGAAATACTTCTCTTTCTTGCTGCCACCATCTCTCCTTCTCAACATCAGTCCCATCAGGCTCAACTGATTTCCCCATCAAACGGTTCCAAACCCTCGTCGTCTCAAAATCCAAGTCAACCTTAGCTCGAGGCCGCTGCTTTTTTACTAACTGCAAGGGCCTTTCATATGGAACCATCACCGCACCACCGTATGGGACAAAAGCATTTGAAGGACCATATGTTCCCTCAAAAGAAATAACAGCAGGTGCGGTCAGAGAGAAATGCATCTCAGTTCTGTGCACCTGTTCAGTATTCAAATCAAGATGCTTCAACTTTGATGCAACTCCTTGAAGGTAATCCATATAGGGTCCTGTTGATGTATTTGCTGACCTCCCTTCTGCTATTTCACAATGAGTATCAAAGTTGATTCTTTCATTGTCCAGGGTCTGATGTGAAAAGTTTGGAGAACTCTCTTCTGATATTTTGGATCCATTAGATGCACCATAAAAAATGCTTCCAGCTGAAAGCCTGTTCTTCAGCTCATCATTTGGTTGAATGGAACTGGAACAGTGCGATCGTGCCTTTTCTGAACGTTTTTTGGTCATAAACTTAATGCAAGAACTTTTATACAGAGCATCCATGCATGGCTGTGGCAGTCTTGTTGATGCTTGTGGAGTATTATTCTCAAGATCCATAATAGAAAAGAAGGAATTTCTGCGCCGGGCAGATCGCTTCTTCTTTATTGCACCAGCATGGAAAACTGCTAGCATCTCAGCTGCAGTCCTCAAGACAAGAGAGTCCCGTGTGCCAGGTAGGGAACCATTTCTATAGTGTGTGGGGTTCTCCACTTCCGACACCTTACCCATCTGACTTCCTGTGGGTTCCATTTCAGGTAAAGACCTAGCTGAGGAAATAAGACCATCTGCATCCGAATAGTTTAATTCCAAGTTTTTTTTGTTCCCCTCTATTATGGGTTTTACCACCCTTTCCTCAGTAAACAAACTACACTTACTTTTGCCATCAGGTTTGCAAGTTCTTCCCAGATTATCTTCTTCCCTTGCTAGTTCAGTATTAAAAGACCCAGAAGTTGCAGTTGAATCTTCTTGTGTAGGTTTTGGCATCTCTGGCAAATGCATGTACTCATCTCAAAATTTGTTCAGTCTGAGACTCATGTCGAAAGCTAATTCTCCTGGTGAATTCTCCATACCTACTTGCAGCGCATGTCCAGTCTGCACTTCTGATTCTGAGTAGAAAGAACTTTGAGCATGGCCAGGTTTCTCATAGTTGTGATGGTGTGAGTTGGTCATTGACGAATGGCCTCCCTGCAATCCTTGTTCTTTGGATTCAAATTGCAGACTTCGTCGAACTGATGCTGTTCTGCTTCTAGCTGCAACTCCTGTTGCTCTAGAGATTGATTGATCACTAACAGGACCAGAGCACTTCTCCAGAGAGCTGAGGTTTCTTTTCTTCCGGACATAACTTCTCTTGACTTTTTGATTCGGAGATGTTCCATCTGGTGTTGAATCAGGTTTTTGAACTTTGGCTAGCTTATTCTCTCTGATTACCTTTGGTCTATGTTTTTTCTTCTGAGCCTTCATTTTCAGTGCTGGGGTTTCCTCATTCCTGAACATTTCAGTTTCCTCAGCACTTGCTATCTGCATCTCAATTTGAGTTAGTGTTTTCTCCTTGGGTACAGTTGGTGTTGACAATGGTGTGTGTTCACTTTGATTGATTTGTGTCTTGAGCCTTTTTTGCATAGATTGGTACATATGAATATTGTCATCAGTGGTACTTTCTGCAAGAAGGGTGGTTGATTCTTGAGAATGTTGAACTCGTGTTTCCCAGGTAGCTGCAGGAATCACTTTTTCCAAATGATTGTAGCTGTCGTGGAAAATTGCTGTTGCTAATTGTGGAAACTGGCTAGTTTCTATTCCATTTTCAGTCTTGGATGCTTCATCATATAAACAATTCGGCCGAAGATGCTCTGAATTGTATTTATCTGGAGTGGCTAGCTGTGAAGAATTCGTTGTCATATCACCCGCAACAACATTTGATGTCCTTGCAAGTGACAAGAAATTACTCCCAGCAAGCCGAATGGAAGCTCCTTCGGAATATATAGAGCAACAGCAAACAAAGAGCGTTCAGTGCATTTATAATGTGTGACAATACAGCCACAGAAAACTGAACTAACATGACACCTAGAAAGAATAATAAGATGAGGACATGCTTACCCTCTGAAACATCAGGCAAGGCAGTGGTGGCCGACGGTGGCAACTGCGCCCTCGAACCCCTTCCAGTGAGCTGCCTATGGAACACTATGATATTAATAGGCACCTGCGTGCAACCCCCAGGCATATTCCAGGATGGCCGGATGCAGGGGACGTCGTCTTGTTCAGTTGCACGGCTTATCGGACTCAACTGAGCAGATTGTGGAGCAGAAACCTCTTGAATGGTATTCAGGACAGACGTGGAGCATGGGGAGAATAAGACTTGAGAGGCGATCGAGCCGGTGTTGCCTGCTGCAGCTGGAGCCGCAAGATTGTGACAGCCTAAGTTGGGCACCCCAGCACTCAGGAACAGAGGCCTGTTGCCAGGGGTGTTTGGATCGCCTCTCCCCGCAGACATCGCCGCGTCAAATTCACCGGGTCTTCAGGAGTTGCGTTCAGTTTGCGCCTGAGGGTGAATCCTTGCTTCTTCCAGAGCCTGCACAAAGAACAGCATCAGAATATGGATAAATAACATAACATACAGAATGGTGCTAAAACATCCCCAAAACCCCTGGCGAAAATCACACCAAAAGCAATTGATACAAGCGGTCTGATAATCAAACTTGTAGTACTCAAGCGGTCAAGCCGGATTCATGTTACTGAACAGAAAAACAAAGACGAAAGAGAGATGAGCAAATTATTCCAACTGGTTGCCTAAGGAACAAAAGGACAAGGGGCACAAAATCCCACGCAATAAAAGGCTAGAAGATTCCTTCATATGCTTGTTCTAGCAAAAAAAAAAAAAAACAAAACGCAGAGTTTTAAGTGCAACAAGCATGTTTCCTTCTAAAAAATGGGAAAAATAAAAATCCCCATTGCTTGGTGAAAAACTGAAAACTCGATATTTATACTGCTCTCAATGCGGAGGCAGGCATCAGTAGGCATGTATAAACTTGTAATTAGATCAGATCCGAAGACAATTAGCCAAATAGCTTAAGTTAGGGATTGGGAACTCGGTTTCTCACAGAAGGAAGGGAAGAAAAGGGATGCGCATACCTGGTGGGTGCTCGTTACCGTCGAAGGTACCGACGAACATGGGCGGAGCCACCCTAAGGGCGTGGTGGGGCGGCCGCCACTGCTACTGGCGTGGTCGCACTAGACCCCAAACCTCCTTCTTCCTTACCACCGGCTGTCGAGTGCTGAGCCGAGCGTTCACCGCAGCGGCGACAGGGCGAGGAGCGACATCGGCCAAGGCATCAGGCAAGCAAACACTGCGACACTGCCCGCCGAAGGTCTGATTGCCAGGTGGAGGAGGACCGACGCTTGCGACGAAGAACTGGCCACCTGACGGCGGCGGCGGTTGCCCAGTTGTCGCACGACAGAGTGCGCGCACGCGGGGTGAACGGGAGAACAAAAGGCAGGGGTGAATTCCGGGGATGTTCCTGGATGGTGATAGCTGTGCCGTTGTGCAATAACGCTGCTGAAACGGTGTGTGTGGATCATGTGATCTTTGAACGTGCCTTCTCTCGTGCGGCATGGCAGTGTACTGGATTCATGGTCGATGCCGCCCGAGTTTCCGAAACTCGGAAGAGGTCCGGCGAGGGGTGACTCGGAGAGGAAGAACCGCCGTGGGTGTTGGAGGGGGAGAATGGACGGAAGCAGACGGCGTAGGTTTTTAAAAGATGCGTTTAGCGCTCAGACGCATCGTCCGAGCGCTAACGGTAACGATAGGATGAGATAGTTTGTGAACCGTTCGAGCGCTGATGGTGCGAGATCGAATAATATATAGACCGTTCGATCGTCTTTAACTTTTAATATTTTTGATGGTTTACTTTTCTTGTTTAAGACCTCACCAAAAGGCAAAAGTCTACTTAACTCTTTAAACTATGGGTGACTGTCTATTTCACCCCCTCACTTATAAAATCAGATATTCTACCTCTTAAACTATTAAAAACTGTGTAAATAACTCTCTCAGGCGGTTTTGAAGACGGTTTTTTTACTGACGTGATATATTAAAAAATCTATATAACCCACTAACATATCAATGGTTGACTGCATGACCCCCTCAATTATAAAACACGATATTATAGTCTGTAGAGCATCAAATAATATTCAAATGACTCATTGGATGGTCTACAACACGTTTGGTTAAGGGAATGGTTAGAAGGGAATGGGACTTAAGAGATGTGTGATTAAAATTCCTTTAATTGGTTGGTGGGCATGGGAGTTCACGTGGGAAGGGAAAGAGGAATTCGAGGGCCTCAACTCTCACCTTTTAAACTAAGGGAGAGGGTGGGAATTGAGTGGAAATTTCTTATCATAACAAGACGAGCGTATCTCCACCGTTGATGATAAGTTAAGTTATGATTTTCTATTCCCAAAACCACCAACCAAACAAAGGTAGAAGAAACTCCCTCTTGAACTATCTTATTTTTTAGCACATGCCAAACAGAGGATTGGGTGTATAAATCAAACTCTCACATCGATTCCCTCTACTAACTCCCACCTCCAATTCCCATGCCCTTTCTCTGAACTTGCCAAACAGACCGTTAGGGTCGTTTGGACACCGTATCCCGCCGTGCTAGCCTAAACACACACTACAACAAACCTTGTAATCTATGACGGATTTATAGAATGCCACTAATAGTACACCATCACAAGCAATGCATATTCTCACATGGTGGATATCCAGTCCATGACATGATATCTGCTGGCGTATATAAAGGAGTTGTAACACCCTCGGTGTTACACTGTACAATCTTTTGCTTAAACACTACATGAGCATCATACTTATGTGTAAATATATGAGATATAATGTGTAAATAAATTCCTGTGACTCGAAACGTTCATCGGAAACGCGAAACGAATGTTATAGTTCATGTCGCGTTATGTCACTTAGGGTTTTAAATGAATTTTTATTGAACGAGAATGCTATAGAGCGCATATTCGGCACTTTAATAAAGTTTATAGTGTAAGATTTATAGGTGACGATGAAATACGTGCGGTCGAGAACGGGATTCACTAGCTAGCTTACTTAATAGCTTGAAAACCGCATTCGACGTGAAACCGTTTGAAACTTAGTCAATTTTCCTAAGTCGGAAGATGGTTCGACGAGGCTAAGTTTGGGAATTTTTGTAGGTGAATTGGATTAAGAAGTAGTGTAATTTCATGGTCGGTTTTAGTAGCTTGATATACCATCTTGAGCGTAAAATAGGTAGTTTAGCAACTGGATCATCGAGTTGGATTTTTTTAGCAGCTTTAAAAATCGTGCATGACACGGTTGCAGCGCCTGGGCGCGATCACCGCGTCGGCACTCGACGTCGCCGCGTCTGCTGCCCAACATGCAAGCCTGCATGCGTGCCACCATGTTGGCCTGGCCTGCCGCAGGAGCCACGTCGCTGGCCGCTATCATCCGCACCGCCGTTGCCGCGCCCTGGGCCGCATCTCACACACGCATGCGCACGCCGCGCCGGTGGGTCTGGCCGCTCTGCCACCGCCGCTGTCGTCGCGGGCCCTATGTCCCGGTCGGTCCGCTGCTGTCTGCCCCGTGGTGTCCTCGCGTAGCTGCTAGCCTCGGTCACGAGCGTTGGGCTGCCCGCGTACGCTCTCACCGCAGCGTCGCGTCCGCCTACATCGCTGCGCCGTCGTCCCGTCGCCGTGCTGCTGCCGCCTGCTTTGCCATGTCGTTGCCTACGCTGAGCTGCATTGCGTCACCACGCTGCTGCTAGTTGTGGTTGTGATTGCTGGATCGCCCGCGTGCGCTGCACTGCTCACGTCGCGTCCGCCTGAGCCACTGTGTCGGCACATGGCCGTGTCGCCGTCGGGTTGCAAGTTAATGCGCTGCGGCCGCCCGAGCCGTGCCAACTCATACGAGCACGTGTATCTTCCCTGTGTGTGCCTTTGTCCATTGCGTTTGCGTGGTGAGCATTGCTCTGCGCCCTCGGCCACCTCTGCCTTTAATGGCGTCACGCCAGAGCCGCCGAGTCACGCCAAGTCTAGCTCGCAGCGCTGGTCAAATCCATGCAATTGCGTGCGCCAAAGGGGTTGAGTAGGAACCTAGCTACGCGCTGAACCCTCCCACTGCTGCTGTCAGCCGGTGTCGAGCCCCAATTTGATGATTCCTTCGCCGTCGGCCATCTTAAGACCCCACAGTAGCGCCCGTCTAATTCACCTTACCCCGTCCACCTCCATCCAATTAGTTGGCACTGTGTCTTCGCCCTGTTCGCCTCTATCCCGTGCGCACCCCAATTTGCATTGGGCTCTAGGCAAGTCATAGATCTATTATCCCAAGCACATACTTAGGTATGGGCGTAGAAAAGACTTGTTGCTCTCTTGTCGTGGGTTCTGGCTCTTTTTGGACCGACTGATTGGAGGCGGGGATGGTGGAGGTCCTTGCGCCGCACTAAGTCCGGGACTTAGGAGCAAGGGCTTGGAGTCCAAGTTTGGACGGGGACCTGGACCCCATGATAGGAGGGTGATGGGTTGGTCCTGTTTGTGCCTAGGGTACAAGCGGGGCGTGTGTTTTCGAAGTACCCAGCTGGGGGCATTGATTTGTGAATCGCCGACGTTCCGGTACGGCTTGTCTATGGCCTAGCACCGTAGTAAGAACTGAAAGATAAAAGGTGATAAAATGGAACTGATTGCTCAACTTTTGCTTGAAAGTAGAATATGTGCTTACGTAGAATGGCTAGATAATAAATTAATCATGGCTTCTAATAATAACATAAATAAGGACTCACTATTAGTATTGCTTTCTGCAAAAGGGAAACCTAGCAAACCATAAAGCTTTGTATATCCCTTGGAGTCAGGAAATTATTCCCACTAGTCGGATAAGTCTTGCGAGTACATTGTGTACTTAGGGTTTATTTACCCTTGTTACAGGTTAACTTGAGGAGCACTCGTTGTGTGAAGGATTCTTCTGGTGGGCACAGACGGATCCTTGTTCTTTATCGATCGATGTTTATTTTTATTATGCTGTTTAATATTCTGCACTCTAACTTTGGAAATGTAATAATGTAATTTTTAAGAACTCTGGATGTATGAAATAGATTAAGTATTGTAACTTGTTCTCATTATTGGATCATTGGGGAAAAATGTGGATCTTTCGGGCTCTCCCTTGGGGTGTGCCCGACGGATACTGCCCGATGTAGCTTGCTTTCGGGATGCTTAGTGTCTGGTGGAAGACGAGCGCCTCCGTAAGTGTGTTATTTCAAGTGGTTCTACCACAGGAGCCCCAAAACCTAATCCCACCCTCGCTTCCCTGTTCTCTCGCTAGTCGCCGCCCCACATCAGACCACTACGGCTGCCTACCGTGCCCATCCCACCTCATCCAGTGGCCTCCACCCTACATGACCATAATTTGAACATCATTAGATGATTTAAGGGCTCCAATATCATATTTTGTAGTTGAGGGGGTCATGTAGTTAGCCCTTGATATGTTAGGGGTTATATAGACTTTTAAATATGCCACGTCAGCAAAATCACCTTCAAAACCACCTTAGGGGTTATTTAGACGTGTTTCAATAGTTTGAGGGGTAGATACCTGGTTTTATAGGTGAGGGGGTGAAGTAGACAACCACTAATAGTTGAGGGGGCTGAGCGGACTTTTTCCTCACCAAAATCCTCTAAAAGCTACTATATATTTATAAGTCTAGGGCCTCTTTGTTTGCCTAGACATGTTTTGTTTATGCGAATGAGTTGGAACATGACGTCCCTAGCCAGCCTCTAGGGACATAATTGGACTTGCTTGGTGCTCATGTCTCAGATAGATTGAGGACTTGTTTATTTGGTTACATAAGAGGTAGGTCCTAGCATAACTACCATCAACCACGCCTAGAGATCATGTTTGTTTGTTTGAATGGAGCACGATATGCTCACCCTGGCTATGATTGGTGGATGTACTACTGACAGACTAGGATCCTAGGGGTTCAAGTTGCCGGTCATCAAACACCAACAACTACCCAATATAATCACCTCTCCTATTCACAAATTCATTGGCCAAGAACAATAATATGAATAACATAGGTAATTAAGTTTATCATAATTAAGCTTACCACCCACATGAACACCATACCACCTACCAAAAGAGGGATCAAGAACTTTAGTACTAGTGTAAACATAGCAAAGTCCACATATTTGAGTGTAGTAGTTCTAAACATTACAATTACATGAGCCACACATGCTCAACCTCTTCCATAGGGCACATAGAAGGATGCAAAGTATAACAATGGTGACCTAGTTAACATCCTTATCCTTGGACCCCTTATAGCACCATCAACAATCATCTAACTCATCCTAGTGCAACACAAACTCATTCATGTTGCTAGTCCAATGGCCTAACACCACTAGCTCACCACCATCCTGACCATCCCCCAGCTACTACATCGCCTTCACTAGAGGAACAACAACCCTATCCATCCTAAGGTTTTGCAAGAAGATAGCATATATAAACTTGAACCACAACAATAAGCACATAAGACACACAAAAACTTCAAGATAGTTAGCACAAATAATAAAAGGCCACATGTCGGTGTTTTGTAAACCAACGGTGAATTTATGTGTGTCACGCTGCTCTAGGAAGACGATGGTAGCACTCAGAGACATAAGGAATTATACTGGTTCAGGTCGGAGCCCTACGTCCAGTCTTAGCGAGTTTGTGTTCCTCGGTTCAAGTGCTTTGAAGTCTTACAATGGGGTGTGTAAGCTAAGTGATGAGGACATGACACCCATGCATATGACCATGTTTGGCACATGGTATGGAGGGGTAGGAGGCCATCAAGGGTGTCCAAGTCAAGAAGGAGGTCCAAGGCTAATTCGGTTCGAATCCCCGAGGTGGAGGCCCAAAGCAACTCAAGTTCGAGTCTGCCTCGGCCTCTAGGACCAGTCTACATTAAACTGGTCACCCAAGACGCATCTGGACTCCATTTTCAATGATCCACATATGGTTGGAAAGTTAATTTGATAAGGAAGCCAATCCAAGTGGTTTCACATCAAAATACCTTTGGAATCAATGGGAATCATCAAAACAAGTCAGCGTCCAGAATCAGCCAGGGTGCTGCGACACCATCTTTTGGTCCGTTGGACCGTGTATCGTGTTTGGGCCCATTAGGGGGCGCGTCCAAGGGGGATGACGTCGAAGACTCTATAAATAGCAGCCATCACTCTCCTTAGGGTTTGGATTTTATTTAGTTCTTGATTTCCTCATGAAATAGACATCGTTTTGCTGCAACTGTGCCGCCAAGGCTGCTTGCTGTGAACCAGGGCCCCAGTTCTTGATCTTGTTCGCCTATGGCGATTAGTCCTTTCGAATAAAGACTTGAACTCTTTCTTGTTATCATAAGCATCATATTTATTTGCAATTTCAGATTGCGTTCATCCCGTTCTTGCTTGTGTCCTCGATTTGCTTGTAAGAAAGCCTTCTCGGTGAGGTCAATTGTGTTCGTGTGGTTGATAACCAACGGAGCAGTGGTGTAACGGTTGCGGGGGTCCAAATTAGTCTTGGTTCAAAGCCTAGATCATGAATGTTGAGTCTCCACTAATCGACACTATCATACCTTTCAGAAGATCGGGTCTCGTCTACATCAAGTGGTATCAGAGACCATGTTGCCCGTTAGGTATAACTTTGTTTTTCCCCTTTAGATTGTTACTGTTTTTGCTTTACCTAGAGTCCACAAAAAGCTAAAAATTATATACTGCCACATATTCCTTGTCCTATAACCTCGTTGTGCCTTTGCAATTTTTTTAATTTCAGTTTGCTTTATTGAACTGTTGTCCCTTGCCGCGTCTTAGTGTTCGTTGTGTTCTGATCTTGTTCTTGGTCTAGTGTCAAGTCTTGTCTTCCAATGTAGTGATAGTTTGTTCCTTTTTGCCAAATCTTGCATCCATGTTGGTTGTTACGTGAGCAAATTGAGGGAAAAGAATAAGTCAAGTTGAAAGAGACATATAGTACAAATCTTTATCCTAATCCTTATTTCCACGTTTAAAAAGGATATCTCATCTGATCTCTATGGTTGTAGCTGGTGGATTATTCTTGTGCACAGTTAGAAAGAAAGGAAAGCATTAATTGGCAGTTATAGTCTCCTTTGGAAATAATATGCACACAAGATTTTCTACTGTTGGTGTCAGGTTCGTAAACCCGGGGTCCCTCGGGGACCGACTTCCACGCCGAGGCTTGGCCCAAGCAGACAGCACGCAACTCTTGGGTCAACCCAAGAGTCTAAAACAATAGGCCAAAAGGGCGGTCCAGTCACCGACCGGAAGATCTGTCCGAGGAGGAACAATGCCCGCTTGTCAACTCCTTTGGCCCACCTCTCCGACCAGAGCGCTCGCTTCGGACTCCAGTCACCTTTGACAACCTCTCTGAACGGAAGGCCAGGCCTAAGGACTACTTCCGACTCTGACCCCGTGTCTCCAACCGGGGTTCACAGAAGCCCTGCTCGCCGCTCTTCTTCGACTGGCGCAACCAGAGCCAACTGGGACCAACTGACCAGGGACGCCCGCTCAGAAAGGATCAGGGAACAAACGGAGAAAGCCAGGCAGGGTGCACAAATCAAACCATGATACCAAGGACCATACCCTGAACACCTGCAGGAACAGTACTCTGCAACCTCCTTGACACACATAGTGTTGTAGGCGCCGACATTTTCTCTACAGTATTGCGGGAGCCATTGACTCTCGTATGATAAGGCCCCCCACATGCCCCTGGGCATCGATAGTGTTGTGGGCGCTGGAATTACCATATCGAGTAAACATGGTGAAAACCCCTCACATGCCTCTAGGCATCAACAGTATAGCAGATACCGATATCTGCCATACCCGAACAAGACGATGTAACCTCCCACATGCATCTGACATTCTACAGTGACATCAACAGTGTTGTGGGCGCCTACCATTATCCTGCACCCATCGGCGTGGGCAACAAGGCTTAGAAGCATTCGTACTCTCTCCCTCTCACTTGTAAGGCCATTCTCTTCATCTATAAAAGGGGATGCGCTCTCTCCCAATAGACCAAGTTAACCCAAGTTGATTCAAGCTCAGTCCCTTCAGATTCATTAGATCGATCAAGTCCACTAGCTCACAACCATAGAACTACCATGTTCAGACCTCAAGCACACGCTTGAACACTTAGCTCATAGTGGAGCTCCTATCGCTCTTGGTCCTTCCGACCGGAGCCGATCGGACCTCTCGTACACCCCATCTTTCTCCTTCTCGTTTGTAACCCCACTGCAGACTTCGAGGACCTGGGCTCAGGAATAAAGTCACCAACCGACTCAAAGTGGACGTAGGGCATGTTGCCTGAACCAGTATAAACCTTGTGTCATTGAGTGCTAGGCCACCTCTGATCATAATGTATGGCAAAACTACAAATATTCACTAGTTGGTCACTTTCTGCACCGACAGTTGGCGTCGTCCGTGGGGAGGACGCTGTACGTTCAACACTTTTTGGTCATCGGATGGCCCACTTTTCCGCCACCCACGCCGTGGCGAGCTCGGGCGATACGATTCGCTTTGGCTCGCTAGAGTTTCCCGCATTCTCACCTATTGGGATGTGGGTTCCACCCATCTTTGAGCCATCCTAGGCCTTCCTCTTTAGAAGCCTGGACTTCGTCGCCGACTGGCTCGGTGTACTACACCTCCGTGAGGAGGCTCACGTCCCAGCACCTGTCGGAGGGCTGCCCTCCATCGACTCTAGGACGCTCGACTTCGACGACACAACATCTGCACTTCTTTCTAAGCAAACTCTCTGCTCAAACCCCACTATGAGTAATGTACATACTATTATTTACTTACTATTCTCTATCTTCCGCCGATTACCTGGAGGAACCCCATTGTCCCCGACGCGACCGCCATATGACCGGTTCCCCTATGGCCTCGTGTCTTCCACGGACGCATACGCCCAGGGGCTCCAAAGGATGCCAACGCCGCCCCCTCTCGCATCCAAATTCATGGGAATGGCGGACTATGCTCCCACCTATTTCCTTGACCTCATGGATGACGAGGGCGAGAGTGACGGCTCCAGCATCGACGACATGGTGCCTAGCCACCGTCCATCCTAGGATTGCACCATGGCAGACGCTTTGGGACACCCATTGGTAGAAGTAGAGCCCTCATAGACTCACACCTCATCGGACTCTCGTGCGAACACCCTCGAGCTCACACGGGAGCACAACGAGGCACTACGACAATAGTGGCTGCATCAGCCACCGACTGCGCCAGCACTATTGGCGCACCACACTACACCTCGTGTGCATGGACCAGTGAGTGGCGCCTGGGGTCGTGCCTGTCAGGTCCAGCACAACACCATGGATAGGGGGACCGATCCCCCATAGTTCGCTCGGGCCAGTCAGAACATCACCGCCGTGGCAATGCTTCTGCGCGGCCTATCCGAGCTGAACGACCCTCATGAATAGGTGATCCACTGGAACCTCCAGGCACTAGTGGAGACCACCACCGTGCAACAAGCGGAGAGCTCTGTATCACGATGACAACTCGTGACCTCACTCCCCACTAGGGGAATGGGGATGCAGAAGATGGGTCGCTCCACCCGATCACCACAACAGCCGCCGAGCACGGCACAGGAGGCCACATTGGCACCTCGCCTTGACTTGATGACCGCTTCGTATCGACCGCCTGTCTACGCGCGGCTTGGGACAAACCGAGACACACGCAGCAGTGACCGGAGTCCCAGCCCTGATGGCTCGGGACCACAGACCTATGTCCAAAACCTCCAGCGAGCACCGCTCCCGCCGCGCTCCAATGGTGGCCGGGGCAAAGGAAAGGCCAAACGCCAGGATCAGGACGAGGGCCCCTCCACGTAGAGGGGAAAAAGAACATAAAGGATTGCCACCGATCGGCCAACTCCATGTTGGACGCCACGGCTGATCACGTGGGCACGCAGCCCCAGCAGGACCCTCTGGGCCACTTCCACGAGCTCATGGAAAGCCCGTGCACCAACCACAACTACCCTGTCAAACACCTCTACAAGGACTACCAGCTCCTCAAGCGCCTTCTACGGCAGGCTGGCAGGCCAAAGGAAGAGAAAGGCAAAAAAGCAGCAATCGAGAAAGGGGGCGTAGCGGGCAAGGATCCGGACGACTGAAGGTTGAAGTGATCCGACTGAACGCCTACCGACTGAAGGACAACAACAACGACATTCTCTCTGAACGCTTGGAACAGCTATGTTGTTTTTCTTCCCCTAAGTTTCAGTCTTACCATTATTTACTTAGCGTATGCTCCTATAAGAGCACCCCGACCCGAGCACTTTTCAGCTAGGGGCGCTCAGGGGCTCCACTAGTGTACACTACTACCTCTCTATTTTGTTTATTGTCATATGGTGAAATTCCTTCCTACCCAACCAAAAGGATAGTTTGTTCCTTTAATTTGCCTTACATAGCTTTGCTTTAAAAACATTTCGACCGATCGCACCCACCTTTCCCTATGGTTAAGAGCAGCCAAGCCTCACGGGCCACACCCTGGGCTCCTAAGGTCACAGCCTATGGGAGAAACGAGTAGGTACGAGAAAGAAAGAATAAAAAACAAAATTATGCTAAGGAAAAAACTAAGGAACAAAAGGGGAACAAGCTTCCCCGAACAAAGTGACTCCATTATAGAAAACAAAACAGACCGTAGTCATTAAGCACACAGGAACATTTATGCAGGGGCTCCCCCATGAACTTAAACTTTTTACGCTCACTAAACTACTTATATTTTACAAGCTATTGGACCGGCCCGACGGCATCTGCTGTCGGTGCGACCGACGAAGGTGCGGGTTGCTCACTCCCTGGCGGCACGACATTTGTCTCGGTCAAAGTCGGGGCGACATTCACCTTCGACCTAGGCTTCGTGCCATCTATAGACTAGGCAGCGTCCTCCCCATGCATGCTTCTAGCCATGTCTTCACGATGGACATCCATCACCCACTCAGCAGAGACTTGCTCTGCCATCAGCCTTGCATGTGGCAGCAAGCTCTCCCCGATCGATTAGATGTCCTCCATGCTCAAGCCTTCAGCATACCCACTGCAGATAGTAGCAAAGTCCAGGTTTGGGTGATGCGTCACCACCGAAGTCAGCACCCTCGATGCTTCGTAGAGCAGCCCACTCCTGATAAGGTTCTGGACCACATCTGGGACCTCCACCAGCAGGGCGGCGGGCGTGCTAGTGCTTGGCGCCGACCTGAAGACTTTTGAGACAATGAACTGGGCAACATTGAAGATCTAGTCAAGATCGCCCTCGAGAGCATGTTGCTCTTCATGGGACTTGGCTAGCTCCTCTACATTCTAGCCGAAGGTCGCCTTGATCATCTCCAGGTCCCGCTCTAGTGTCTTCACCCTTCCACCCAGCTCTGAAAGAAGGACGACAAGCTCAGAAATAGGCTGAAGGAAAAACCAATATGACGAAAAATAGAAAAGGTATGTACCAACATGGAAGTTCTCAAGGACGGAGAATTCCTTCACCTGTCGGGTCGCCTGCGTGCACAGCCGGGCGTTCGCCTCCTCCGTCCCCATCACCCGGCCCCAAAGCACGAGCACCTCCTGGTCCGCCTCTGACCAGGCCTTTTGCTCTGACTCTAGGTCCTTCTGTGCCAACTCTAGGGTGCTCCGCTCTGACTCAAGGGCCGCTAGGGACTCTTTAAGTGCCGCCTCGGTGTTCGCTAGGGATGTCTGCAACCCCACCTCGGTCTCTGCCTGGCGAGCCTTCACCACCTCAAGCCCTTGCTCGGCGGTAGTCGCCCGCTCTACTACACGCTGCCCCTCTGCCCGCGCCGCGGTCACCTCGGCTGCCCGGTCCTAGGACTCGCGGCGAGCGGACTCTAGCCGATGCTCAAGCTTAGCCATTCAGGCGTGCTCCATTCAGAGGAAATAGGACTTATGGGACGACATCCCCTTTAGACTCTATGAAAAACAAAGCATGCTAAGGCAACCAACAAAAGATTTAGAGGTCAAGAACAAGTACGCAAAACTCACCTCCACGGCAAGCTACAGGTTGACCTCGACTAACTGCTGAGCGAACTTAACCCGCTCCTAGGCATCTTCAAGCTTGGCGGATAGGTTGGCGAGTTTGAACACCGCGGCGTGCCCTTGCTCCCCAAGGATGTCCTAGAACTAACACTCCTAGGAATCCTAAAGGGAGAACCGCACCTTCGCTGGGTCCTCAGGGTAGGGCCACTCTAGGTCACCCTCCGGCAGCTCGCTAGAGGGCCCAGCCTCCAACTGGACCACCACCAGCTCCTGCGATGACACCGGCGGCTCCGCCACACCATCTACCTCGTCATCGGATGGGATGTCCACCACCTCGTCACGTGGACCGCCACCGGGCTTTCAGACTCTGCCCCGGCCACGTCTCCCCCCGGCGCCTTCCGCTCTGACCACAAGGGCGAGCCGTGTAGCCCTCCGCTCGATGAGGCAGGGAGCTCGATCTCCCTCTCCTCTTCCGTCATAGCTGATGGGGGAGGGGCCACAAGGGTTACCTTCGATGCGACCTCTGCTGTCAGCACCAAAATCACCGCCGCTGTCATTGTAGCAGCAACCACCCTCGGAAGGGAAGGGCTCGCTGCCACCACCCTGTTCCCTCCGCCACTCGCTGCGATAGGCTATAGGGTGGGCCTCCATGCCTCCTACATAGGGGTTGGGGCGATACTCAACCCCGTCATCACCGGCCACTGACAGAGGGTGCAGATAAGTCATGCTCCAGAAAGACTCAACATCAAAAGATCAAAAAGGGACAAATGAAAACATACCGGGAGGTGAGCGGCATGACTCTGAAGGCAGGACCCGGTGTCAATGGGCCTATAGGGCTAGGATTGCTCCTAGGCTGTGACCCGTGCCCCCTCACTTTAGCTGATCCCCACCACTAAAAACCGCATCGACTGCACAACGATGCCTTGGTTGACAAAACTCTATCTCTACTAAAAAAACACACACACGCCCACTACCAAACACCCCTAGACGGTTCTGCCCGAACCACCCGGGGGCTCGGGAGCTACACCCGCGGGTGCGCTCGCGCACCCACCGACGAAATAGAAACCTTCCCCACTGACAACACAGAAAACACCCCAGATGGTTCTACCTAAATCGCCTAGGGGCTCGGGGGCTACACCCACGGGTGCGCTCGCATGCACCCGCCAACAAGACAAAAATTCCCCAAACAATTCTGCCCGAATCACCTAAGGGCTCGGGGGCTCCTGTTGGGTTCGTAAACCCATGGTCCCTCGGGGACCGGTTTCCACGCCAAGGCTCGGCCCAAGCAGACAGAACGCAACTCATGGGCTGGCCCAAGAGTCTAAAACAATAGGCTAAAAGGGCGGTCCAGTCACCGACCGGAAGGTCTGGCCGAGGAGGAACAACGCCCGCTTATCAACTCCTTCGGCCCACCTCTTCGACCAAAGTGCTACCTTTGGCCCACCTCTCCAACTAGAGCGCTCGCTTTGAACTCTAGTCGCCTCTAACAACCTCTCTGATCAGAAGGCCAGGCCCAAGGACTACTTCCGACTCCGACCCTGCATCTCAAACTAGGGTTCACAGAAGCCCTGCTCGCCGCTCTTCTTCGACTGGCGCAACCAAAGCCGACTGGGACTAACCGACCGGGGACGCTTGCTTGGAAAGGACCAGGGAAAAAATGGAGAAAGCCAGGCAGGGCGCACAAATCAAACCATGATACCAGGGACCATACCCTGATTGCCTGCAGGAACAGTACTCTACAACCTCCCTGACACACATAGTGTTGTAGGCGCCAACATTTTCCCTATAGTTTTGTGGGTGCCATTGACTCCCATATGGTAAGGCTCCCACATGCCCCTGGGCATCAACAGTGTTGTGGGCATCGGAATTACCGTACCGAGTAAACATGGTGAAAACCCCTCACATGCCTCTGGGCATCAACAATATAGCAGATGCTGATATCTGCCATACCCGAACAAGACGACGTAACCTTCCACATGCATCTAACATTCTACAGTGACATCAACAGTGTTGTGGGCGCCTACCATTATCCTGCACCCGTCGGCATGGGCAACAAGGCTTAGAAGCATTCATACTCTCTCCCTCTCACTTGTAAGGCCATCCCCTTCATCTATAAAAGGGGATGCGCTCTCTTCCTATAGACCAAGTTAACCCAAGTTGATTCAAGCTCAGTCCCTTCAGATTCATTAGATCGATCAAGTTCACTAGCTCACAACCACAGAACCGCTAGGTTCGGACCTCAAGCACACGCTTAAACACTTAGCTCATAGCAGAGCTCCTGTCCCTCTCGGCCCTTCCGACCGGAGCCGACCGGACCTCTAATACACCCCATCTTTCTCCTTCTCGTTTATAACCCCACTGCAGACTTCGAGCACCTAGGCTCAGGAATAAAGTCACCGACTGACTCAAACTGGATGTAGGGCACGTTGCCTGAACCAGTATAAACCTTGTGTCATTGAGTGCTAGGCAACCTTCGATCATAACGTATGGCAAAACTACAAAAACTCACTAGTTGATCACCTTCTGCACCGATAATTGGTTAGTTGTGATCCTTGTTGGGCATCTCTTTGGTTTTTCCTTGTGCTAATCCAAAGGGAAAGTTCCTATCAGGGTGTCTGTAACACCTCTGGTGTTTTAGACCCTAAAAGATGCCATGTCATCATATGCATTGCACATCATTTGTGTGTTAGTGAAAACTTTGATATGCATTCACTAAAACAAGTTTATTTTATGATTATATGTGTTGACTTGTATGGATGAATCAAGTTCAAAACCTTAGCATTGAATTGGAATTTCCGAAAAACCCTAATTTCCAGCATTTAATATTACCCTAGAAAACCTAATTCAAGATCTAAGCACATTTTGGGGTTGAGCTTATAAGGAAAAGTGTAGAGCTTGTCTATGTGTACAAAGTTGGTTTTTAGAGTTTTCAAAGTTGTTTTGTAAATTTTGAAGAAATTTGAAAAGGGGTAAATTCTTAAAGTGTCCCCTTTTGATTTCAAACTTTCATTTTCAAATCTAGATAGAATTTGGGTATGGTTATTAAAGAAAAGTTGTAGAACTTTGAATTTGGAACAACTTTTATTTTTGGATATTTTTGAGTTACCATACAAATTTGAGAGTAATTTGAGAAATGAAGCGAGTGGCAATTCGGTAAATAGTTGGAACAGTGCAAGCAGGCAGACTCTCACCGTCGGTGAGCTTCTACTGGTTTCTAGGCATGGCCGTTGCCACCACCTGCTTCACGCTAGCATGGGGAAGCTGCTGCGTGTCATCTCTGTGTTCCTTGGCTGCGCTATAAAGCCTAGATGCCGTCGTCGTCCTCATCCGTTCCTTCCTCTGTTTTTCTCATCAGCGCCGCCCTACTCCGACGAGCTCACGCCGGAGCCGTAGAGCCCTCCTAGTCTCAGCCGAGCATGTCACCATGATCGCCATCACCTAGCGTCTCTAGATCACCCACTTGCCTAGCTTCTTTCCCTTTGGTTTGCCCGACGTAACCCCATCTTCTCCAACTCCAGCAAGGCTCTGCCGAGATCAGTTCCACTGTGGACAGGGAGTTCGGGTGGGATTCTTGCTTCAGCTTTTGCTGTTTCTTGATCTTCATTCTCTCATGATGCTCATGAGCTTGATCGTTGATCGTTTGGTCGGCTGCTTTACTCAGAACGGAGCTTCACCGTGAGTACACGCCGCCGCCATCGTCTACAACGTCGACGACTTAGCTCTGACTCACCGCAGCCATCGTTCTTGGGCGCATCAGCTTCAGGGTGAGCCACTGATCATGCCTGTGTGGTCTTTTAAACCTCTACCATGCCATAGCCACCAGATCGCGGGACGCCGACGAGTTTTGCTCCGCCGTGTCACTACGCTTGTCGCTGCTTGCGTTGTAGAGCGTTGGGGTTCTATTAAGGGCTCGGTTAAGTCCGTTAGGAGTTGCTGAGTACGCCGAAGACCTTTGTATCGTCGATGAAGTCATAGATCACTGGGTGCATGTCGGCCATGCCTCGCTAAGCCACCATCATCGCCGGTAAGGTCACTCCAGTGACCTAGAGCTTCAACCCGTGCCACCGGTGTGTGCGCAATGGCTAGGAGATCATGTTGGTCCGATTCCCGCCCTCAGAAACCTTGCCACCGGTGAGAACACGCCGGTCAGAGGCTCGATGTTGCGCTGCTCTCACTGACGAGTGGGGTCACTCTGTCTGTGACTGTTTGTTTGAAAATGAATTTTCTATTTTCAGGAATGGTTAAATAGTGCTGTGATTTGTTTATTTTGTGTAGAAATAAATAGAGCTCCAAAAATTATGAAAATTTTTGTGTAAGCTCTCTGAGACGTGAACTATTTAGGAAAAAAATTAAATGTTACTTTTCAGTAGATTTTGAATGTGATAAAAATTGCTCAAATTGATTAATAATTGGGATTCCATGATTTTTCTAGGCTTAAATATTTATCCAAAAATTATGAAAATTGTTTTACCACTTAGTTATCATCTGATGAGCCTTCACTAAAATTTTGAGACCATTTGGAGAAAGTTGATTTATTTTATAATTTTGAATTAATTGTTTAATTAATAAAAACAAATATTAACTCTTAATGACTTAGGTTTTGTTTGAATTGGGGATTGAGTGATGACCTTGGGTCATAAGCATAAAATGATCCTTGGCATTTAAAGTAAGTGTTTGAGTTTATAAAAAGGTTTAGTTAGTTTTTGGCTTGTAACTATACCGCGAAGGAAAGTTGTATTCAAGTTATTAACTTTTGCATCCATCATCAAGCATCATGTTTTATATCTCGCATCATTTTAAATATGGCATTATTACTACGTGTAGTGAACGAAAGGGAGAACGTGGTAGTCAGCCAAGTTGTTGAGGGAGTTAATCCACCTGTTGAGGTCAGGTTTGATATCTGTGGAACATCTCCAGAACTGGACTTTTCTGACAATCAAGGCAAGCCCCAGATGCATTTAAACCTACCTTGTGTTTTACAAATTTATATCGCTTTTTCTTTTAAATACTGCATTAAGTGATTAGGAGTTGAGTGGAAATCTAATTGGTGCATTACCAACCTTGCTTTTCTATATCAACCTTGTTACCAGTTTCAATTTGGGAATGCCCACTTATGCTTAGCCATGCTTAGACCGATAGAAGTCGGGTGATTACTTGTCACCTACGAGATATAAATGGATTTTTGGGTATGATTGGTTATTTTATGCTATCATGAGGTATAATCATGTGGAGTAATAAATTTAGACAGGGCAGACTCGGTGTATGAGAGCCACAAGACATGGATGTCTTGTGAGCGGGTTCTTTCCGCCTGTGTCGGTTAAGAACCATCTGTTGTTGAATTGCATGAGGTGAGACTTTGTAGTACTAGCCACATACTCCGATAAGCCTTAACTCGGCTATTCTATTACGAGAATGGCTACTTGCGCACTAGGAGTGGAGAGATGGCAAGAGTAGCATGTACCCACGTGGCAATGGGCTAGATTAGTGGAGTACTGTATTCTCGGGTGGCGCGGACCCATTCTTGTTTTAGAGGATCTGAGGGTAGGTTGGTATATGTAGGTCAGGGACCTGCATATGTCGTGTGGTTGGGAATCCCTAGCTGGGTTATAATCGGTTCGAATCGTCGTTGCTCCTCGGTTATGGAGACTCAACTCATTGTTCATCATCATAGTTAATAAATGAAACTTGAGGAAGATTTGAGAAAGGGGTTGATATGAAGTTCATGATCTCAATATGGATCATGGCAGATTCATATAGGATCTTGATAAGGGTTATATGTTGAAAGAAAGAATCTTATGATAGAGCTTTTGCGCAAAAGAACTTTGATTCTTGCTAAAGCCTTTCCTTGAATCCCCGAGCCTGCATTCCTGAGTTTTCTCTGTTTATATGTCGGTTTAGTCTTGTTGAGTACTTTTGTACTCAGAGTTCTTTAACCCTTGTTGTAGGTGAGCCTCATGGGCAGGTCTGCCTTGGACCATGCTGCATGATGGTTTTTCAAATCGAAGATGACAAGTAAATGTGTGGCCCTTGGGCAGGGCACTTTATTGTGTGTTTTGTTTTATGTTACTAAGCTACTCCACTACTATGGTTTGTAACAATAATTGTATTTAGTTTGTGAAACAACTGTTTTGTAACTAAGTTATTGTAAGACTTCCGCTATTTTACTCTGATGTATATTAATGAATAAACTATTGTAATACCGCAATGACTCTGTGACGGATCCTACTCGGAAGAAATTGTGGATGATTCGGGTTTCCTGAGGACACCCGACAGACTTCTTAAGTTACCGAGAACATATGCATAGTCGTCAGAAGTCACTGGACAATGACAGGTGCATGTGGGCCCTATAATTTAGGAGGTTCTGCCACAGTGTCCACGCCTAGGCAGTCCTACTGCTGATATTGCTTTGCTGGTCGAGAGTTTAGATCACGTTACAGTGCAGGTTCTTGATATTTTCATTTACAATTATTTTTGCAGCACTTTTTTGAGTAAAAAAAGAAAGAGTTAAAGGAAAAGAGGTGCAAAAACAGAGAAAAAATAAAGAAGGAAAGTTCAGAAGTGCAAAAACAGAGAAAAAATAAAGAAGCCACACCTAAAAAAGAGAGAAAAAATAAAGAAGGAAAGAAAAAGAAAGTAAAAAAAAGTTCAGAAGTGCTTGCATATGATGAGGACATGACACCCATCCATATGACCATGTTTGGCGCATGGTATGGAGGGGTAGGAGGCCATCAAGGGTGTCCAAGTCAAGAAGGAGGTCTGAGGCTAATTCGGTTCGAATCCCCGAGGTGGAGGCCCAAAGCAACTCAAGTTCGAGTCTGCCTCGGCCTCTAGGACTAGTCTGCCTTAAACTGGTCACCCTGGATGCATTTGGACTCCGTTTTTGATGATCCACATATGGCTGGAAAGCTAATTTAATAAGGAAGCCAATCCAAGTCGTTTCACCTCAAAAGACCTTCAGAATCAACGGAAATCGTCAAAACAAGTTAGCATTCAGAATTTGTCAGGGTGCTGCGACACCATCTTTGGTCCATTGGACCGTGTATCGTGTTTGAGCCCATTAGGGGGTGCATCCAGGGGGTGACACCCAAGACTCTATAAATAACAGCCATCACTCTCCTTAGGGTTTGGGTTTTGTTTAGTTCTTGATTTCCTCATGAAACAGACATCGTTTTGCTGCAACTGTTCCGCCAAGGCTGCTTGTTGTGAACCAGGGCCCCAGTTCTTAATCTTTTTCACCTATGGAGATTAGTCCTTTCGAATAAATACTTGAACTCCTTCTTGTTATCATAAGCCTCATATTTATTTGCAATTTCAGATTGCGTTCATCCCGTTCTTGCTTGTGTTCTCGATTCGCTTGTAGGAAAGCCTTCTCGGCGAGGTCAATCGCGTTCACGTGGTTGATAACCAATGGAGCTATGGTGTAACGGTTGTGGGGGTCCAAATCAGTCTTGGTTCAAAGCCTAGATAATGAACATTGAGTCTCCACCAATCGACGTTATCATACCTTTCGAAAGATCGGGCCTTATCTACATCACTAAGGGATTGAGGTAGGAGGAGTTAGGTGAACGAAAGCCCGAATGGAGCCTCATCCTTTTGTCCCCCTAGAAGGGAGGCTTGGTTGCCCTTATATAGAATTTAGGGGCTAGGTTATAGTGGAGAGATGGGTTCTCATGACCAGAGTGGCCGGGAGCCCTAGGGAGGGAGAAGCAAGTAAACTTGGTCGGCAAGCCATCCTATCTTGTCTTGGCGTCCTCGCACCTTCAAGTATGGCCATCGTCGTAGTCTTTCTCCCCAATCCATGGCATGGCATGGCGTGGTGCTACAATGTTGGTCATGATGGCACTATTGGCATGGCGATGGTTCACCAACTACCCTGTGCGGTGTGGTCTTGTCATGGCCTTTGTCATCATCTCCTATTCTCCTGGTGGCATCATGATGACAGTGAGGGAGTAGGTAGCCACCCCTAGGTTGTAGGTCGCCTCCCCTAGTCGTGGCACTGCATGCCTCAACCTTGGATCATAGGGTTGAGGCTCCTGGTGGCCTGGCTGGTGAAAGCCCTAGTTTGGTTTTAGCTAATTGATGAAATCTGGTGTACTAACCCTTGTCATTAAGTGTTGTGATTAAGATAGGGTGGTACACACCAAGTGATGGAGCTAGATGATGGTCATGGTGATGAAGGTGACCAAAAGAGATGATCAAGTGCTCCAACTTGGAAAAGAAGAAAGAGAAAAACAAAAACCAAGGAGATCAAGGAAAAGGTATCAAATAGGTTTTTGTTTTGGCACTCAAGACACCGTAGAGGGTGTGAGTGTATTTAGGATCGATAGCCGTACTATTAAGAGGGGAAAACCTTGGTTAAAACAATTGTCGAGTGTCCTAGGTGAAGTGATTCATGCATATGCATTAGGACCTAGTGTGCTAACAAATTAACCCTTGAAAATGCTTGGAAAAATGCTAACACACATGAACATGAGTTATATAGTTTGTGGTTAGCAATTTGGAAGCAAGGGTGAAGTGGTTGAAGAGATAGAAAAAGAAAAGGAGATGAAACTCAGGGATCGGACCCTGGCGATGGCAGGACCAGACCCTGATAGGGTGAGTCTGGTCCGGTCTCTATGCTTGGTTGAGGGGGCTGAGTTGGGATCGGACCTGGCATGGTGAAGAGACTGAACCCAAAGCCGAGGATCTAGTTGAGCAACATGCTGGCGTAGTGGACAGGTGGCAATCTTTGAGTGACCGGACCCTACTGGTGAGTCTGGTCAGGTAGGACCAGACTCGGTCTGTGGGGTCTAGGAGCTCTCTATGTAAAAATGGTGCTGACTAGACTCTGGCTTCGGCGGGTTCGGTCACTCGGTCAGGACCAAGTCCTATCATTGTTTGAGTGCTTGTGAGCTCTCTGTTTCCTTCCGGACTCTAGCGCGTGAATTCGGCCGGACTCTAGCTTGAGGGTTTGGTCCAGAGCTAACAATTGTGCATGGTCTTAAGTGACCATTGGAATCCAATGGCCGAGATTTAAAACACTGACACGTGGATGGTTTTGGTGGACCAAACCCTATCGACCGGACTCTGGGGTGAGTCCAGTCGAGTCTACGTGAGCCCAATGACTCTTTAAGCCAAGGGGGCTCTATAAATAGATTATGGCCGGCTCTAGCTCTCTCTTGCACATTTTCATCAGTGATACATCCTTGTGAAGTTAAGCAAACACCTCTCACTCATCTCCTCCATTGATTCATCATCAAAGTGAGATTGGAAGTGATCCTTAGTGCATTTGCTTGAGTGATTGCATCAGTGGCACTTGGGGATCATTGTGGCTATGGTTTTCTTGTTACTCTTGTTGGTTGCCGCCATCTAGATGGCTTGGGGAAGCGAAGGAGCTTTGGTACGAGTTGGTGATTATTCATGGCCATCTCTCGATGATTTATGTGGGTTCTTGACCTTCTCCTAGTGAAGAGCCAAAAGGTACTCTAGTAAATTGCTCATGTCATTGAGTTACCCTCACTTGTGGGTAGGTTCTTGTGGTGCCCAATTGTTGGGCTAGGTTTGTGAAACACCTATTGGCCGCCAAACCACCAAGTGTGTGGTCGACACAACGGGGACTAGCGTGCAGGCAAGCACATAAACCTCGGGAGAAAAATTGTGTGTCTCTTGTCTCAATTGGTATCTCCCGGTGTTCATTTGGTATTCATATTGATTGATTGATCGCTTGCCTCGGACGGTATCACTCTCATCACTTCTCTTGCTAACTTATCTACTTACTTGTTGTAGTGGTAGTTTTGAGTAGTGTAGCTCTCTTGCTAATTAGTTGAGTAGTTTGTTTAGTCTCTTGTTAGTTGGTAGCTAGCTCAACTGGAGTAAGAGTAGTGACCTAGCTTCTTGATTGTGCCTAGAAATCATAAGTACTAGAATTGTAGCGATAGGTGGCTTGCAACCCTTGTAGAGCTAGAGTAAAATTATGTTTCGCCATTTAGATTACTAACCATTTTCTCTAGTGAATTTGTAGAGAATTTTTATAGGCTATTCACCATCTCTCTAGCTATTTAGGACCTTTCAGCTGGTCTTGGAGGTCAAGGTCAGGGTCGTGCACCCCATCCCATAGCTGGTGGGGTCATACGCACGTCTTGCCGTGCTAGATTTGGACGGTGCAGTGTCATGTCAATCGTCACTGCCCTGCGGTATTGTCTTGTCTGTGTAGAGATGTGCAGGGATGGCGCCTACCCCGAGATGGATGTCCTCTTTGTCCTAGCAAAGCGAGAGGAGCATGCCTATCTTTATCAGGGTAGGTGTACTTGATGATGTTCGACCTCTCCTTGTCCTTACCTAGAGGTCAAGACGGTGCAGAGGTCGAGCGCGACCATGTGGCATGGAGTAGAAGGAGAAGGGAGAGGTCATGGTAGACCATTCATCTTGGTATTTGGCCCAGGGCCTGCATGGCTTAGGTCGGCCATGATTAGTGGGCCTTGGCTGTCTGGGCCGCCTGAGCGGCTAACTATTCGGTGCCTTGAGATACCCAGGATATCTTGACCCCAACACCACTTAGTGCATTAACTTAATTTTACAACAGTACAAACCCTTGCCAACACATGTGTGCCATGAATGGCACCTATATAGTCCTAGACACTACTGCGACATGCACAAGTCAAGTAGTGCACAATTAATTGACCCTACATTGACAAAAAAGTCCATCAACATTGAATTTACCTTAAAAAGTGTTCCATCTTTGGCTTCCAAATATTTTAAGATGAATATTAGTCCTAGGTGTCATGATCATTTCATTCTAAGCTCACTAATAGCACAAAGGACCTTGTGGAAGTGCTAGCTAATCTTTACGGGCCTTCTAAATGTTTTGTGAATAACCCTAAACATCTTATCTTATTATAACCAGACCAACAACATGAAGAAACATTGAAACTTGTTCCTCAATAGTAGAATTGATGCTATCGGCTACAAGACCCCCTGCCTAAATAGTTTGCACAAGGCAAAGAAATAAAGGAGCTCTAGTTCTTCTCAACATGGCTCAACACTTAGCATCAATAGAATTGTATATTAATTGTAGATTCTTATGCCTCATTAGCAAGCAACCTATGACCATAGACTAATGGATCAAGGGCAATATTTTAGTTTAGGCAACCCTTGCAGGCCTCAATGTGTTGTACTCATTCAATAGTACTCAAGTGGACTCAGATGCAAGCCATGACTGCCTCTATGAAGAAGCCACCCAGTGGTTCACCCTACAACATCAAACAAGAACAAAAGAAGAAAGGAAGGGGTGAAAACAATCTATATCAATAAACCCTAACTCAACAAATCAAATCTGAGTAACAATAACCATTGACTCACCAATACAATGGATTCACCAAGAATGACTACATTCCCCATTGATTTGCCATGCGACGCCTAAAGAGCCAAAGATTCCATCCTAAAATCAACCATAACCGAATTATAGCATACCCAAACACGAGGAAGGAAGATGGGCAAGATTGGGGACGAGGAGGCCGATATACGCGACAATCACGAGGACCGTGAAGGAAGAAGAGTAGTGCGTCCACGGAGTCAAGTCAGTGAAGAAGAAGAGGTGTGACCCCTCTGGTCACCTGTATGGGGAATGAAAAAGGCCCCCAAACCATGATGCCGAGGACACCCAACACACGCTTTGCCTCCACACACCGCTAGGCTAGTAGCTCAAGGGGCAGCACGGGGAAGAGGAGTACAAGAGATTCAAGTGAAGAGAGAGAGGATGGAGGAAGCAAGTGAAAGGTCCTGTAACACCCCGAGTGTTAGTCATGAGTTAAGCAGCGAAATTAGACTTAAGTAGGATATGTCAAGCAATGATTATGATCTCTAGTTCATAATCTAGAAGTAATAATGAAGGTATTGAGGTCAAACCTATGAAAATGAGCCCCAACTTGGATTCAGACAATACACTTTGCTTACATATGGACCCTGGTTAAGATTAGGCATGAGTAATGTTAAACATGCTTATTTCATGAACATTACATCAACATGCATCCATCTTGACCAGTGGAAAAGTTTTGTGAAGTTTGGAGCCAAGAAGTCACATGAAATGATAAGTTATAACCTTGATTAAATTGCTTTATTAAGTAAATGGGAATATGAGATATGGACCAAACCTTGCTACCTTTCCCAAATGACTCTAATTGAACTCTACAATAAAAGTCATGAAGGATTCATGTTGAGCAAATGTCAAGAAAATGCTTCTAAGTGTGGAAATAGCTAAAATTGTCTTTTTCATGATATTGTTTTGACCTGTGTTGACAAACTATTTGGATTGCTTGTATGGAGTTGGACCTTAAATAAAAGTTGTAGTTCTGCTTAGGTAGAATGAACTTTATTTTTGGACCAAACTCTGATCCAACTCCTAAGTGGCTCAAGTTTGAATGCAGTGCTGTTTTGGCCCCTCTGAAATATTTCTGTCCCCGATCAGCAGCAGTGAGTTAACATGTTTGTGACATTTTCTTTTGCAAAATTGTATGGTAACTCAATTTAGTTCCTTAATAAGAGTTGAAGTACCCTTTGTGAAGGAAACAACAAAAAAAGTCTCATCAAGTTTGGATCATGTTTGCACCTTCAAACTTCAATCCCAAAATCGAATGTTGGCTCTGAAAACCGCACTTTGGTCTGAATGTTCAGAACTTGTTTTTAGTTTTGTTTACTCATCTTTAGAGCTCTGGATCTCTGAAACCAATCCAAATCTCACTTGGATCCCTTTAAGCAAAGTTGTTCACCACATATAGCTCTACAACTCGTAGTAAGAAAGTTTGATCCACTACAACACAAAATTAGGAGTTAGAGGGGGGAGAAATTTAGGGATTTTGTTAATTTTTTATCTATCTTGAAAGCTTTAGGAGCAGCTTCGTCCTCCGACCATGCACAAGCGCCATGTGGCTCGCTCGTGCCCTCGCATGTGCGCCACCTCGCCCACGCTCGTCGATTTGGGAAGCCGAGCGCCCTCCCTTTCTCCTCTCTCGCTCTCATTCTCTGTATCTGCCTTTCACGCTCTCTCCCTCTCTATTTTGCTCACCATGGCTGCCTTTGCTGGTGAGTGGAGATGTTGCACCGCCGCTGCTCCTGCCTCCTCCATGTTCCCTCCGCTCGACCAGCTCCTCCGCCACCACACGCTGCCTCGATGCGCCCCTTCTTTCGGCCACTCTCGTCGCTGTAGACGGCCACCGCTGAGGCTGTGCCTCTAGGCGCTACATGCGCATGTGGCTAGGTGGCCATGAGCCACCTCTGGGAAAGCCGCCGCCTTCAGCGGGTGTGCGTAGGCCCATGGAACCTTCCCCGCCATTCCGACGCCGCCGTGGCTTCCTTGTTCGCCGCCACTGCTCCTCTCCATCGGGCTGCCACCATGGCCTATGGCCAGGCCGAACTGGGGCTGCCCCCAGCTGACTGCTGCATTTCTAGGATCCGTGTGGGCCCCTAGGTGCTCTACCGCCTCTTCCCCGCCACCGGAGCTCCGCCAGCGCCTTGTCCGCCACCTGCGCCCATGACTAGGGAGCCACGGTCGGACTTAGGCCAGGCCGAGGCCACCCATGGGTGTGGCCCACCATTACGCGGCCATGTCCCTTCCCCGCCGCTACCGACCACTTCCCGGCCCGCCAGCCATCTCCTCTGCTCTGCCTAACGAGTTGAAGAAGAAGAAGGACATCGCGCTCAAATAGAAGCAAGTGCAGGGGGTTAAGTGAAGAACCTATGACTCATGTGAATAGTACCTATAAGGACCTATTTGCTGGAATCCGTTTTAGTGGAAAATTAGGGTCCTCAGTGTAAATACGTTTTTCTTTTATCTTTTCCTTTATTGCATTTGATCGGCTAAAACTTTGGAAAATCATAATAAATTGTAGAAAAATCATCAAATAGAGAATGAAGACTTTTTGGAATCCTTGAGAGTATATCTATGTAGTAGGGTCATAATATGATATGTGTTAGTAGAAGGTTCTGCTTTTTTCATTTATTCTTATAAAGTGCTTTTAAAAATGCTTTTAAGTTGGACAGATGCATATCTTGAGTTATAGAAGTCCAAAAATGGTAATTCTAGTTGTGTTAATCTTGTGATGAAATTATCTAGCTAATAAAAATATTAAACATGCTAGTTGTGTACTATTTTTATAATGTTTTGATTTAATCTTGTCAAATAGGCAATTTTAGCTTGTTTTGCTTTTTATTCTCATATCTAAAGTTGTGGTGCTCCAATTGCTGTGAAATATTTATGGTAGGCTACTGATGCTATGTGTGTACTATGGTAAAAATTTCATGGTCATTGGATGTAGTATGGTTGATTTACTGATTTAACTATTTTAATGCTTGATAAATGGTTTTAAATGGCTTATACATAATTTATATGTGCAAAAATGTGAAATGTGGTTCCTTTGCCCTTGCATGGTGATAATGTGTCCTAATAAACCCTAATATGGCTATATGTTTATAGAAAATACTGATCTTCAGATTTATCTTGTTCTCACATGTTTATTAATAATGAAGATTTGTCTTTTTCATAGCAATTAAATTATAAAACCTGAGCATGTATGATTTGTACAGTAATCATGTTTTGTCATCATCTATCTCACATAAAAATTTGAGATCCAAATGAGATGTTTGCAACATCACCTATAATTAATATATAGGTTTTTATGTATAGAAAAGCTAATGAAAGTTTGTTAGTAGATACTTGTGTTTATGCCATGTAATACATCTAATAATTGCTGCTAGGTAATGTGATTGCTTGGTTATAGTTAGGAGTTGCATGGAGCTGCATATATAGCAACAAAATGTTAGTTGTTAATAACATAAATGATAAATGCATATAGTCGTATCTCTGCTGTTATGGCTGCATGTATAGTTTCTGTGGTGATGATATTTTTGTGATGCAAATGATGTTTTCTGTAGATATGTTGAATAAAAAAGTTGTAGATAATTTCCTTATCTTTCTTGTCCTAAAATTTCATAATTTTAGGCCTACTGGTTTAGGAGTTATAGAGTTTACAAGTTTGTTGTCAACTTTTGCATGTGCTCTGAACAGATCTGACTGATTACTTTGGTTGACTTATTTAAACATAGAATCATGTATTGGTGATAATAGGAGAGTTGTAGTGCTTTTCCTAATCTTTCCAAAATATTAGAGAACACACTTTTTTGTGGTCTAGAACTCCAGTTATAGCTGTTCAAAGTGGAATGGCAAATTTCTATCCAAATCTAGACAGAGATGCCTTCTTGGTGTTGTTTAGCCTTGTTAGCCGTAGAATCATCTTAAGATGATAATAACAAAGTTATAGATACCTTAATAATATTTCTATAAAGTTATGGATCATGCTTGTTGGATGAATATAATTTGAGATATGCATTTCTAAAGTTAATATCAGTTTTCTGTCCTTAGTTGTATAAGCTCTGCTTCATGATGTATTTTGATCTTGTTATTTGTTGAATCAGCTTTTGGTGTTAATAACAAAGTTTTAGATAATTTCATTAGCTTTACATAAAGTCTTGAACCATACTTTTTGCATGCCTAGAACTCTAGGTATGTTAAAACAAGTGACTGTGGTGCTACTGTTCAAAATATGTGTTTGTACCTATAATTGTTTGCTTCACCTTGCTTTGCTTTGTGTGTTGCCAAGTGTGGCTCATGCCTTTGATGGTGTTAAGTTAATATATCTAAAACCTTGTGAAACTTGTGTCATGCTTGGTGCTACCTTCCTTGCTATCCTAGCATGATAGGCTGTGGGATGTTTAATTAAGTAACGTGGAGTGCTTATATATGTTCAGTGTAACCTTGTTCTCATCTTTAATACTTTTATGTGAGGCATCTCATATTGCCATTCTTCGCATTCATGCACTTGTATTGTTGCATCTCATCTAGGTATGCTAGATGCACCACGTGAAGGATGTGATGTTGGAGCCGAACCTGAAGATGGAGTTTGGTGAATCCATCTAGAAGACAGAAGGACTAAGCACGTGCCGAGATGGGAGATGCTCGCCAAGCGAGTGTCGTCTCACAAACACTAACCTAGTGTTGGATCCTAGGTAAGCCTCAGAGCATTCTAAGCCTCCTATGTTTTTACAAATATCACTTGAGACCTTTATGTTTGATGCATTAGGTTATAAGAGTTGATTGGAACCACTCAATGCATAGAACCACCTTGTTCAGAAATATACCTTGAACCATATATAGGTCTAGGATCAAATATATGCTAGCAATGCTTAGACTGGTAGAAGTCGGGTGATTTCTTGTCACCTGTGAGATATAGATGGATACCAAAGCACGGTTGGCTATATTTGCTATCATGGAAATAACCATGTGTTGATAAATAAAAGGAGACCGGGTGGGATTATGATAGAGAAGCAACAAGGCATGGAGGTCTTAGTGCCTATTTATCCCCGTCTGTGTCAGTTAAGGACCGATTCGCTATACGACCTCATGTCATGTTGAACGCATGCCTAGCACTTAGTTGGTCGGATAAGTCATTCCGACCACAAAGCCGAGTAGCTCAACTTAGGCCGGGACCTGGTAAGTGAAAGTGCGCACACTGGAGGAAGTAAGGATATGTGGGGAGCTAGTGGCGTGAGTCCAAGGGCAGGCTGAGCCTAAACTTTCTGGCAGACTGGTAGTATCCCTAAGGGTGCGGCGCTGCTTAGACCCATGACTGTACCTGAGTTGTACCAAAGCTGACCTAAGACTACCTTGGCGTAGGTATGTCTGGGTTTATGTTAGGAATAACTCCCCAGCTGGTTGGAATCGATTCGAATCGCCGTCTCTCCCGGATAGTGAGAACTTGACTAAGCAGCGGCAACGTAGCATTAATTGATGGAACTTGGTGGTTATGATGATGCTCAAATTAATACACCGAATATGGTTACTAATGCTTGTTAGCTTAATCACATGATTGCTCTAGTACAGGTGCTAATCTAGAGATGCTTAATTGAATAGGTATTCAATTTAAAGCTAAAGATATTAAATCTCCAAGTTATGTTAATTAAGCTTTTATGCAAAATGTTGTCAAGCTAACTCCACCGATAAAGCTTTGCATACTCCTTGGTGTCACTTTATTTCTGGTTTATAACAGGTAAGTCTATTTGAGTATATTCGAGTGCTCAGGGTTTATCCCACCATGTTGCAGGTGAAGTTCTTGGCTTGCTGAAGATGGTGGCTAACCGCCAGTAGGCTCGGTGTACATTTGAGTGCTCAGGGTTTATCCCACCATGTTGCAGGTGAAGTTCTCAGCCTGCTGAAGGTGGTGGCTAACCGCCAGTAGGCTCGGTGACTCTATATTTATTTCTCATCTATATTCCTTTATCAGAGGATGTCACTTATGCTAGCAATGTATTTGGAACTTATATTATTGTAATCATTTAAAAGCTATGTTGTTTTCACTAATCAGTTTTGAAACCCAAACTTGTATTATTATTTGTGAACTCATTGTAAATATTATTTCTGCTCAACTCTGTGTATATGATGTGTATTTGCTTAATCATGTGATCTTGGTTGTGATGTTGATTTACTGAGGTCCTTCGTGACACTCGACGAACTACCGGGTTTATATAAGTGAAAGTATGTGCATGTCAACGTGTTTAACAGGGACAGCTATACTCGATCTTTTATAAATTGGGCGGTTCTATCACAGCTGGCATTAGAGCAAGATTAAGCATAATAGTGTCATGTACGTAGTTTAAAAAAACAAAGTTTTAATTTTAAAAGCCTATTTAGACTAAAACCTTAGCTACATGCAAATTTGTCAAAACTAATTTGCAAAACTATGCCAGCGACAACCTCTAGTTAAGCCCAATTAAGGACTACTAGGTGGCTAAGTAAACTGATACTAACTATGGGGGATTTACTTAATTGCAATTTTTATTTTGTCGTCCATACTGCGTGCTATTATATGGATGCCATTTTTTTGAATGGTAATGTATGGATCAATATACCTCTATGCCCAGGTAAGATGGTGAGTGGCATGACCTCAAGAGATGAGCATGCGGTCAAAGGGGAGAGGTAGTTTTGATACTTAAGTATATATATCTCATATATATACAGAAGTATTTAATTGTGGGTTTGCTTTGGTACGGCTATATATGCATATTCTATATGTATGTATAGATGTATTTACTTTTGGGTAGCTTTGATACAAAAGTATATATATGTGGGTATATATATATGGAAGTATTTAGCTTGCAACCTAGAGCCTAGACTTTCATTTCTGCATATATAATTGTGGGGTTGGGCTAAAATAAAATCCTTCTACAGGTACGCTAACCACGAATGCGTAGATTGAATACAGCTGACGACTAGCTATATATCGAGAGAGTACGTGTTATGCCACCAACATAGAACGTGATCGCCGCCTTAGGCTAGCAATTTCGTGAGGATGAATAGGACAAGCATGCATCATGATTGTTGCTTGTGCATAAACATGCTCCTCTCACCCTTGTTCTATTAATGGATAACTTGTTGTAATCATATGGTCATGTTGTGCATGACCGAAAACTAAATTGCTAAATGTAAGTAAAACTTATTTTGAAGAGTTATCCACCTACTCAGTAAAAAGGAAATAAAAGATAACAGTACCTTACGACCATGTTTTGCATGATATGTGTAGTGGTGTTGCTGTAGGTGACTGCTTGTTATGTGTGAGCTTTGTGCTTAGTAATAGTTGTTTAAGATAATTGGATTGAGTGTTTTGAAATGCTTGCTTAAGAGCATGATGTATGTGTGGATGCTCGTTATCTAGGTAGTACCATAGTTGTAACCCTTTTTGCAATCGGTAAGTATACGAGTGTTGAAGAGCCTTATCCTAGAACCACACTCAAGTTACGTTAATCTCATGATTGTCTCCTAGTAGATTCCCTTTGCTTAGGAGCTTGAGCCTGTATGTGTGATTATTAACCCTTGAATGTTTGTGTATCCATGCTTTTGCTTGACTCATGAGTCCAAGCTTGGTTCCCTTAAACACTTGCATATGTCATGGATGTCTTGCTCTTGTGTGTGAAGACCCTACCCAAAAATTCTTGTCGGACATCTCTGTCCTTATTCTAAAGGTGATCTGGTGCAATGCTAACCTCTCACTGCCTGAACCTCAGTGTCTTTTCCTTGCAAATCATTTTGTTGCTTTATCAACTAAATCCCTAGTCAGTGTATCGGCTCTATCCCTCGAATCTCGCTTGTTTAATCTCCAACTCTCTCAAGTCTCGAAATGTTTATCAGTCTTGATCTCATGTTGCTGCCCAACAAGACCAAATCCTATGTAAGTCTTTTCTCTAGAGATCTCTATTGGTGGAAGCTAGATATGCGTGGACATTTAAGCAAGAGTCTCACGCTAAGTTGTTTGCATTAGTTAATCTATGTTTCTCATGTGCCATGTCTTTATCTTGGACCACCCCTTGTTGACTCCAAACCTTGTGACTATCTTTGCTTGCGCATAGTGCTTGTTGTTACAACCCAATCTTTGCCACTTGAAAGTTCACTTTGGTTGTGAGTTCGGTAATGGTGTCTTGGTTAATGACTAACGGTGCCATGATGGAACCTAGGGCCTCCTTGTGGCCGGCCAACACATGGTTGTGCTGCTGGGTGCATGCTGGTATCGAGGTTTCTAATCATGATCCATTATGGAACTACACCGATGTGTTATTTTCACGTGAGCTCTTCCTTAGTTATCTCTCCATATCTAATCAGAAGATCCATATATCAGACCAAAAGTAGTAAAGCTTCCTTCCCAAGTTGCAAAGAAGATAACCTTTGAAGAACAGGTCACTGACATAAACATTATTAGACTGCAAGAGGTGGTAGATAAGTGACCCTACTTGACTGTCCCTATAATGACATCGGTCATCTAGTGAGCAACTTATGTCATCCCTGTTGGATCAGAAAGGTACACAATACTTAAAGTTGGACAAGTTATCAGTCGGGTGATAAATGGACCAGGATATTATGTCCTATAATATGTCACCTGGTGCCTATGAGCCTTCTGTCCAAGTCTTGACCTTCATATGCAAGATGATCAACCGACCTTCTTCGGTGTGACCCTTTTATGATGACCTTGATATTGACTGTCTGTTTGCACATCCACTATGATTGTTGCCATCAAAAAGGAAGTTTGAAGCTTTTTAAGTATTGAGAGACAACTAATCAGGTACCAGTAGGAAGGTTGATCTCCAGTTAGGTAATGAGTCTTTGGTAGCTACGAAGGCTATGTCTCACAGAACAATGTTAAGCAAAGAAATAACAAAGCCGGTCAGCAATGCAAGTCCTACTTTCTTCTTCAAACCCTATGCCATCAAGTCAATTTCCATCTTGAACAACCACACAAATAGTACAATATGCTATATCAGCTAAGTAAAGAGCTAGAGAAAGCACATCCCTTAGTTTTGGTCAGCATCACTATGCATCTAGGTGCTACAAAAGGATTTGTTCAGGACCCTATTGGATGAAGCATAGGAAGATAGTTAGAAACGGTCCCTTATCTTTGCCGGACTGCCCCTCTACATGTAGTATGCATTGTGCCCTACAAAAACAGCCCACAAGTCTAGTGCTTGTGTATCGTCGAGTTGGTGTCTAAATCAACGGTTGAGGTTGTTTCCTAAGAGGCATGTAAGGAAAAAAAAAACCTAGCCGCCATCCTCAGTGAGAAAGCTACTGCTACTTCTATACAAAAAGTTAGAGTGCAGAACACACTCCACAACGTGTGAATCAAAGGAAAAGAAGAGCGGGAAATCTGTCCAGATTTCATGGCACTAAACCAGTTATCTTTAAGCCAGTGATTAGTGGCTCAAACATGGTTGAATTCACACCAAACTTGGTGATCTCATTCTTCGCTTAAGGTACTTTGATGTCTTGAGTTGGTTTGAGGATTGGTTGAGTAAAGCATCAGATTTGAGAGATGTTTTGATAGTTCGGTCCCAAAATTTCAGAACAAAGCAGTTTTGGTAGATGATTTGTTTGGATAGTCAAATAGTGTCCATTTGAGCTGAATTTTGGTCAGTAGTTAAAGGACTCTTGGATCTAAATGCCTACCAAAATTTGTGCCCAAATGACTCTAATTGAACTCTACAACAAAAGTCATGAAGGGTTCATGTTGAGCAAATGTCAAGAAAATGCTTCTAAGTGTGGAAATAGCTAAAAATTGTCTTTTTCATGATATGGTTTTGACCTATGTTGACAAATTATTTGGATTGCTTGCATGGAGTTGGACCTTAAATAAAAGTTGTAGTTCTACTTAGGTAGAACAAACTTTATTTTAGGACCAAGCCCTAATTCAACTCCTAAGTGGCTCAAACAGTGGCCTCAAGTTTGAATGCAGTGCTGTTTTGGCCCCTCTGAAATATTTCTAAGTCCCCTATCAACAGCAGTGAGTTAACATGTTTGCGACATTTTTCTTACAAAATTGTATGGTAACTCAATTTAGTTCCTTAATAAGAGTTGAAGTACCCTTTGTGAAGGAAACAACAAAATAAGTCTCATCAAGTTTGGATCACGTTTGCACCTTCAAACTTTAATCCCAAAATCGAATGTTGGCTCTGAAAACTACACTTTGGTTTGAATGTTCATAACTTGTTTTCAGTTTCGTTTACTCATCTTTAGAGCTCTGGATCTCTCAAACCAATCTGAATCTCACTTTGATCCTTTAAGCAAAGTTGTTCACCACATATAGCTCTACAACTCGTAGTAAGAAAGTTTGATCCGCTACAACACGCAATCGGGAGTTAGAGGGGGGGGGGGGGGAAATTTAGGGATTCAGTCGATTTTTGAGCTATCTTGAAATCTTCAGGAGCAGCGCCGTCGTCTAACCGCGCACATGCGCCGCAGGCCACGTGGCTCCCTTGCGCCCTCGCATGTGCGCCACCTCACCCACACTCGTCGATTTGTACCAAAGGGCCTAAACTTCCTAGCAGACTGGTAGTATCCCTGAGGGTGCTGCGCTGCTCGAACTCGTGACTGTACCTGAGTTGTACCAAAGGTGACCTAAGACCACCTTGGCACAAGTATGTCTAGGTGTGTGTTAGGAATAACTCCCCAGCTGGTTGGAATCGATTTAAATCATTGTCTCTCTCGGATAGTGAGAACTTGACTGAGCAGCGGCAACGTAGCATTAATTGATGGAACTTGATGGTTATGATGATGCTCAAATTAATACACCTGATATGGTTACTAATGCTTGTTAGCTTAATGACATGATTGCTCTAGTACATGTGCTAATCTAGAGATGCTTAATTGAATATGTATTCAATTTGAAGCTAAAGATATTAAATCTTCAAGTTATGTTACTTAAGCTTTTATGCAAAATGTTGTCAAGCTAACTCCAACGATAAAGCCTTGTATACTCCTTGGTGTCACTTTATTTCTGGTTTATGATGGGTAAGTCTAGTTGAGTACATTCGAGTGCTCAGGGTTTATCCCACCATGTTGCAGGTGAAGTTCTCGGCCTGCTGAAGATGGTGGCTAACCGCCGGTAGGCTCGGTGACTCTATATTTATTTCTCATCTATATGTTTTTATCAGAGGATGTCAATTATGCTAGCAATATATTTAGAACTTATATTATTGTAATCATTTGAAAGCTATGTTGTTTTCACTAATGGGTTTTGAAATCCAAACTTGTATTATTATTTGTGAACTCATTGTAAACATTATTTCCGCTGTAACTTTGTATATATGATGTGTATTTGCTTAATCATGTGATCTTGGTTGTGATGTTGATTTACCGAGGTCCTTTGTGACACTCGGTGGACTACTGGGTTTATATAAGTGAAAGTATGTGCGTGTCAATGTGTTTAACGAGGACAGTCGTACCTGATCTTGTATAAATTGGGCGGTTCTATCACAGGTCCCTAGTTTGGTTTTGGTAATTAAGTGATAACCTAGGTGGACTAATATGTTTAAATGTGAGATATACATGTGATTAATCCGTAGGTACACTTGTGTGAGCAACTCATGCCATGATGGTGAAAATGGCTAGGATTTGTTGCAAGGCTCACACATGTGATGAAGGAGCTCATTGCATATCAGACATGACATGGAGTCATGTGACTAAGGTGGAGAAGATCAAGACAAGACTTGGCTTAATGGACCGGTTGCAAGCGTGAAGGGCAAGTTGGAGGCTTTGGAGCGATGGACCGTGTGGCGGTGGAGCTTGGGCAAGAGTTGGCGCTGATGGACGAAGGCAATGGTGAAAAGCAAGTGAGGTCAAGATCGATGAACCAATAAGGTCACGTGATGATATGAAGCGGTTCATATCATTTGTGATATGGTTGGTGCATGTGTTGCATCAACATTGGAGGAGATGGAATGGAATGCGCAAGGCAAAGGTATAACCTATAGGGCATTTTATTTCACTAGTCATAGGTGTGTAGAGAAGTTTATGACCGGGTATAGGATAGTTGGTCATACTATTAAGAGGAGTATACTTGTTTGCATATCGGTCATCTAGTGCCACTCGAGTGATCTAACTTTGCCTCGTTGCTAGGATCGAGTGGCATGGTGAATTGAGTGCTAATCCTTTGGAAAATGTTTGTGAAATGCTAACACACGTGCACAAGGTGGTGTTTCACTTGAGGTGTTAGCACATTTGCAAAGGTGTTGGAAAAGGTAAAGAAAAGGAGGCAAAACCGGGCTCTTGGTGCTGCCCTGGGAGCACCGCCATGCCCTGTCTAGTGCGCCGCCACCCCTAGGGCGGTGCCCACCTAGACTTGGTTTCGAGCAGCAGTAGAAGGGGAGTCACTGGACGTGATAGTGTGCACCGCCATGGTATGGACGATGCATCGTCGGGTGCTGTCCGGTGCCATCGCCGTGTTTTTCCCAAGGGTGGCGAGTTCGGTGTTGTGCCAAGGGGGGTCACCGCCATGGGCACCACCGTGCCTAGGGTGGTGCACCGCCCTATTTTTCCTAAGAGGAAAGAAACCGAGGGGTTGGCCTAGGTGGTCACCGCCACTCCTAGGGTGGTGCCACCACCACCCCTGTCCGGTGACCAGCAGCTAGTTTCTATCTTTGGAGTCAACCGTTGGAGGGCACCGCCCTACCCTGTTTGGTGCCCACACCGCCGTGTCTGGTGCCCTCATAGACAACCTCCCAAAAGCTCCAATAGCTCTATTTGGCTTGGGGGCTATAAATAGAGGTGGAGCTCGGCCTTAGGCTGGTTGCTGAGCACCCTTAAGCCTTGGTGGCTTGTGTAGGTTTGCTTGGGAGCCCTCTAACTCATATACGCATGATAGTGATCATCTGATTGAGTGTGAGTGCATTTCTAGTGCGATTGCATCATGAGCTTGCATTGAGTGGCACTAGGTGATCGAGTTGTAAGCCAGCGATGCTTGTTACTCTTGGAGGTTGCCTCCTCCTAGATGGCTTGGTGGCTTGTGACTCCATTGAAGCACACGAGAAGATTGTGCGGTGCTCTGGAGGAGGATTTGTGAGGGGTATTGTGCTCACCCCGCGGGAGCCACGAAGAGCAACTCTAGTTGAGCGTGTCATTGAGCTACCCTCACTTGTGGGTAGGTTCTTGCGGTGCCCAACATGTGGGCTTGGCGGGTGATGTGAATTAGCCATCGACACTACGGGGACTAGCGTGTTGGCAAGCACGTGAACCTTGGGATAAAATCACCGTGTCATCCTTGTCTTCCCATTGGTTTGTATCCCTTTACACAAGCCTATAATTACTTTCATATACATTGTGCTTGTGTAGTTGCTCTTGTAATTAGTTAGCTTATGTAGCTTGCTAGTTATCTTCTTGCTTGTGTAGCATAGAAGTAGCTCCCTTGCATGACTAATTTGGTTTTAGTAACCTTGTTAAGTCACATTGCTTAGTTTGTGTAGCTAAGTAATTTGTGCTCTATAATTTGGGTTGTGTAGACTTGTCATGGAGCATTGCTAGTGAGCTTAGGAGGCTTTGTGCTTTTGCTTACTAGCATGTGTAGGAGCTCCCCTGTTGCTTGAAGTACTAGAGGCATAGGTTTGTGTGACCTTGCTCCTAGAATTGGTTAGGTGAGCTCTAGCTACCCCGGCACCTTAGTTGCTTAATTAGGATCTTTTATAAGGTGCTTGAGAACTTAGATAGAGGAGGTGTAGTCTTGGCTAGACCGTTAGTTTTAATTCTGCATTTATCTCAGTTAGTCGGCATGTTTATTTTTAGAAAGGACTATTCACCCCCCTCTAGTCTGCCATCTCGACCCTACACGTGGTATCGGAGCTAGGTCTCTCATTTGTGGTCTTCAGCAACCAGAGAGGATGGCAAACTTTGGGCTAGATGTTGAGTGTGACACATATTTTTTTGATGGCACACACTTTGTACGGTGGAAACACCATATGATTGATTATTTCCGTGCAATGGGTCCAAAGAAGTGGTGGATCATTGTTGTTGGCTTTTCTCGTGATGCTTTGGATAAGAGAAATCTAACCCAAGCTCAAAAGGACTGCTTACAACTTGATACACATGCTCAATATTATCTAACGTGTGCTTTGCATGAAGATATTTTTAGATGTGTGTGGGACTTGGGGAGTGCTCAAGATATGTGGATGGCACTCAAAGCCTTCTTCAGTGACTCCTCCACAAGTGATGATGGAAAGTTCAAGAATGGGGTTGATCACAAGGAGAAGGGGTATGAGTGTGTTGAGCATGACCACAATTTGGTGATTGTGGAAGATTGCTCGACCTCATGGTCAAGTGATGATGATGATGACACTACCACAAGTTCACTTGACAAGATTGATGGTGATGCCTCAAGTGATGCACATGATGATTCTACTCCATGCACACTTGTTGATGATGGTTCATACTCGAGCTATGATAGTGAAGCTTCTTCAAGCTCTCCATCAGCACATTGCTTCATGTCACAAGGTGACACAAAGGTACAAAATGATAATGTGGTTGATCATGTTGATTCATATGATGAGCTTGTTAGTAGACTTGCTAGCATGACCATGTCTTTAGAAAATGAGAAAGCTAAAACATTGAAATTGGAAAATAAAAACTCATTTCTAAATAATTCATGTGAAGATCATAAGCACTTACTTGATGTTCTTAAATCTTTATATGATGAGCTAAAATTGACTCATGAGAAGCTTCTTATGTCTCATGAAGAATTATTAGAACAACATGCTTTTCTCATTAAAGCATTTTTAAAGAAACTTAAAAATAATGAGAGCTTATCACATGAGTCAAGTGCTCAATTGCAACATGTGACTAACTCTTGTGATGTAGGGAAGAAGCATATATCCACTTCTTGTGATGATTTATTAGAAATGCCATGCTCTTCACAATTAGATGCTTGTTCTACTTCTATGTCTTGCTAGACTAACATTTTGAAAGAGAACAATGAGCTCAAAAGAGAAGTGAAGAAATTGAGCAACAAGTTAGAGAGGTGCTACAACTCAAAAGTCACCTTTGAGCACATGTTAAAGACTCAAAGAAACTATGGTGACAAGTGTGGCCTTGGCTTCAACAAGAAGATGACAAAGGGCAAAAGAAAAAGAGAAAGGAAGATGAAGAAGGAAGCTTGTGAGAAGCTCTCTCATTTCATGTGCTACCGATGCCATGTAGTGGGTCATCTTCATGATCAATGCCCTAACATAGAGAAGCTCAAGAAGAAAAAAGAAGAAGAGAGGCTCAAGCATCCCAAATGCTTCAAGTGCCACACATGGGGTCATCTCACCTCTATGTGCCCAACCAAGCAAGTGGTGAAGCAACAAGAAGAGCTTCAACCAAAGCCATAAGTTGAGCAAGATGACAAGCCCCAAGAGCAAATCAAGATCAACCATGAAGATAGTGATTTGGAGATGAAGAAGAAGACAAGAAGTGGTGGAAGAGCAAATGCAAGGCATCCAAAGCTAGATCAAGATGCCAAGATAATGAGCAAGAATCAAGATGAGAAGAAAGATTATGCTCACATCAAGTGCTTCAAGTATGAAGATATGGGACACTTTGCCTCGACGTGTCCTACCAAGCTTAAGAAGAAGGCTCAAGCAAATCATGAGAGGCAAGGCAATGAGAAGCACCACATGAGCAAGGAAGAAAAGTCTCAATCAAAGAGAAAGTGCTACTCATGCCGGGAAAGGGGACACATGACTAATTCATGTCCCCTAGGTAACACTCCTAAGCCTATTTTAATTGATGATGATTCTATGCTTAGGAAGGATGGTGATGGTATCTCGTTGGTTGCTATTACAAAATATCCAGCTATCCATACTAAGGCAATGCCTAAGTAACTTGAGAGGACCCAAACTAGTTTGGGTACCATCAAAAAGTGGATAAATGTTTATAGGTACCATCGGCATTGAAGACTTGGTTCAAATGATATTCATCTTATTGACCATACAGTTGAGCCAAGTATTGCAAAGTGATGATCATTATCCCAATGCCATGACAAGTTAGTGAAGTCCAAATGTGCTACAACATATAAGTGCAAGATCAAGGTTATGGTGACCTTTTGGACTATTTGATGGTTTTCATATATATAAGTTGAAGCTTGCTAATTAGATGATCATGAGCTAACCAAGATATATCTTTAGCTGATCATTATTCATTTGGGTGCATATAAGTTGATTGAATTGGATATATATGCATATGTTGCTTGCTATGAGATGATTGAATGGATTAATTGATTAGTAATCAAGTTTGGATTGATTTGAGTTAGATAAATTCATAAGATGACTTTTAGTAAGTGTATTGAATGGATATATGTCTTTTGAAAGTATTCAAACAAGTTGATTTCAAGTTTGATTCATTTTTTATGAAGAATAGCTCAAGTATTGAAATATGCCCTTTATTGAAAATCTGAGTGAGCTGAGTTCAAGTCTGAGTTTGAGTGATCAAATCATATTGTATTGGCTTGAAATTTGGTATTCATGCTCTACACTTATGGTATTAGTTTATGTACAAATTTCATGAGAATTGGATAAGAAATGCTTCGGTTTTGGAGTGGATCTTGTCAACCTTAGTGCAGCAGTTTTCAGCATGTAGCAGTGTAGGAAGATGTGAAATCTGATAGAAATATAGAAGTCAAATGAAGTTTAAATTTTTTACAGCTGCTAGATAACTTAGTAAACCACATCTCCACCAAATTTTGTGGTATTTGAATCTATATATTGGAGATATGGATTATTCTTTGAAGGGTATAAAATCTTTCAGAAAAGTGATAATTATTGGGTTGATCAAGAGTCACTTTGATTGAAAATTTCTCAAGTTAGAAACATGTTTATAAGTGTTTGGGGTACTTAAGTTTGGTTTTGAAATGATCTAGAAGCATTACAAGCAATGAGTATAAGGCCATTTGATTGAGGAGTGTTTTTGGCACACATTTGGTACTCAAATTAAAGATCAAGATCAAACTCAAGATGAAGATGATGTTTGAGTTCTAGTGACATATTGAAGATCCTTTGGTAGAAAGAAAAGGACTTAAAGAAGGGTTCAAGGTTACACATCAAGTTAAGTCCATTACTTGGATCAATCAACAAAGTAATTTTAAGTGAGTATAAAAAATAGTTCTTTGGAGAGAGATCACTTCTCCCTATGTGTAGGGGCTTGCCGCCTTTTGTAGGTAAACCAAGTGTGGTACTTGGAAGGCTAACATGGAAGTGGTAATCTAAGGAACATTTGAGATACTTAGTTGAAGAAATCAAAAGGGTTGATCAAGAGAGCAAGCAACACCCAAAAGAGAGCAAATCGTTGGAATTCAAGTGGTTACTCACATTTAGTGCTCTCATGCAAGCATTGATCAAGCAAACAAGCAAGCCAACCACAACAAGATAGTGCATTTGATTGTTGGTGGTTCTCATTTCATATGGGTGAAGAATGGATTTCATTATCGATGATTGGTCTTCACCAAGTTATAATTGGACTTCACATTGCTATTGGAGAAATGTATTGGAATCTATATGACTATCCTCTTCTTCAACATAGCAAAGGTATCATTGTAATGTGCATGATAATTTCATCCCTTACTAGTATGTGGTTAGTGCATATAGTACATGCTTATTAGGATCATGCATAGCAAATAAAAATCTTTAAAATTCATAGTCTACCACTATTGCTTGAATGATTAGTTGAATCTAGTGGTAGTGTATGAGTTTGTTCATGAGCTAATGAACCCAAGTACTTCATTTAATTTGAATTGCCAACAAGTAGCAAGTACAACATTGGCCAGATAACCCTTGCAAGAGGTGTGAAGAAGCATGTCATTGGTTCAAACCGGACTTAAAAAACTTAGGCAAATCAATTTAGTTCAAGTCAAGAATAGAAGCCCATGATACTAACAAGAGTACATGAACAAGATAACAATGCAAATGGATATCTAGTATGTATGTTTCAAGGGGTATCTAGACTCAAATCATTTTTTCAAGAAGAATTCGCAAGTGATGTCTAGATCAACTTACAAGTGATATCCTACAAGTGGTACTCATGAAGATAGAAAATATTCAAGAAATAGTTTTTATTGACAAAACCAACAAGTGGTTCCATGCTAGAAAATTCTTCCACATGGTATCACATTTCTACACGTGGTATCAATTATACAAGACGGTGGTTCCACAAGTGATCCTCAACTTTAAGTGACCATCAAGTGAAGAAAGTTTCCTCACATACAAGACCTCAAGTTTATCAAATGGATGACCCGTGAAATGACTTAGGGGGAGGTGTCCCACCAATTGGTATCAAGGTCAAAAGATCCTACATGAGGTATTACAAGTGATGTCATTCCAATATTCAGAAGTGTCCATAAAAATGCAAGATTCAAATGTCAACCATCTACCCTAATGCAATCCTTTGTATCAATAAGAATCACACCTTTTATGGAAATTGATGATAAAGGGGAGAAGTTGGAACAAAGATATGTAAATGCATCATGGGGATAAGGAGTTGGACGTGGACAAAGAGGGAGTAACATTGAAGAATGCAGAAGGATCAAAATTCTTGGACAAGAGAAGCACACAAGTAGGGGGAGAAAGCTCATGAACTTTGAGTGGTTGCATTTGATATGTGCATATTCATATGGTTGCTTTCATTGCATAAGTTTTAAATTGAATATACATGCTTGTGTGGTGTATGCTAGTTGTAGAACTTGATTGATGATTTGATAACTAGCATACATAGGATTGTAGCTAGACTTGTGTTTTTCAAGAAAAACTGGAACCTTGCTTATAATGTTGATCTCACGGGGTTTCTAGTGTTGTCTAGCTACTCATGGTGCTAAGGATGGTGTTAAAATATGCACTCCGATTAGTATCACGCATCAAAGGTTAATTCTTTACACCTTAGCATCATTGGTAGTAATTACTCTCCCATAATTCCAATCTATGCATATGTACGAGCTTCAAACCAAACACTCTAGCACATATGTAGGGGAGCCAATACTACCAATTTGGGTTTATGGTACTTGTCCAAAATCATTTACACATGGTAAAATTACTTGGACAAGCAACATGAATCCAAAAGAGCTTAATTTCATATCTTTGTAGAGTTGTCATCAATTACCAAAAAGGGAGAGATTGAAAGGTCCTTGTTTGATTTTGGTAATTGAGTGACAACCTTAGGCGGACTAATATGTGTTTGAGTGAGATACACAGGTGATTAGTCCACAGGAACACTTGTATGAGCAACACACACCATGGGGGTGGAAATGGCTTGGATATGTTGCAAGGCTCACACATGTGATGAAGGAGCTCATTATTGCATATGAGACATGACATGGAGTCATGTGACTAAGGTGGAGAAGATCAAGACAAGACTTGGCTTGATGGACCGGTTGCAAGCGTGAAGGGCAAGTTGGAGGCTTTGGAACAATGGACCGCGTGGTGGTGAAGCTTGAGCAAGACTTGGCGTCGATGGACGAAGACAACGGTGAAAAGCAAGTGAGGTCAAGACGATGAACCAACAAGGTCACGTGATGATATGAAGTGGATCATATCATTTGTGATATGGTTGGTGCATGTGTTGCATCAACATTGAAGGAGATGGAATGGAATGCGCAAGGAAAAGGTATAACCTATAGGGCATTTCATTTCACTAGTCATAGGTGTGTAGAGAAGTTTATGACCGGGTTTAGGATAGATGGCCGTACTATCAAGAGGGGCAAACTTATTTGCATATCGGTCATCTAGTGCCACTCAAGTGATCTAACTTTGCATTATTGCTAGGATCGAGTGGCGTGGTGAATTGAGTGCTAATCCTTTGAAAAATATTAGTGAAATGTTAACACACATACACAAGGTGGTGTTTTACTTGAGGTGTTAGTACATTTGCAAAGGTGTTGGAAAAGGTGAAGAAAAGGAGCCAAAACCGAGCTCTTGGTGCTGCCCTGGGGCAGCACCATGCCCTGTCCAGTGCACCGCCACCCCTAGGGTGGTGCCCACCTAGACTTGGTTTCGAGCAGCAGTAGAAGGGGTATCACCGGACGTGATAGTGTGCACCGCCATGGCATGGACGGTGCACCGCCGGGTGTTGTCCGGTGCAACCGTCGTGTTTTTCTCGAGGGTGGCGAGTTCAGTGTTGTGCCAAGGGGGTCACCGCCATGGGCACCGCCGTGCCTAGGGCGATGCACCGCCCTATTTTTTTAGAGAGGAAGGAAACCGAGGGGTTGGCCTAGGTGGTCACTGCCACCCCTGTCCAGTGACCAATGGCGTTGGAGTCGACCATTGGAGGGCACCGTCCTACCCTGTTCAGTACCTGCACCGCCGTGTCGGTGCCCTCGCAGACAGCAACCTAAAAGCTCCAACGACTCTATTTGGCTTAAGAGCTATAAATAGAGGTGGAGCTTGGCCTTGGGCTAGTTGTTGAGCACCCTTAAGCCTTAGTGGCTTGTGTAGGTGTGCTTGGGAGCCCTCTAACTCACATACGCTTGATAGTGATCATCCGATTGAGTGTGAGTGCGATTCTAGTGTGATTGCATCATGAGGTTGCATCGAGTGGCACTAGGTGATCAAGTTGCAAGCCAGCGGTGCTTGTTACTCTTGGAGGTTGCCACCTCCTAGATTGCTTGGTGGCTTGTGACTCCGTTGAAGCACGTGAGAAGATTGTTCGGTGCTTCGGAGTAGGATTTGTGAGGGGTATTGTGCTCACCCCGGGGGAGTCGCGAAGAACAACTCTAGTTGAGCGTGTCATTGGAATACCCTCACTTGTGGGTAGGTTCTTGTGGTGCCCAATGTGTGGACTTGGCGGGTGATGCCATTTAGCCGCCGAACCACCAAGTGAGCGGTCGACACAATGGGGACTAGCGTGTTGGTAAGCACGTGAACCTCGGGATAAAATCACTGTGTCATCCTTGTCTTCCCGTTGGTTTGCATCCCTTGATACAAGCTTGTAATTACTTTTATATACATTGTGCTTGTGTAGTTGCTCTTGTAATTAGTTAGCTTGTGTAGCTTGCTAGTTACCTTCTTGCTTGTGTATCATAGATGTAGCTTCCTTGCGTGATTAATTTGGTTTTATAGTAATCTTGTTAAGTCACATTGCTTAGTTTGTGTAGCTAAGTAATTTGTGCTCTATAATATGGCTTGTGTAGCCTTGTTATTAAGCATTGCTAGTGAGCTTAGGCGGCTTTGTGCTTTTGCTTACTAGCAGGTGTAGGAACTCCCCCGTTGCTTGAAGTACTAGAGACATAGGTTTGTGTGACATTGCTCCTAGAATCGGTAAGGTGAGCTCTAGCTAGCCCGGCACATTAGTTGCTTAATTAGGATCTTTTATAAGGTGCTTGAGAACTTAGATAGAGAGGTGTAGTCTTGGCTAGACCGTTAGTTTTAATTCCGTATTTATCTTGCTTAGCCGACGCGTTTACTTTTTAGAAAGGACTATTCACCCCCTCTAGTTCGCCATCTCAATCCTAGAGCAAGACAATGGGCACTACATAAAGGGATATAACCCTGGCGTGTGTCACGACTTTCACCTTCTCGAGTGATCCCAGCCACCCACGTCCACGCCAATTTTGGCCCAAAGGAAACGGAAGTGAGCCCAAGAAACGAAACTCACTTTCATTTCCCTGTGCCTAGGCTCGTGGGTGCTTAAGCACCGTGCTGCCCGAGCTCGGGAGGCCATCCAAGCAAATAAACATGTCCAGTTGCATCCCAAAAACCTAGTTCGACCTCTCATCCAGGCAGGCAAACATGCCACTAACATCAACATCTAATGGACCTTTTTACTTTACTTACAAACATGCTCATACTTGTAATGAGACATACAGTTTATTGTCCTTGTGACGATGATAATAAGTTAGCTATTTTTGCTGGATTTATTGAGCTTGGATCTAATCTTAAATCAAATAATATCTAAGACCCATAATAAATGCTAGTGCAATAAAGTATTATCTCAAAATTAACAAGAAATAGAAAGGTGGAAGAGAGTCACACGTCATACGCTGTCTCTTACAATTTTAAAGGCCATTGGACAAGCAAGATAGCAACGTCCAATTAAACTAATTTTTCTAAGCACCCAATAAATGTTTTTAGGCAATATCTAACATGAAAATAAATATACATAATTAAAAATTTAGAACAGTGTCACAATAATAAATTAGCAATAAACAAGTAAACAATAATACAAGAAAAACAGTTAAACAAATAAGATGCAACTACCTACGCCAACTGATGGCACGTAGTATTTATATAATATTAATAGAAGGGAACCAAAGCCTAAAAGTTGTATAAAATGATAAAAGCAGCCCTAAAAGCTCCGAAAGAAACACTACTATAGAAATAATTTGTGGTAACGCCTCCTTTTTTTTTAGGGGCGGCTCAAACTAAAAGTGTCATACAAATGATTAGCAAAACGAGCCGCCCCTATAAATCCATTCATAGGAGCTATTGGTATTATTAGGCGTCTCTATAAATGATCCTATTTGTAGGGGTGGCTCGATCCAGAGGCGCCCCTACAAATGGAGGCCAAATAGTAAAATTAGTCGCAGGTTCGAACCTCAGCGGCCGCGAAGCACACGTTTTTCGCGCAAAAAAATGCGAGACTTGCGCCTTGCGGCGGCGCGTGCGTGTGGCTGCCTGGTGGGGCCTTTCGGGATTAAAAATTTTGCTATTTTTTGCCTAGATTTAAGAATTTTGGAAAACAAATTTGTAGGGGCAGCTTATTTTTTTTGCCGCCCCTAGAAATCGATTTATAGGGCCGGCTTGACAACTGCCCCTATAAATCGTTGATTTGTAGAGGCGCTTGGATAGGGACGGCTGGGCAAACCGCCCCTACAAAGCTTGTAGAGCCCCGCCCCTATAGAGGTACTCTATAATAGTGAAATAACAAAAGGAAAAGCCATCACTTGAATGAACACAACAGTAACGGGCTGACCTGATTGGTGATCGTGAATTGTGATTGGTTGATGGAGTGATGGGCATCTGGTTGTCGGCGATCTTGCTAAATTCTCACACTCACACGTCCGGTTGTCCGCGACAGGCGGCAGCGGCGGGCACTCCACACTAGCGCAACTAGGCAAGAATATGACTAATTGAAGTGTCGAGGCATGATGCGCGGGGCGTTGGACGAGACCGTGAGAAAGACAAACGGCGATCAAGAATAGGAAAAGATGCTAACCCTCGAAGCTTTCATGGACTGTTGTACTAAATACATGAGCCTCCAGCGCTTTATCATAATGGCTACATATATATCTACTACATAAATATATATTTATGTCCCCCTAGTGGTCACCTCCGATCCTACACTCCCTTCTAGTGGTTTTGGCAGTCGCACCTCCAATCCTACACTCCCTTCTAAGATGGCACTCCCTTCTAGTGGTTTTGGTAGTCGCACCTCCGATCACACTCTATAGAGGTTGCACACTTTCACCATGAAGGTTTATCATGGTTGATTACTGCCATATCACATTTCAAGATGTGTGGCTAGATTTTACTACAGGGCCTTTACAAAGCCGCTCCAAGCCTACACTACGGTTCCACCCTATACATAAGTCAAAAGACTTAGGAGAGCCCCTTCATCTTGTGCCACTTACATCGACTCGATGCTAACAAATCTTTGATGAAACTAATAAATAAGCTAGGCCCATAGCCTATGTAATTGTCATGGCTGTGTTGTTAAGCTAGGTTACAGGCTTTGAGAATGGATCCTTAGAATCTAGGGAGGAACTAGCATAAACCCATCAACCATCCACCATGTCAACATCAAAACCATAACCATATCCAACATTTCATATCACAAACTAACTGCAGCCAAAAACCAACCATATTGTTGGACTCCCTAATCTCCATGTTTCTAGAAACACCACTAACCCAAGTTGCATAGATCATTACTCAAAGTTAGCATTAAACCCATCCTAACCTAATTAAGACTGCAAGCTAAGCATGAACCCAACCAACCCAAGTTCCAAGGATGATATCACAAATTTTAGTAAACGCTAACATAGGTTTCATGTCTAGACTCTGTATGCAACTAAATGTCTAACCATGCTAACTCAAAAAATAAAATAAATATGGGTGCAACAGTCAATGACACTTTCCTCCAAATGCTGATTAAACCTTCCAGGCCTTCTTCTAAATCAACCCTGGACATCCTTTGTTCCATAGACAACAACCGGCACAAGCATAACAAATAAACCTAATAATAGTGAACGGTGAGATAAATTTGAGAAAGACATGGTTTAGATGCTATGATCAAATTATGGATAAACTAAAATTTTGATTGTTGAAGGAAAAACAAGTGTATATGACATCAACATGATGTAATGCTAACCTCAGCAAGGCATGAACTGGACATGTTTCGGTGTATATGTGTTTAATGTGCGATTAGTTGGTGTATATGCGCCGGCCAGGTTGAGCACTAGGCCAAGGGTAGCAGGCGCAAGGCACGTCCTGGCATCATTGTTTGATTCACATGTTTCCGGCGGACCAGGCTTTGTTGGGCTGTTGATTGTTCTCTGGGATGAATGAGCACTCACAAAGCAGAAAATCAGCTTCACATCACAAGTTGCACCTCCTAAGCTAGGTTCAGCATGAAACAGATTTCATTCACATTTCTGCCGAGCCAGGCCGAGAGATTGCTTTTGGGCCTGTTTGGTTGCCCGTATGTACTCTAGCCAGGCCCGTCGCGTGCAGGTCCAGAGCGTTTGGTGGCCTGGGCGTGCCGTCAGGAATCAGGACAGGGCGAGCGCATGCAAAAGGGCTCTCCGAGCCCGGCCCAAGGGAAACGCCAGAATTGGCCGTATCCAGCGAGCCGGGCTCACGCCACGTAGGATTAGCATAGCTAATGACATTATTAGCACATAAATTAGTGAATATCAAGTGATTTTAGAACAAATTAATATTGGATAAGGCAAATTAAATTTTATTATTTTTTAGCAAAAACCGTGGGAAAAAATCCCTACGGCACCAAATTAAATTTTATTAAGACATAATATCATAATTAATTAATATTTAAGTATTTATTTTGACACATTTATGTTACGTGATATATACTCATGCGGGCAACCAAATAACCATATGTTCCGAATTAGGCTACACGCATAAGGATCCAAACAAAAGAGCATGCATGCGCTTAGTCTGGCTAGGGCGAGCCAAGCCCATAGATACGGACCACGCTAGAAAAATGCGAGCAACCAAAAAGGCATTGCACCCGTTGGGTCAAATTGGACTCTTTTCACAGGCAACCAAACGAACAGATCTCCAGGGTCTGGTTGGGCTATATACACCCAACCAATCATGCCGTATGGCTTCTGTACTTGTAACAGGTAGCACATGTACATGCACGTCATTTGCTGCATGCTACTGCTTGACCACTTGGTTCATGAACAAGGATAGTTTTTTTTTTCTTTTTTGGCGAGTAACAAGGATAGAATTAGTATAAGCAGGAGATTTGTTTTTGTTCATGCAAGTCAGGCAGCAGCAGCTACTATATATGGCGCACTGGCTGGTGAGATCGTAGGATTTGATCTTGTCAATCCCCTCCAATCCTCTTGAATTTGGGATTAATAATCGAATAAGCCCGTAAGCATACAGAGAAGATATTAGCGTGTTTGGCTGCTCAAGTTACAGCTTGTTTCACCTTATTCTCTCTCATAGAACACTATTGAATCATACAAAATAATCTAGAATGTACTGTGCAACGGATCAGCCGAAATTAGGGCAGGGGAGAAAGAGAGAGAGAGAGGGTAGCGACTAGCGAGGTGACTTCTCAGGCGACGACAGAAGGCACGGGCGGCAGCGGGTCCTTTGATGCAGCAGTCTGTCCTCAACAATCTTACAATAGAGTTGGATGGATTGGAAAAGTGATGTGCAAAAAGAGGTCACAACTGCTTGGGGATTCCATTTTTATATAGGTGAGAGATGAAGATGGAGTGGGAGAGGATCGGAGGAATCAGGCATGGGCGCATGGCCGGCAATAGAGGTGTCAGCACATGGAATTATGAACGGTGATGGTGGCACTAGAACGATTTTACATCTTTGTTGATGGGAATTGAAGACAAATTTAATGGGGATCACTACGTAAAAAACGATTTTTAACAACGGTTCAAATTTTTTATAGGGACGGCTGGTGATGGAGCCGCCCCTACAAATGGAATAGTAGGGGTGACTGGTGATACGAGCCGCCCCTACAAATGGGGTCTGATTTGTAGGGGCGGCTCAATTACCAGCCGCCCCTGGAGTTGCTATTTGTAGGGGCGGCTGATGATTGAGCCGCCCCTACAAATGCTCCCGTATACATAGCTCCGATTTGTAGAGGCGGCTCAATCACCAGCCGCCTCTACAAATGGCCCACATGTAAAACAGCTGCATCACCTTCTTCCTCCTCGGGTCACTCACTCCAACCCGTGAAAGAAAGGTGGGGAGGCCTTGGGCACCTCCCAAAAATTGCTCTACTAAGGGGGTAAGGTTTTGGTCTCAAATCCTTTGGTGGAGAGGTTGTAGAAGGTAAGAAAATGCTATTCCACACTTTTTTTGAAGTTTTAATGGTTGGTTAGTGAATAATTAGAGTTTTGTTTTTCTCTCTCTTCTATGGTGCTTGAGCTACTTATGAAGCAAATTAGACCCAAGTTTTAAATATACTAGGATAAATTAGGGAGGGGAACAAGATCATACCCTTATTTGGTCCATGTTTCTTGATTTTAGTGAACAATTAGTTAGTTTTATGCATGTTTCATGTGCATGTAGATCTAGATCTAGGGTTTGGTTTTTTTATTAATTTTGTTTTTGTAAATTTATGTTTGATAAAATTGGACTAGGGTTTGTATGAAAGATATTAGGTAAAATATAATTGTTGCTAATTGTTGTCTTTGAAATTATTTATTTGAATCAATAAATATGTATTTTAATTATTTATGGATAAATAGGCCATTAATTGATTTTCCTCTACCATGGTATATTTGTATGCTTCATGTAATTATATTAGATTTATATTCATATATATCTGAAGTATATACAATTATTCTCAAGTAATTATTAATTTGATTCATTTTTATATATATCTAAATAAGTAGTCCTTTAATGTTTGTTTTGTTGTTGTTGTAAAAGATGGAGTACAAGAACTCTTGGATGTATGGTTCGTTAAGGTTCAAGGCAGGTTTCCGTGAAGAGGTGGATAAATTTATTGAAGCCGCAAAGAAGCATGCAACGACATTGAAAGAGAATAATGATACAATTATTTGCCCCTGTAAAGATTGCAAGAACCGTATGGCATGGACATATGTGACTATCATCAGATCACATTTGATTATGTGAGGATTTGTTGAGGACTACACAGTGTGGATTTATCATGATGAAACGGTTATTGTTAACGACGAGGATGAGGAGGAATACGATGATGAAACCATAGAATCCCTGTCCCAATATTCAGCAGAGCTTGATGCACGAATGAATTTCGAGTTTGGCAATGAATAAGGTGGTGATGCTGGTGGTTGGGATGGTAACGACGAAGGTGGTGCTAATAATGATGGTGGAGCACGTGTCGGGGATGAAGATGATTTGGAGGACATGATTCGAGCCCTTGGACCAGAGATTTTACTAAATAGCCCGAAAGGTCTAGAAAATTTGGAAAGGGTGAAAAAAGCATCGAAGGAGACTGTGTATGGTGTTGAAAAGGGCTGTCCGACACATTGGACATTGCTACGTTTTGTGCTTGAGCTGCTCATCCTAAAGGCTAAGTATGGCTGGTCAGACTGTAGTTTCAATGATCTATTGCATCTCCTATCATGGGTGCTGCCACAACCAAACTCAGTTCCCGCCAACACATACCAAGCGAAGAAGGTCATAAGTCCATTGACAATGGGGGTTGAAAAAATCCATGCATGCCCCAACCACTGTATACTTTTTCGTGGCGAAACGTTTAAGTCACTGGATAAATGTCCCCGGTGTGGGGCTAGCTGGTACAAGAACAATGACCTTTACGGTGGGGACGAAGCCTCCATAGGAAAAAAGAGGAATAAGAAGGGTACAAAAAAGGTGGTACAAGAATCTCAGCCCCCAAAGGGCACTCCATTAGGCAATGATGCAAAGCAGAGAAGAATTTCTACCTTGGTAATGTGGTACCTGCCAGTGACCAACCGTTTGAGACGTATCTTCCTAAACCCTAAAGAAGCCGCACTCATGACATGGTGGGATGATGAGAGCAAGGTGGATGATGATAAGATTACACACCCGGCTGATTGTAGTCAGTGGCAAAGGTTTGATGAGAAGCATAAAGAATTCAATGATGACCCAAGGAATGTACGGTTTGGCTTGAGCACTGATGGAATGAATCCCTTCAATGAGAGGATGAACGACCACAGCACATGGCCAGTGATCTTGACCATGTACAACATCCCAACATGGTTGTGTCAAAAGAGAAAGTACCTTCTCCTCACTATTCTTATTTCTGGCCCTAAACAACCAGGCATTGATATAGACATGTTCCTCAAGCCTTTGATGCAAGAAATGGAGAGGCTATGGAGGCATGGGGAGCAGATGTACGATGCGTTCCAAAAAAAAGGACTTCATATGCAGAGCAATAATATTTGTTACTACCAATGATTACCCCGCGCTATTTGCTTTGTCTGGACAGATCAAAGGGAAGACAGGATGATTAGTTTGCTTGGATGGTACTACATGGGTGTACCTGGATGCATCCAAGAAGATAGTTTACCTAAGGAGCCGACGCTTCTTAAAGACAAGTCACAAGTACCGCAGCAAATTGTTCTTTAGATTTTATGACAATGCCCCAGAGATTGAACCCCCTCCGGAGAGACGTCATAACGGAGAACACGTGTACAGAATGGTGAAAAACATACGCGTCGTCTATGGAAAGAAGAATCCGGATGGAATGAACAGAGATAGAAGCACACCTCCTGTCGAAGGCGTACCTTTCAAGAAACAATCGATCTTCTTTCAGTATCTGCCTTATTGGCCAGACTTGGAGGTCCCCCATGCCATTGATGCTATGCACATGCAGAAGAATGTCTTTGAGAGTCTCATTACTACTTTGATGGACACAGGCAAGTCAAAGGATGGTCTGAAAACACAGAAAGACATAGTGCAGCTAAACGTGATGCCACAGCTTGACCTCGTACCTGAGGCTAATGGAAAATACACTCTGTCTGCGGTGTGCTTCAACCTAACACTAGACGAGAAGAGAGCTATATGCACTTTCCTAAGGGGGGTCAAAGTCCCGACTGGGTTTTCAGCAAATATGAAGAAGCTAGTGTCGATGAAGGACTTGTCAATAACACACTGCAAGGCTCACGATTGCCATGTGATGCTGATAGTGTTTCTACCTATTGCAATCAGGGCTATAAAGCCAGAGTTCTTAAAAATGGCCATCACCCGCATGTGCTACTTCTTTTCGAAGATCTCACAGAAGATGATTGGCAAGCAAGAGCTGAGTGACCTACATGAATTTGTGGTGGAGACACAAAACCAACTAGACATGTGTTTACCTCCTACTTTTTTTTATATAATGCCACATCTCATGATTCACATGGTTCATCAGATACAGGCGCTGGGCCCTTGCTACTTGCATGAAATGTGGTCCTACGAGCGGTTCATGTCAGTTCTAAGTCGATACGTGCATAATCGAGCATACCCAGAGGGCTCCATGATAGAGGGTTACAGTACTGAAGAAGTCATTGAGTGCTGTCAAGAGTACCTAAAAGTACAGAAAGAGATTGGTAAACCCGATTCTCGTCACAAGGGTAGGCTGGCTAGGAAGGGCTCTAGTGGTAGAAAAGTGTTCATTAACCATGATTACAAAGAGGTGAGTCGGACGCATTACAGTGTCTTGCAGAGTACACAACTGATGCTACCATACATTGATGAACACTTGGATATCATTATGGCGGAGAGAAATGGCCGTTCGGATGATTGGGTTATGAAACAACACAAGCAACGACTAACTACATGGTTGAAGGACCAAAACATACCGCCTAGAGAAACCGTAGACTCTATTACCATCAGTAGGTTGGTGGAGGGGCCATCGAGACAAGTGACATCTTGGAATGCTTATGACATCAATGGGTATACATACTATATCCACGCAAAGGATAGTAAATATGTGAACCAAAATAGTGGCATTCGAATAGAGGCTCTCATTGGATTAGGACGAAAGATCCAATACTTTGGCATCATTGAAGGGATATGGGAACTTGACTATGGAAGGGATATAACGATGGCCCTGTTTCGATGCCGCTGGATCAAACAACACCAACTAAACGAGATCAGATTGAGAGTCCTGGACCTCGAGAATCTAGGCTACCAAGATGACCGTTGGGTGCTCGCTTCACATGTCGCACAAGTTTTCTATATGTCTGACCCACAAAGTAACCTCCCCCCGAAGAAGAAGATAAAGCACGTTGTTGCCTTCGGGAAACAGCACATTATTGGAGTTGATGGCATGGACGATGTTGAAGCTTACAATAACTACGATGAGATGCCGCTATTCATAGACTTTCCTAAGAAGATCAGTGTTGTGGAAAAGAACCTACCCAAAGACATATTGCCATGGGAACAAAAAGATGTCAAGGGGAAAGTCGTTACAGCGGGCTAGTGTCGATGTTTCACCACCGATAGCCTACCACAGGGGTACCCGGGGCAGTTTATTCGGGCTTCAGCGTATGCAGAACTCGACGGTAAATGCAAGAGACAGTCGATTTATCCTTGTTCGGACCCTCGATCGTGATCGAGTAATAGCCCTACGTCTAGTTGGCGTTAGCCCTTGCGTTGGATTGATTGTGAAGTGTTTTTCCCTTCAGGAACTCTGCCCTCCTTTATATAGTCAGGAGGCCAGAGTCCTAGTCGGTTTACAATGAGAGTTCCTAGTAGGATTATAGAATAATACTACTACTAAGATTACACGAAAAGAATCCTAGTTAGACTAGATCTTCTCCCTTCCTTATGGGGTATCCCATGGATCCCGTATCGACAAGCCCCCGAGCACTTCATGGTTGAACTCTGGAAGCCTCGTCTTGTTCCTTCAGGTCTTGCCGAGCAGAAACAAGCATCGTCCAAGTGCTTTCTTGAGTGAAACCGTATAGCACTTCTTGGGATCTTCGAGTGGTGTGTGCTTTTTTGAAGAAAAAAGTACACCCATCTGGGTATAGCCCCCGAGCCTCTTGCTATTTGGAACAAGGAGCTGGAGGGTCTTGTCTTGAAATTGCTCTAATTCTTCATTGGAGGGGTTCTTTATCAAAAAGAACTCGGATATAGATCGGTCCGGGTTCTTTTTGTCTTGAAGCCTTGAAGCGGTCTGTCTTGAAGAAGAACTCGGATATAGATCAGTCCAGGTTCTTTTTGTCTTGAAGCCTTGAAGTGGTTGAGTGTAGCCCCCGAGCCTCTTGCTATTTGGAATAAAAAGTTGGAGGGTCTTGAATCTTATGTTGTTCGAAAACTCCTATCTTGAAAAAGTCTTCTGAGTGATGTGCGCTTTTTGGAAGAAAAAGTGCACTCACTAAGTGTAGCCCCCGAGCCTCTTGCTATTTAGAACAAAGAGTTGGAGGGTCTTGAATCTTATGTTGTTTGAAAACTCCTGTCTTGAAAAAGTCTTCTGAGTGATGTGCGCTTTTTCGAAGAAAAAGTGCACTCACTGAGTGTAGCCCCCGAGCCTCTTGCTATTTGGAACAAAGAGTTGGAGGGTCTTGAATCTAAGTTGTTCAAAGAACTGAAAACCTCTCCTGTTGTAGCCCCCGAGCATCTATCCGGGTTCTTTTTATTCAGAAAGAACTCGGATTCTAGGTCTTGGCATATTCTCTGGTAATATGCTATTGTCAGCTGTAGTTGTGTGGTGGTGGTTGAGTGTAAATGCTGTTTGTTCATGAGTTGTATAGTGTTGGTATATCCTTCTGAATATGCTCGTCCTTGAGTACTGTTCCTTCACGCCTGAGCCCTCTTTCATTGAATTCTGTCTTTTCACCACGTCCTTTGTTAGGTTTGTTTCGTTGGTGCTCCTGGTCCATGTGCACCGCTTCTTTGGTCTATAAATACCCTCCTGGTGTGCCGTTTTGATTCATCGAGCATTTTGTTGCGTGGTCTGAAATCTCCATAGTCATGAATATTATAGTTTCTGAAGTAGAGCAGGCCCTGGGCGTATTTTTAGTTTTTGTATATCTTGTCGAGGCTGGAGGGAGTCTTGTGATAGGGATTCGAGGAAGAATAATCCCGCAGTGGCATTGCACCAAGAGGTACATGGTAGAAGTTGGAGGAAGTCTTATGATGCGGGATACATTCCTTCATCCAGCAGTTTTGGGTAGATCCCCCTTGCCTGCCCTACGACTGTCCGGTGTAGATCAATGCCTGATCTGGTGTCACATCGGATTTGGGTAGACAGATGCCTGCTGGGCTTCCCTGTTCCATGTTGTCCCGCCGTGCTGCTGACTTCCGCCTCGGATATACTGCATTCATCCTTGGAAGAAAATAGTGTAGCTGAGTGCAGTTTGTTCTACCAAGTAGCAATTTGGAACACATAGTCGTTCTAGAGCCTAGTTGTGTCCGGGTTCCTTTTTGCTACCTTGCTCATCGTAGTATCGAGTTCGTTGGGTCTTGTAAGATGTGTAATCTTGTATTTTTTGAAGCCATTTGTAATGGAAAGAATCTTGTCTCCTGAGTTGTCATTCTTTTTTCTGCCGATGTCCTGGTTGTTTATGAGATTCTCGAGTTCTTTCTTTAAGAACCAGGTTCTTGTGTTCCTTGTGAGGTAACCCTTCGTTGCTTCATGGTTGATGAGTTCTTTTTGTGGCAATATGATAATTCTGCTGTGGTGCTGGATGGATAAGTCTGAAATCTGCCCGTTGAACTATACCATTGTGTAGAAGTGTGTCGTCCGTCATTTCAGCTGTGTCAGTTGTGGTGAGAAATGGATCGTTGCGCTCTCATGGGCCTAGTGGGCTGGGTTTTTATCGCTGTAAAATCTATTTAAAGACCTTTCTCCTTTTTCTCTGCTCCCCTGCCTTTGCCTTGAAACCCTAGTCTTCAAAACCCCACCGCCGCCATTGCCACCGTCATCTAAGTGTTGCCATCTTAGCATCATTGTTTCTTAGTTCCTTATTGCTTTTGCTAGTATATGGGTCAGAAGAAATCAGCAAGCAAGTCCCAGGCGACCTTTGTAGACGAGGAGGCATCGCTTTCTGTGATTGAGAATCAAGAATTTATGGCCATGAGGGTTGCTTAGAAGATCTAGCTGGCTCTAACCACGACTAAAGATCAATTGCGTGAGCTTGTCAGTGATTGCCTGATCTAGGTCAAGGAGATTGCTGAGTGGAGAGCTCCTGGCCAGCATCGGGTCCCAACTCTAGGTTCTGGTGAGATTGTTCTTTTTGTCTCCTTTATCCGTGCTGGACTTTGCCTTCCAGCCTCTGCTTTTCTTCATCGCTTTCTCAATTATTTTGGGATTAGCTTGAACCATCTTACTCCCAATGCTGTCCTTCATCTTTCTATTTTTGTTTATCTTTGTGAAACTTTTCTTGAAATTCCTCCTTCTCTTTCTCTCTTTCGTTACTTCTTCCATCTGAAGCCCCAACCCCGCAGCGATGACACCCATGTTCTTGGTGGCTGTGGGATTCGGTTTCGTTAGGGTCGTAAGAGTAGATTCTTTGACTATGACTTGGTTGATTCTATGAGGGACTAGCGTGCCGACTGGTTTTATGCCGCCAATATGATTCCTCCTCTTGCTGTTCATTCTGGTTCTGGTCCCATGGTTAATAAAGAATCCCTTGACGGTGGATGAGCTCTAGGCGATCAAGACGTTTCTTGAGAGGATATGTGCTCTAAAACAGCAAGGCTTGACCGGCTTCGGTATTGTCTCCAGTTTTCTTCACCGCCATGTTCAACCTCTGAAGGAGCGAGAGAACTATGGTTTTGAGTACTCTGGAGCAGAGGGCCCTTCTCATGTGGTCCCTACCCTTGAGTTGACTGGTGAGGAGGTGCTCGAGCGCCTTCAGAAGATGTTGAAGGGAGTAAGCGTCATCCCGCATACTGTCCCTGAGTATTGTGCCAACAACCCGCCTCCTGCTGTGAGTTGTTTTTTCTTATGCTGGTACTTTTTGTATTTCCTTTGCTGTCTCCACTTTTTGCTTAATCTTTCTCGTCTGGTTGTTTTACTCTTTTATAGGAATTGGGGTGTAACTTCATTGATCCGATCCCCCTTGACGACTGCCCCGCCATTGTGGAGCTTGGGGGAGAATCTTGCTGGGGCATCTTTAACCAGTAAGTTTCAAACCACCACGATGTTTCCTGGTGTTTCTTTCGCAATTCTTGACACATATGTAGAGTATGTTCCTTGTCCAGTTCCTCGAGCTCCCCGCAGTGTTAGAAAAAGGGGGCGAGCAGATTGTTCTTCTTCTTGTTTGTCTGCTCCCAAGAAGCCTCGCCAATCGAGTACTCGTCCAGGTACTCAAGTTATAGGTAGCGTGCTCCTAGGTGAGCATATTAATACATTTAACCTTTTTGTTGTTTGCTTTTGCCTCTATCCGAGTACTTTTCTTCTTTTTCATTTGGCGCTGTGGAGGATCATGATGCGGCCCTTGTTACACGTCGGTGAGTTGTTTTTTTGTTTTTGTGCTGTTGAACACTTCTTTTTGTTTTGACTTTGACCTTGTTCTCTTGTAGTAAGCGATCGTCGACCTCGAGTTCTTCTAGAGCTCCGGTACCGACCACGTTGCTCCAGTTTCAAGGTGGTGGTGATATTTTTGCTGCCATAGTTCCCCCTCTAAGGTCTTCTGTTGGTCTTGGGGGTTTTATGAAGAAGAAGATAGCTAAGTGAGTGAATCCTAGTTAAATTTCTTTGCTTCTGTTTTCCTTTTTCTGATTCATATTCTTATCGTCGATTTTCCTTATCATCTTGCAGGCCTTCGCCTTCCCTTAACCCTCAGTCAACTTCTTGTTAGTCCTCTGGTGCGCCCCTATGTTCTGAGTCTTGAGACTCAAAATGTGCGGTCGGCGAGGTGGCTGTGAAGGGGATAGGGTTCTCTGGTGATCCCGCAGCTACTGATTTGCTGGCTCTGGAGGTGACTGTGGTCGTGATGGTGGAGCCATCTAGGGAGGTAGCCGAGGCTTCCCAGGGTACGGCCCTGGTCTTGTCTTCTTTGCCTCAGTCGGCTTCTCCCTCTGCTCCTCTTCCTAGTGGCGTTCAGCGACTAGATGATGATGTGGTGCAACAATTTGATGCCACTCATCGGTTGTCTGAGCTGACCGCTGCCTGGGGGACCTTCGAGACTTCTTTTGGTGAAAAACTCCAGGTAAGTCTTTTCTAAAGTTCTTTCTTTGGATGTTCGCCTTTCTTCTATTTTATGTCTTGTTTTTCTCTTTCTCCTTTTGCTCAGTCTTTTTCTTGGGATCATTCTGGCTTCTTTTTCTCGTCTAAAACCAAGAAAAAGTTGTCTTCTGAGGTTAGTGCCCTAAAAATAGAGCTTGATCTCTGTCGGGCCGAGATGGAGACCGAGCGTCAAACGCACCAAAAGGAGGAAAAGGCTTTCCGTGCCCGGGTGGTTGAGGCGGAAAAGCAGAGGGGTGCAGCTGTGGAGGCCATGAAGAATGAGTGCAATGGTATTGCGGGTTCTTTTTGTTTCCTCTTGTATTCAAATTTCCCTTTCTGCTGACTTGTTTTTTGGTGCCTGGTCTAGCTCTCCGAGTTGAAAAGCAGAAGCTCTCAGAGGGTATTGAGGAAATGAAGACACTTGTTCGCAATAGTCACAACAAGGCTAAAGAGGTAATTACTCGTGCTGAAGAAGAACTCGCACTTGCCAAGTTGATTAGGTGCGGGGCTGATAAGGATCTTGTGCAGGTCCAAAAAACTATTGAAGTTTTGAATGGCAAGTTGGCGATGGCTACTGAGAACTAGAATGCTTTGTGGAAATCATTTCGGTCAGTAGTCGATCTTCTCTGGACTCCAGCAGATGATGGTCAATCTTGGGCTCAGTTTATTCCTCAAGTTCCAACTCGTTTCTAGGAGTTCATGAAGAGGTGCGCCCAACTTTGTACCAGAAATGTTCTTGCTCAGGTCTGGGTTCTTGCTTCGGAGGTGCCTTTGTCCAAGGTTGCAGAGGAAGCCGAGAGTCAAGAATATCTGGATGCCGTTGAAAAGGTGGAGCCTGAGGTCGAAGACTTAGCTAGGAGGATTGTAGATAATCTTAATATTGATATTTCCTCTCCTGACAACAATGCTTGATGTATTTGACCTTTGTTCTCCAGCGTCTGTAATAGGATATTATACTTCTTTTTGAATGAAAATCCTTTATTTTTCGTTGATGTCTTCTTTGCATGGATGTCTTCGCCTTGTTTATTCTTCAAATGAGTTGTCCAAGTGATTAGAATTTTTTCTGAGTAGTTGTTTCTTGGGCGTGGCACGCATCCACAGTTTAGAGTGGTCGTGTTCTTTCATCCGTTGTAGGACAATTCCTTGATAGGTCGAGCGTTTGTATGGCTTTTATCTGAGCCATGTAAACAACTCGGGGTATGAAAATTGTTGTCTTGTCATAGTCCCTTGATTTGCCAAGTGTTTGTCTGGCTTTCATCTGCGCCATGTAAACAACTCAGGGTATATAGATCTTTGCCTTTTTGTTCCTGTCAGTATTAAAAAGACTTAGGACCAGCGATCTCAAGCATCTTTAGTTTCTTTGCTTTCGTCTGGTGAGCTCAAGCATGTTGTCAGCTTTTTGCTTAACTCAGGGTGTGGCCAGCATCTGGCTCTTTCCCTGGTTGTGAAAACAACTCATGATCGGTTTGGGTGTTAGCTTATCAGCTACCCTCATCGACGGGCTCAAGCATCTTTTCAGCTTTTTTGCTCTTGGCCGGTAGGCTCAGGCATAATTTCAGCCATTTTGCTCTTTGGTTTGGGTGTTAGCTTATTAGCTACCCTCATCAGCGGGCTCAAGCATCTTTTTAGCTCTTTTGCTCTCTGCCGGTATGCTCAGGCATAATTTCAACCATTTTGCTTTTTGGTTCGGGTGTTAGCTTATTAGCTACCCTCATCGGCGGGCTCAAGCATCTTTTCAGCTCTTTTGCTCTCTGCCGGTATGCTCAGGCATAATTTCAGCCATTTTGCTTTTTGGTTCGGGTGTTAGCTTATTAGCTACCCTCATCGACGGGCTCAAACATCTTTTTAGCTCTTTTGCTCTTGGCCGGTATGCTTAGTGAAAACAACTCGGTAATATTCATAATACGACATATGTTGTCGAGGAGAACCATCTTTATTGATCATGATCATTTACATGCTTATTGAAAACAACTATGGGAAATCCATAGTAATACACATATTGTCGCGAAACACCATCTTTATTGATCATGAACGTTGATCTCTTGTGGCTTGTATGTGTATTCTTCCTTGATTTGTTTTTCACGTGTAGAATCTTCTTAGTTGGCTGATGTGCCATGTATTGTTGACTTCTTTTCCATCTTCATTTATCAACTTGTACGTGCCTGGTCCGGTGACTTTTGTGATAATGAAAGGACCTTCCCATGGACTTAGTAGTTTATGGCGTCCGTCAGTTTTTTGTATTCTTCTTAGTACTAGATCTTCGATTTGGAGTGATTGAGGCTGGGTATTCTTGTTGTAGTGGCGTCTTAAACCTTGGAGGTATCTAGCTGATTGAAGGGTAGCGTTTACTCTGACTTCTTCTGTACTGTCGAGTTCTAATCTTCGGGTGTGTTCTGCTTCTCCTTTGTCATACTGTTCTATTCTTGGCGACGTCCAAATTAGGTCGGCAGGTAGTACAGCTTCTGATCCATAAACTAGGAAAAAGGTGAGTATCCGGTGGCTCTACTTATTTGAGTTCATAGCCCCCATACTACTTTTGGTAATTCTTCGATCCACTTGGATCCATAGTCCACTAGTTCTTCATACAATCTTGGTTTTAACCCGGCTAGTATGAGTCCATTAGCCCTTTCTACCTGTCCATTGGCTTCTGGATGTGCGACTGATGTATAATCTATGCCAAAACCACAATCTTGTGCCCAACTTTGGAATTCTGTAGCTGTAAATGGAGAACCCAAATCTGTGATGATTCGATTGGGCATGCCAAAGTGGTGCATAATGTCTTTGATGAACTCGACTGCTTTGGTTGCGCTGTATTTTGCGAGTGGTTTGTATTCAATCCACTTGGTGAACTTGTCGATTGCTACAAAGATGTACTCGAAACCGCCCTTTGCTTTCTTGAGAGGTCCTACTTGATCTAGTCCCCAGCAGGAGAAAGGCCAAGTGGGAGGGATGCAGATGAGATTGTGAGCTGGTACATGAGCTTGTCTTGTGAACATTTAACAACCTTTGCATTTTCTAATGAGTTCTTCTACATCTTTCAAAGCGGTTGGCCAGTAGAATCCAGTGCGGAACACTTTGCCAACTAGTGTTCTTGAAGCGGCATGATTCCCACAGCACCCTGAGTGTATTTTGTCTAAGATTTCTTTGCCTTCTTCAAACGAGACACATTTTAGGAGTACTCCTGATGATGTGGCTCTTCTATACAGCTTGTCCCCTACTAGAACGTAGTTCTTGCTTCTGTGAACAACTCGGATAGCTTCCGCTTTATCTACTGGTAACTTATTCTCTTTGATATAATCGATAAAAACCTGAGTCCATGAGGTGGTGATTACCAAAATCTAGGTGCCTTTTGCTAGGAGTTCAGGGGTTATCTCACCGGGTTGTTTGATAGAGGGAGCTGATAACTCTTCTATGAATACGCCGGGTGGGACCTTTGCCCTGTTCGATCCGAGCTTGGCGAGGACATCTGCTGCAATATTAGAATCGCGCAGGACATGTAGAATTTCCAATCCTTGAAAATGTTTTTCAAGTTTTTGTATTTCAGCGCAGTAAGCGCCCATGTTTTCTTTGGTGTAGTCCCAATCTTTGTTGAATTGGTTGATGACTACCGCCGAATCACCATATATGAGTAATCGCTTGATTCCAAGGGTAATTGCTACTCGGAGTCCATGGATGAGGACTTCGTATTCTGCTTCATTGTTTGTGGCTTGCCATAGTATCTGAAGGACATACTTGAGTTGTTTTCTGTCTGGAGAAATGTAGAGAAGGCCAGCACTGGCTCCGCCTAGCTTGAGCGATCCATCAAAGTACATCTTACAATGGTCAAGGATGGTATTTGGCATGGGTTGTTGAATCTCTATCCACTCGGCCACAAAATCGGCAAGGGCTTGAGATTTAATTGCCTTTCATGGGGCGAAATCGATATTGAGAGCACCAAGTTCAACTGCCCATTTAGATATGCGCCCTGTTGCGTCTTTATTGTGTAGGATATATCTGCGAGTGGGAAATCTATCACCACGGTAATCTTGTGGCTTTCAAAATAGTGGCGAAGCTTGCGTGAAGTGATCAGGAGGGCATAGAGTAGTTTTTGCACATGCGGGTACTAGATTTTTGATTCTGACAGTACTTCGTTGATGTAGTATACGGGTCATTGTACTTTATATACGCGCCCTTCTTCTTCTCTTTCTACGACTATCGTCGTGCTGATCATAGTAGAAGTAGCCGCAATGTACAGCATCATGTCCTTGAATTTCTTTGGAGGTGTGAGAACGGGTGAGGTTGTGAGGTACGTCTTGAGTCTTTTAAAAGCTTTGTTGGCTTCTTCTGTCCACTCGAACTTGTTTGTCTTCTTTAGTAGTTTAAAGAAAGGTAACCCTTTTTCGCCAAGTCTTGATATGAAATGATTGAGGGCCGCCAGGCAGCCTGTTAGTTTCTGCACATCTTTGACACTTTGAGGAGGGCCCATCTCTGTTATGGCTCAAATTTGCTTGGCGCTGGCTTCGATTCCACGATGACTGACCAAGAATCCTAGTAGTTGTCCTGAAGGAACTCTGAATACACACTTGCTTGGGTTCAATTTCCACCTCCACCTCTTCAGGTTTTCAAAGGTTTGCTTTAAGTCTTCAATTAGTGTGTTCGGGTTCTTTGTTTTTACTACTACATCATCCACATATGCTTCTACATTTTCGCCAATCTAATCACCAAGGCATGTTTGGATAGCTCTTTGGTATGTGGCACCAGCATTCTTGAGTCCAAATGACATGGTCTTGTAGCAGTAGGCGCCGAACGGAGTGATGAAAGATGTCTTGCTCTGGTCTTGTTCTTTTAATGCAATCTGATGATATCCTAAATAGTAATCAAGAAAGGATAATAGGGTAGATCCTGCTGTTGAATCAACTATCTGATCAATGCGTGGTAGTCCAAATGGATCTTTCGGGCAGTGTTTGTTGATATCTGTGTAGTCAACGTACATGCGCCACTTGTCCGTATTCTTTTTTTGTACTAGAACTGGGTTTGCTAGCCAATCTGGATGAAGGATCTCTCTGATGAATCCGGCTGCCATTAGCTTTGTGATTTCTTTTTTAATTGATGCCTTCTTGTCAGGTGAGAATTGTCATAGCCATTGCTTCACAGGCTTGGAGCCTTCATTGATATCGATTTCATGCTCAGCCAACTCTCTTGGGACACCTGGCATGTCGGCTGGCTTCCAAGCGAAGATATCTTTGTTGTCCCGAAGAAAGTTGGTGAGCGTGAGTTCCTATTTTGCCGAGTGGTGGGCGCTGATGGTTGCTGTTTTGGAGGGATCACCGGTGCCCAGGTCGATTTGCTTAACGTCGGCTTCTTTTGGTGGTGCGAGGATGCTGGGCTTTTTAGCCGGTATCTCTAGTTCTTCTGGGCTCATTTCTGCGGCAATAGTGGCTATTTCTTTTCTACCATCGGTAGCTTGTGCCTTGGCTACAATTTGAATTGCCTGAACATCACAGTCAAAAGCACGCTTTAAATCACTTCAAAGGGAAAGGACACCGTTAGGCCCGGGCATCTTAAGCAATAGGTATGGGTAATGCGGTATTGCCATGAATTTCGCTAGTGCTAGGCACCCGAGGATTGCGTGATATGATGAATCGAAGTCTGCAACTTCAAACTTGATGAACTATGTTCGGTAGTTTGAGGGAGTGCTAAAAGTAACTGGTAGAGTGATTTGTCCAAGTGGCATAGCTGCCTTGCCAGGTACTATCCCATAAAAAGGGGTGCTCATTGGTGTAATCATCCCGATGAGTTGTAGTCCCATCTTCCTTAGCGTCTCTGAAAAGATGATGTTGAGTCCAGCTCCCCCATCGATTAGTACTTTTGTGACAGTCATGCCGACGATAGTTGGATCTAGAACCAGTGGGTAATGGCATGTGTTTCCTACGCTAGTCCATTGGTCTTCTCTTGAAAATTGGATTGGATACTATAACCAATTGAGATATCTTAGAGTAGCCGGTTCTGCTGCCATGATAGTTTGTAGAGCTAGCTTCTCTTGATGTTTGCTTCTAGAATCTGAGGCCCCAGCGAAGATCACTGCTACTGTCCCCCTAGATTTTTGGAATCCCTTGTCTTCATGGTTGTCTTCATCTTTTTTCTGATTGTCTTCTTCAGTGTTTACCTTATTATCTTTTCTTGTGTATCGCTCGTTGAAGGTGTAGCAATTTCTGGTGGTGTGATTTCCTTTAGGATGCAAGATGCAATGCATGTTTTCAATGTCGTCATACCCTCTGGGTTTGGAAAACTTCCTTGATTTATCAGCCACCACTATAGTGTTGTCTGGTCCACGTTTTCTTTCCTGATGTCTGATGTTTCGATGATTTCGCTTGTCCGGGTTGTCTTGGTTGTTTCTATCCGGGAACCTTTCTCGTGTCTTCTCCTCTGTAGTAATCATCTTTTCTACTGTGCATCTAAATTCTTCATTATTTCTCGAGTTTTCTTTGCAGAAGTCCTAAAATTGCCACCTAGCCATAATTCCGTGAGAGAAAGCTTCAATTATTTCTCGTTTGGTGATGTCATGTACTTGAGCACGCGGTTTGCCAAATCGTCGATAGTAATCTCTGAGACTTTCGCCCCCTTTCTGCTTGAGTCCTTTTAATTCTACATGGGTGATGGGGTGTGTAATGATGCCCGTGAAATTCCTATAGAAAATTCTTTGCAAGTCCTCCCAATTTCTGATTGACCCTGGATTTAACTTGTCGAACCATTGGAGGGGCATAGTTTCTAGGGCCATGGGAAAGAACAAGGTCTTGATATCATCGTCTCCTCTAGCTAATTCAATCGACTATGAGTAAATCCTAAGCCACTGCCTTGGTTTGGTCTTGCCATCATATTTAGAGTGGTTGGACGGTTTGAATTTGTGGGGTAGTCGTATTGAAGCAAGTCTGTTTGCAAAACAGGGGAATCTATCGTGCGTTTCGGCTTCTTTGTATTCTGATTTGGCACCTCCTTCCTACCAACTGTCATTTTGTTGAGAGTAGTTCTATGGGGATGTCTGAATAGGTGCTTCACTTCTGATTTTCCTTGGTTGTTCGACTCGGTAGTTTTGACTATGGTCCCTTCTACTTTCTCTATTGTGACTTCCACTTGGTCCAAGTCTCTCGAAAGCGGACTTCCTTTGATTTTGATCTTCCTTCCTATGAGATGTTGACCTGGCAGGTAGTCTCAAGTGGGTCCTTTCGTCGTGCGCCCTTAGGGCTGCTGATCGGAGGAGGTCCCGGAGCTGTTCTTGTTTTTCACTGGGAAGTGATATCGCTCTGAGTTCTTCTAGTGCTTCTTGGATCCTATTGTAGGGTGTATTCGCCGTGTGTCTTTCTTCGGCTTCTTGTTTTGATTTTCTTCTATTGTACTCAGCCAGATCTGACTCATATTTGATCCAAGCTTCCTTGCGCTGCCTAGCACGGCGTTGGCGTCCTTGTTTCAATTTGTTTCTCCTTTCTCTGGCCTGCTTCTGATTCTCGGTCTCACCATCGTGCCCCTAGATAAAGGGTGATACGTTGGACTCAGATTCATCCGATGACCTAATGTTGGGTGCTTCTGGGGGAACCAATGGTGATCGAGGACGGCGAACCATGAATACTTCTCGTGCGTGAGTTGTTCTGTTATCGGTGTTGGTTTCCACACTGTCGGAGTCGTTGATTACTTTAGTAGAGGCTTCAAGGTCACAGATCGAGTCTCCTTCTTGGTAGGGTAGAATTGCCGTCGTCGTCGTGCCGACTAGTTGGGTACCTCTGTCTTTAGGAATAGAACCTGGCCAGTGCACGATGCAGTCTTGAGATGTTATAGTCAGTACGAGACCTTCTTGAGCTCCTTTTAGTGGCATTCTAAGCACTGGATCGAGGGATCCTTCGGGCCGTGCCTAATAAAATTTTGCCATGTTGTGGAGTCCGAACAGAAAAGGACCTGACTTCTTGGAAAGACTCTGAGTGTATTCTGAGTTATTTTCTTGATAGGCCGAGGCCACGTTCCGGAGCCCTGTCAGAAAAGAACTCAGTTTCTTGAAAGAACTCGGTAGAGATCCCATCTTGGATGTGGAGCCTGAGTTTGAGTTGGATGCGGAAATCCGCAAAATCTGAGTTGGATCAGATATCACGAGCTGCGCGAATCTTCTGGCGATTTGATATGTCGTAGTCGCCGAAATAGAAAGGTCTTCATGGTGATCTAAATCTTCGAGGAGATGACCTTGAAGCTTGCCATTGTCGTTCGCCTCACAGATCCATGAACCAAACATGAAGGTTGATCCCATCGAGAAGATCATGTTGTCAAGGTCCGTCGAGCTCTTGGATGCAAATTCGCCGAAATCCCCTACCTGGCGTGCCAGCTGTCGATGTTTCACCACCGATAGCCTGCCACAGGGGTACCTGGGGCAGTTTGTTTGGGCTTCAGCGTATGCAGAACTCGACGGTAAACGCAAGAGATAGTCGATTTATCCTGGTTCGGACCCTCGATCGTGATCGAGTAATAGCCCTACGTTCAGTTGGCGTTAGCCCTTGCGTTGGATTGATTGTGAAGTGTTTTTTCCTTCAGGAACACCGCCCTCCTTTATATAGTCAGGAGGCCAGAGTCCAAGTCGGTTTACAATGAGAGTTCCTAGTAAGATTACAGAATATACTACTACTAAGATTACACGGAAAGAATCCTAGTTAGACTAGATCTTCTCTCTTCCTTGTGGGGTATCCCATGGGTCCCGTATCGATAGCTAGCTAGTTGTTGAACATGAAGTGTTTGTGTAAGTGTGTGTTTGTAAGACTTCATTTATGCATGCGTGTAAGACTATATATTTATTTATGTGTGTAAGACTATATATTTTTGTATGTGTGTGAGACTACATTTATGCATGTGTGTGAGACTACCCTTTGCAACATCCAGATGAATCTATCTGAACATCCTCTTTATTACTACTAAAACTTTATGAAATCACTTAACACTTTATGAAATGAAGAAATGACCAAAATAAAAGTAGAAGGTCTTGACGAGTTATACAACTTTTATATTCATCACCTTTACAGCTGAAATCATTTAGTGTTTGAAAATCATGTTTGAAGCTGTCATTTTCTAAAATTCAAAATTTGAATTGTTCAAAATTAGTGACAAAGATAGATGACTAGACTAAAATGATAGAGCATGATTTTAGAAAATTTTAGAAAAAAACCATCACATTTGGAGTTAGTATGAGGGAAAAAAACTAGTTACAAGTTTCAGCCACAGATTAAAATAAGAAATCGCACTTGTTCATCATTGATCATCATGAACAGTTGTGATTTTTCTAGATAAAATTTGTAACTAGTCTTTCTCCCTCATACTAACTCCAAATGTGATGGTTTTTTCCTAAAATTTTCTAAAATCATGCCCTATCAAGTTAGTGTGTTGATTTGGTCATCATTTTCATTTGACAAAATTTGAGCACTTCAAATTTTCAAATTTAAAAAAATAACAAGTTCGAATGAGATTTTCAACCATTAAATGATTTCAGCTGAAAAAGTGATGAATACCAAAGTTGTATAACTCATCAAGATCTACAACTTTTATTTTGATTATTTCTTCACCAACAAAGTGATAGTAAACATTGTTCACAAATCAACATGTTTCTCGTATAGTTCATGAAACTATGAGTCATATGTGAATTTTGTGAACAATGTTTACTAATACTTTATCATATGAAGAAGTGACCAAAATAAAAGTTGTATATAGTGATGAGTTCAACAACTTTTATGTTCACGACTTTTATTGTTGAAATCATTTCAGGTTTCAAAATCTTGTTTGAAGTTGCCATTTATTGAAATTCAAAATTTCAATTGTTCAAATTTGGTCAAATGATAATATGATCAACATAAAAGTTGTAAATATTGATGAGTTCTACAACTTTGGTATTCATGAATTTTTCATCTGAAATCATTTACTCTTTCAAAATATTGTTTCAAGTTGAAATTATTTGAATTTCAAATTTTAAATCGTTCAAACAAAGTCACATGACAAGATGACGAAAATAAAAGTTGTACATGTTGATGAGTTATACAACTTTTATGTTTACTATATTTTCATTTTATTTCATTTAATATCATAAAATTGTAGTCAAAGTTTTAAAATTTAAAATTTTAAAATTCAAATTGTAGTCACATGACAAGATTGAGTTATGTTTACAACTTTTATGATAACAATTGTTTATATATATATTTGTGCATATATAGAATAATACAAAATATTATATACATTTACTTTGTGTTTTTGTGATTTAAAAAATACAGAATTAATAATTAAAAAAATAGAAATGCATTTATAGGAGCGGCTAGATCAGGAACCGCCCCTACAAATGCATTATAGGGGCGGCTGGATCAGGAACCGCCCCTACAAATGCATTTGTAGGGGTGGCTGGTTCAGGAACCGCCCCTACAAATCGCCCTGAGTATAAAATCGGGGGGGCGCTCGGGTGAAAATTAGTTTGGCGCTCTCTTCTTCCTCCCGACGCCGTTCGGCTGCCCAAGTGCAGGGCGATGACCTCAGCGGTGGCCAGCCCTCCACGCGGCGGCAGCCACCCTTGTCCTCCTCCTCTTCCTTCTCCTCCTCCTCCTCCTAGTCCTCCACCACTCCCCTTCCTCCTCGCGACGCAAGGCAGCGGGTCACGGCGGCGCGAACGGCGACCTAGGGTTTGGAGTGCAGTGTCCTCCTCGCCTCCGCGCGGTGTCCTCCTCGCCTCCTTGTCGGTCGCTGCCCTCCACCTCGGCCTGGCGCACCATACACCTTCTCGTTGGTAGCCTAGGGTTTGGGCACGGGCACGAGTGCGGCCTGACCAGGTGGCAGGCGGCGGCGCTGGCGGCGCTGGCTAGGTGGGTGTGGGTGGCCTCCTTCTACGACCTCACGCGCCGGACGCTAGCGGCCAGAGGGGAACAAACAGGTAGAGTGCGTGTTCTCGCTTTTCCGTCTAGCTTATCTCTGCATACTAAATTTTAGCCATATAATGTTTCTTTCTACATCAGTGTTCTAATCCAAATCCAAGAAACTAGCACAAGCAGAGGGCCGGGAACAAGGTAATAAACCATAGTCTCGCTTTTCCATCTAGGTTATCTCTTTTTACATGCTATATAAATTTCAGTTGTATTTCTTTCTGCATCAGTTCTGTGATACATCTTGTGATCCGATGTGTAGTTTCAGCTAGCTGATCAAGATCGATCGATCTCGTTTGAGGAAAGAACTCCCCTTTTCTGTGCCTCGACTTCTTGAGGTAATAAACTATGCCGGTTTCTGCTGACTACTTGGATGATGCTTCTTTGTTTACACTTGATTTCCATTTTCCTGCTTTCTATATGTATGTATAGAATCTGGTCTGTCTCTAAAGAATACATAATACGGCAATCAGATAAGGCAAAGATCCATAAAATCCAAAGATCATTTTGAAAGATTATTAAACAGCACTAAAATTTCCAAATATCAAATTATTTTCAATGTCAACTGCCTTTTAATAATCTATAACTTTAACTTGTAACCATTGCACACAATGTACCAGCAATCAATGACTCATTCTATCATACATGATATTGATTCCAGTAAAATCAAGTTAGGCAATTACTCAAAACTTTCTTGCTACCATTCATGACTTGAGTAGAAGTACATACAATTGCCAACCAAAGACCTACTCAGCTCATGGTCTAGCTGCCTAGTTCTCTGAAACTTTGTTTGTACAGGTGCCTTTTAATAAACTATGCCGGCTTCAGCTGACTACTTGGATGATGCTTCTTTGTTTACACTTGATTTCCGTTTTTCTGCTTTCTATATGTATGTATAGAATCTGGGCTGTCTTTCCCAGCTGTGCAAAGTTTCAACTTTTTGCTTCTGAGATGAGATTTCTCCTCCTGCAACTGCAAGTAGCAGGCAGCTGCTCGATAACTAGATATTTGATCTTTTATACATGGGGAAGGGAAAGAAATAAATGGCAAGGCACTTATAATTTAGCTTCGTGATAATTCAGCTTAGAATTATCTAATAAAGTTTGCTTGCTAGATTTATTTAATTTTGTTGATTTCTTGCTGCATATGATTCTTTATCTGCTTCTTCCGATCGATCCACACAAGTTCTTCTAGCTAGCTGAAGGAGCCATAGAACGAAGAATCTGAAATGAATAATGCATTACATTTCTATCACGGCTATATAATCACCATTTTTTATATGAGTTGATCAACCATGCCAGATGGCCTCCACTTCTCTGCTATCCACCTTCCCTGACACTGCATCTTTCAGACCACCATATATGAAGGAGTGTGATCACCCGGCTTTGTATATCCAGTTTCAATCTCAGGATTGCCTCTAGCACCTCCCTCGCTGATAGCAGTTCAGCCAATTCCTATCTCACTCCTTCAAGCTACAGCTCTACCCATATGTGTCGCACACACTTGCACTTGAAAATAGGTGTGCTCCATCTTCATCATATCGTCCACACGTGACACAACTCGTGACAATTCTCATCCCATGCCACCGCAAATTGACTCGGAGTGCTAGGCTGTCATGCCCCATCCGCCACAACTGGTGAATCATCTTCTTTGGACACTTTAAATTCCACACGCATTTCTAGAATGGGTCCTCTATTCGGGCAGCAGTTGTCAAGTTGGAGCCTCCTCGTCTAGACTCCACCCTTCTCCTTTTATCTTCCATGAACACCTTGTATGCCAATCTGACAGTGAATTCACCACAAGTGTTATAATGCCAGGCTACTAGATCATCCATACCTGCATGAACTGGTATGCTAAGAATGCATTCGACATCTTCCTCCCAGAACATCTCTCTGATTAGCTCCTCATCCCATGAACCATTGATCGGGTTTATCAATACATCTACTCGTGTCAGCAGGTTATGACCTCTTGGTGTAAAAGGCCTGCATGACTTTTACAAGATCCACACAAGTTTGCTTGCTAGGTTATCACGGTCTTAATCTTCAGAAGATGCTATAATTCTTGATTTTGGGACGCTAACTATGATTTTACTTATTTTAAACCCAATCAAACAAACGATGACTTAAGAAAGACAAATGATCTGAAATGAAACTAGCAATAGATCATACAAATTCAGTTTTAAGCTCTGAGAAGTCAAAGTTCAGTTCTGTCTTGTATGAAGTGTACCGTTGCTTAGCTTGCTATTGAATTACTTTATCATATGACAGTATGACACCAGAAACAACTGTAATCAAAAGCTTTTGCTGGAAGAGCAACAAGCATTTTTCGTTTGCATATTACCCGATACAGTTATGAGTTATTTTGATGGTTAACAGTTCTTGAGAACAAATTGGCTCTAACATAAAACTTTGGCTAGAAGATGCAAATCAAAAGCTTACTGCCAAGGCTTACTATGTACAAGAAGTCAAGAGAATAAAGTAGTAAAATACTGTCATTATGAGAGCACTACTAAGGTTGAATTAATTACAAAGGTTGACTTTTACATTAGTTTTACTTTAGGACATATTCTTCCTGAAGGACACATGTTTGGCCTTCAGCAAAACATGTGACATAACTTAATGCAGTAGGTCTGTTGACTTGTGACCTTCTGCTGCTGCCAGTTCCTTTTGCCGCTGTTTTTTTACATACTTATATCCTTGCACTATTTCAGTTCTTTTGGAAACTTCAGGATGATTTCAATTCCTTTTATCTTATATTTATTTGCTACCTCATTCCTTTTACTATCTACTGATGTCTTACCTCATTAAATGAGTATGAAACCCCACTCAAACTGGCTTTAACCTTAAGATCTTAAACTGGAAGTGAGTGTACATGCGTTTCTATAAAAAAGAAGGGCCTAGCTAGTTGTTGTTATTCTTTTTACTGGACAACCATTGAACTTTAACTGCTACCTAGCTAGGTTGTAATATTGCATGCTTCCTTTACAATATAATAAAGTCTGACTGTTGCTTTAAAACTGATAACCTACTGGACAATCATTGAATTTTAGTTTTAGTTTATGTTTGCTTGTCAATTTCAGTTTCATTTTTTAGTAGCTATCTCCATCTGTACCTCTCTCTCTCTCTGGTGTGAGTGTAGCAGCAGCAAGGCCATCTCTGGTGTGTGCGTAGCAGCAGCAGCAAGACTACTACTACTACTACTATACTGAACTACTACTACTACTCTACTCTACTGAACTACTACTACTCTACTTGCTACTGCTAGCTACTCCTACTCCTACTAGCTGGCTGCTACTCTACTCTCTTCCCTAGCTCCTAGCTGCTACTCTACTCTCTTCCCTAGCTGATGGCAGTCAATTGTTTTTTGGCTATTTTTCCTATCCTCTATATTTGGGAAGCAGCAGCTACTTTTTTTTACACATTTTCCTCTCTATGTTTGCTAAGCAGTTGTTGGTTTTTTTTGCCAAATCTCCCCTCTCCTCTCCTCTCCTTTGTTTTGCCGATGATGAAATTGTCCAAGTCCATACATTATATGGAATATGAGCTGATGATCAAGAAATTGTGAGGAACTTGGCATCATTAGCAGCCGCCCCTACATTACCTTCTCCTCTCTTCTCTGTTATGATGTCTTGATGCTCTAAGTTCAAGATCAAATGATGATTGATATGTTTCTGAGGCCTCTACTACTACTACTTCTCATTTTTTCATATATTATTGTTTTATAGGACTACTTTGGTTTATAGACCTTTTTGATTTCTTATACCTTCTCTCGTACCTAAAGCACACTTTCTTGCATCTATTAGAACAAAGAGCGAAATAATGTCGTGGACACCAGACAGTGCAGCCTGATGCTTCGAGCATGATGAGCAGCCAACCTATGAGGAGCAAGCACTAGAGGACCAGCTTACTCAGGAGCAATTTGATAACGAGTTAGAAAAGGATCTAGAAGTGATGCTTACTCAGGAGCAGTGTGACGAGGAGGAAGAGGGAGCAGAAGGAAGAGTAGGAGAGGCTGCTGAAGGCAAAGAAGTTGATGATGAGGAGGACTCAGAAGAGGGATATGTAAGTCCCGAGGATCCTTTCCCACGTGAAGCCAGAAGGAGGCCAATGGAGGAAGATTTGGACAAGGATTTTGGCCCGAACGAGGAGGTAGGAAAAAAGCCTTAGTTTGTAAATTTTGCTAAAGCTTTGGATGTGTTACCTCTGCTAACACTTTGACCTGTCGTATATACAGGTCCCTCCTAAAACTCAGAAAAGACGACGTCGACGTCCGCGACATCTCACTAGACAAGACGTAGTATAGGAAAGGAGAGCAGAGGCAACAGCCACAGAGATGGATCACGATGCCTTTGCTCCACAACCTCAAGACACAACCACGACTACCATGCCTAAGAGGAAATGAGGGGATAGAAAAGGAAATCTATATCCAGATAAGGCATGCTATGTGATAACAGAGGTCGGTCCAGCAGGGGAGATCCTTGAGCCAAAGAAATTAAGAGGACGATTCTGTAATGCGATCGAGGCCCTATGTCGACGAAATATGGTCGGTAGTCTACCTAGGGGTATGTCCAAGGTAGTAGATTATCGGCAGACAGATGCGCAAGCCCCAAACAAGATGGTGACGCAAGACAGACACGAGGTTTTATCCAGGTTCGGCCGCTAAGAAGGCGTAATACCTACGTCCTGCGTCTGATTTGTATTGCTGTACGTCAATGAGAGATATCTTTTAGAGGGGTTCCCTGCCCGCCTTATATAGTCCGAGGGGCAAGGTTACAGATCCGGAAACTAATCCTAGTCAGTTACAATTGCCATATGTGGCTGGATAAGGATTCCTATTCTAACCGACCAGGATCCTGCTTGGTCGCCAAATCCGTCTTGATTCCTTGTGCGGGACTCCGATCAGGTTAACTAGGCCGCACGTCATCTTTCGGATGGACTGAACCCATCGGTCCAGGCTAGCCCAAGCTTAGCCATCAGGGTATAGGGGTTAATACCCCCACAGCTAGTCCCCGAGCACCATGTATTATGCTGCGACACGCCATTCTAACCTTCTCCGACAAGCGAGGCTTGAATTCTTGACGCCTCCGACCACCGTCATCACCGGAGAAGTAGGTTGTCCGAAGAATGTATGGTGTTCTTAAGAAAAAAGAAAAAGATTTATATCCTGAGAAGTGTGCCCACTTGTATTTCTGAAAAGAAATGTAAGTGGTCTTGAAGCATAGCATCCTTAAACATCAGAAGCGTAGGGGTCGAAAAACAAACACATTCACCGCAAGGTGAAGTGTGCCCACTTAGTCCCCGAGCTTGCTGGAAGGTAAAGTATGAGCCTTGTAGCAAGGTCTAAAAGAAAAGTCTCTTAACTGTATGTGAGTACAAATCACATGTAGCCAAGGAGAACCATTATTCAAGCAGTGGTCGGGGCAGTCCCCGAGCATACTAATAATCCTCATACTCATTCAAAACACAGGGGTCGATTTAAACAAACACATTCACCGCAAGGTGAAGTGTGCCCACTTAGTCCCCGAGCCTGGTAGTAGGTGACGCAGGCACGTGGTGCCAGCGTCTAAAAAAGACATTCCGCTGAGGTTAAGAATCCAATTGCCTTACAGGCAAAACAAGATACACCGGCAGGTGCATCGTATCGACGTAGTCCCCGAGCTTGCTGAAAGGCAAAGTATTAGCCTTGTAGCGAGGTCTAAAGAAAAGTCTCTTAACTGTATGTGAGTGCAGATCACATGTAGCCAAGGAGAACCATTATGCAAGCAGTGGTCGGGGCAGTCCCCGAGCATGGCCGTGGTCGGAGTGATCCCCGAGCACGAAAGTGGTCTGGGAAGTATCCAAGCACAGTAGTGGTCTAAGCAGTCCCCGATCACTTGCGCTGCTTGTACTATTATTTTGTATACTTTTCTCTATTCTCTGCCAAGGCCAGTCTGACACGTCTAGTCAAAAAAGTAAATAGGTATAGTACGTCATTCTGTCTTCTTTTTTTCTTTTTTTTCTTTTTTTTGGCAAGCAGTCGGTGGACACCTGTATTGAGGTGTGTCAGTGTGGGCCCCCTTACACCATCAATGAAGAGGCGCATACACTGTTAACGAAGGAGCGCGTTTATTGGCGCAGATTTCAAGGTTGTGTGAACAACCGTCTGCGGCGCGTGCGCACGACTCCCAACATTCTCGGGCGGACGAAACGACGGTGCTCTTTGTTTTATATAATGCAGATCTAGTAAGTTACTCATACCATTCCCCATTGTCATCCGCCGCCGCAACCTTCTTCTTCCTCCTACCGAACCCTATTCCCCCAAAAATCATCACCAATCCCCTCGGTCTCCCGCATCCACCCACTTAGTAAGGACGAACTAATGGCGAAGAGAGATGCCCAGAAGAAAGGCGGGGTCATGGCGAAGGAATGGTGGAAGTCGCGGAGCAACGAGCAGACCATCGAGGACCTCGTCGCCATGGGAGTGCTCCACAACAAGGCACTTGCGGGTTGGCGTGCACCGAAAGGAGAAAGCTTCCCCGATCCACAACCAGGTGAGATTGTGGTCTTTGAAGATTTCTTCAAACGGGGTTTTGGGATTCCAGTGCACCCTTTCCTTCAGGGTCTCTGCTTGTACTACGAGATTGGGATTTGCAATCTGCATCCCAACTCGATTCTTCTTATCTCCACCTTCATCCATCTCTGCGAGGCTTATGGTGGCTTCCAGCCCCATTTCGACATCTTTCGCCACCTATTCTGTCTTCGGAAGAAAGGGAGTGGTGGCTCGAAGATCGCCAGAGGCGTTTACCTGAACCTGCATAACGGCATGAAGGCTCAATACCTGCACTACCCCTGGAACACCTCATTGGACGAGTGGTACAAGAAGTGGTTCTACATCCGTGAAGAGCCGAACACCATCACTCTGTGCGATGTGGGACTGATTCCAGAGAAGAAAAGCAGCTGGTCGGAAAGGCCCAAGAACTTGGAGCAGATCGCCGAACTGCTCGAGATGATCCCGTGGGGAAGGCTTGATGGCCCGAGCGTTGTCGGCAACTTCATCAGCCGAAGAATTCAGCCTTGCCAGAAAAGGATTCACCCCGGCTTCGAGTACCAAGGAGGCGCTGATCCGACGAGGACCAGGAAGGAGCCGCTCGACAAGATGGAAAATAAGGCCAGGATTGGAGAGCTATTCAACCTGGCCGATCCCAATTATGTTGCATTGAACGCCATCGAACACGCCTTCAAGCTGGCTCGCCCTCCCCCAAAGGTAAATGACACCTCCTTTTAACTATAGAGTCATGTTGCATCAAGAAAATAACTGTCTTTTTCTTCATTTTGTGTCTCAGTGTAATGGCCATGACCGGGCAGGAGTGTTTGTGTCGCCTCCCCCCGGTGTAGAATGGCCGCAAGCTACTGGGCCAGCCACCCAGACCAGCGCCAGAACCGACGACGCTCACTGGGCGGTACTCGAGACCGTAGAGGACGCCTCGACCAGAGCCACTGGCAAGCGTCTGACTGCCAGCAAACGACGTCAAGCCATCTTCCCCCCGTCGGACGATGAAGAAGAGGATGCGGACATCTTCCGGCTCGTCCCCCAAAAGAAGAGAAGGCAGGTGGGACCGTCGGAGCAGGGTGGCTCCTCTGTGCCAGCAGTGGTCACAGCACCGACCACTGCAACACAGAGCACAGACGAAGGGAACATGTCGCATCATACTCCGACGCCCGCACCAGAGGTTGAACAAATCCCGGTGGAAACTACCGAGCAAGTGGAGCAGGGGCGGTCGAGGAGACGTTCCTTTGCCACATCCTTCCGCAAGTCAAAACTGTAAGTATCTATACTTTTGATGTAAGCTTTGCATTTTGCATTGGATGCGATTATCTTCTGAATTTGTCTCTGAATGTGTTAGATCGGCGTCCACCGAAAGCCCCGACTAGCTAGCTGGGTGCAGAACGTCCTTACCAACAACGGCGGGACAAACTGCTCAGCAACCAGCCGTGGAGGAGCCCATGGCAAGGACTCCGCCTGGACCTCAGCAGGCGGACGACCGGACGCCAGTCCCCGAGCAGAATACAAGTGCTCCAAGCACGAACCCTGATGAGGCGGATACCACGACGCCAAGGGAGTTGGATCTAGCTAAGGGACAGCAGCCAGAAGTTGCCCGGAACATGGTTGCCGATGCGACGGCTCATGGGAAAGCCCTGGTGGTCGTGGAGGCTGCGAACTCCGGACCAGTGCCGCCTCCCAAACAGGAGGCTAAAGAGGACGAAGTGGAAGAGATCCTGGGCCGTCCCCAAGATAGGCGACAACATGTATATGTGTCACGCTATCGGAACGACGAATGGGTCATGCACGAGGAAATCCCAGAGGCCGAAGAGACTTTAAGAGTCGAACGGGTGGCCAAGCGTCTGGTGACTGAAGTCCAGGTATATTTGGCTTTAGTCCTTGACCCTGTTGTGTAGTCGAACTGTCTGACGTAGCTTATCTGTGTGCAGGACTTGATGAAAACTGTAAGATACCGAAAAAGGTGCTTCGACCAGATAGAAGGAGTCATGATGACCAATAAGGAGCTGACGGCTGAAGTGGAACGCCTACGGCGCCAACTTGAAACCGCCGACCAGGAGAGGACAGACCAAGAAGCACAGAACCAAAACCTGGTTGGCCAGCTCAAAAACAAAGAGCAGGAGAAAACAGGTAAGTGTTCACCGTATCACAGCAAGTGCGGGACTTGTGTTATTTTGTTCTTGACAGTAATAGCTGTAATGCAGGTTTAGAAGCCAAAGTGACCCGCCTCCAGGGGGAGAACAGCCGTGCGCTTGCAGAATGTGGTCGCCTGAAGGAGGACAACGAGAAACTGGCATGCCGCCAGTCGGAACTCCAAGACCACACTAACAGAATGAAGGACGACCTGAAAAGTAAAAACTCCAGACCACCTTGCTCATTCAATTGCCCACATTGTCTTGTCGTGTCATCACGTTTGATGTCTTGTACTGTTTTCAGTTTTGAAAGTCAATGCCAAGAGGCACCTTGAGGCTGTGATCAAGGAGCGTGACGACTGGAAAGCACAATGCCTTAAGGCCACCGAGGAGCGGGACACGTGGAGCAAGCGGTGCCAAGAAATGGCAACTGGCATTGTGCCCGTCCTCGACCTTATCGACCCGGCGCTCATAGAGGAAGAGCTAAGGACGCCTCAGCTCGGACTGGTCGAGAGATGCAAGCAAGCATGGGGATGGTTCCAAGACTTCGTGAAGGAGGCGGGTGAGTACACGGGTGCCCATGTGCTAAGCATGGTGCGTGCTCACTACCCCCTGATCAATCTCAAACGCTTGGAGGCTAGGTACCCGAAGGAGATAGACCCAGACAAGGCCGAAGAGCTTCGGACGGCCCAGCTGGACTTGTCATCAAAGATAATTGGTGATATTAACCTGTGCGGAGGTGGGATAGCACCTGTGCAGGGTATGCCATCGACAAGCCAGCTAGAAATGCCATCAGCTGCAAGCCAACCAACGAAGCCTGCGGTCTCGACCAGCCAGGCACCGGTGGGGCCATCCCCTTCAGCTTGACTAGCTCTAGAGTCCCCGAGACTCGAGTAGAGGCGGCGAGCAGTAAATGCCATGCGCCCCGAGCAGCCAATGTAATAGGCTTAGAGCTGTAGAAGGAGGACATAGTTGTGTTATTGTAAACTTGAGCCTTTTCAGGCAAGCTTGTAATAACGTAACTGTATATCATTATAAGCTTGTTTATTGTATACAAAACGCACTTTAAGCTTGAAATTTTTTGTTGATGTAACTAAGTGGGAACGTGTTAACGTTCTATTTAGTTGTACCGTTTTGCTCGACACGTCATCCTGAAAAGTTTGTGCGGCCCTAGCCTGGCATGTGGTCGGAGTATGAGGTACTATGACCTATGCATACGTGGACGCAGACAAGTCAAACCAGGGGGGACCTACTGATCACCCGCAATGTAGAGAGCGGATCCCGTGCACGTATTGGGAGGAACCGGAGACAGGGCCTGCTCCGAAAACCGTAGGAGTGGTGGTCGGCTTGTACTGTCTTAAGTTAGAATAACCATAAAATTCGGAGTGACACATTAGAGTGGTCGGAGAAATCATAGTTGCTTTAGTAAAGTAAATCGAAAATACAAGTAGAGTACATATCTCAGTAGTTAAGCATAGAAGCGTCTAAGCTTGTCGATGTGCCATGAGTTCGGTACGTCCGTGCCGTCTAGATGAGCTAACCTGTAAGACGTTGGACGTGTGACTTCCTTAATCATGAAGGGTCCCTCCCATGGGGTTGCGAGTTTGTGGACACCAGCCTAGTTCGTCTTCCACTTTAGGACTAAGTCCCCGACCACGAAGAAACGCTCTTTAACATTCTTGTTGTAGTACCTGCGCAAAACAACAAGGTATTTGGCCATGCGTACGTAAGAATCAAGCCTTTTCTCTTCTGCGCTGTTGATTTCTAGCTCCCGTACTTCGTCGACCTTGTCTTCGTCGAAGTTCTCTACCCGTGCTGATCTGAAAGCTATATCTGGTGGGAGGACTGCCTCAGCGCCGTAAACCATAAAGTATGGTGAGACGCCGGTGTTACGACTAGGCTGAGTTCGGAGGCCCCAGACAACGGCTGGTAACTCCTTGAGCCATCTTCCAGGAGCTTTATCGTTTTCTCTGTACATCCTCTTCTTCAATGCATCCAAGATCATGCCATTAGCCTGCCCGACTTGTCCATTAGCTCTAGGATGCGCCACCGAGACGTATTTTACAACTATGCTCCTTTCATCGCAGAAGTCCCAAAAAGCATTCCCGGTGAACTGAGTACCCAGATCAGTAATGATGCTGTTGGGCACGCCGAAACGGTGGATGACCTGGTCGAGGAATGTAACAGCTTTCTCTGAGGATGCCTGTACCAGAGGCATGTATTCTATCCACTTAGAAAACTTATCAATTAACACGAAGACGCATGTAAATTTCCCAGGAGCTGGTTTGAAAGGCCCGATCATGTCCAGTCCCCAGCATGCAAAGGGCCAAGAGGCTGGAATCGTCTGGATCTCATGTGCTGGTACATGGATTCTCTTGGAGAAGAACTGACAACCCTCACAGCGGCGGACTAGCTTCTCTACGTCGGCCACTGCTGACGGCCAATAGAACCCTGCTCGGAAAGCCTTACCGACCAGTGTTCTTGAGGCCGCGTGGTTGCCGCAGGAGCCAGAGTGGATTTGGTCTAGGAGATGCTTGCCTTCCTCCTGGGTTATACACTTCATCAAGAATTCCTCCTTAGCATTTTTGCGCCATAACTTGCCATCGACGAGCAGGTACTGCTTACTACGACGCATCAGGCATTCATTTTCTGTTCGATCGATATAACCGCTACCGTCTGTTAAGTACTTGATGAAAGGTGTTCTCCAGTCCAGCTCATGAGTGGTCGGAAGCGGCTCGGTTGTGCTCGGTGCCGGAACCGTAGCCACTAATTGCTGGTCTGAAACTTTGTCGGTCGTTGAATCTTCGTCTTCAATGGAAGGCGTGAGCAGGTCTTGGACGAATACGCCATGTGGGATTTTGGCTCGGGATGATCCTAACTTTGACAACGCATCCGCTGCCTGGTTCTTGTCTCGGACCACGTGTATGTACTCGATGCCACAGAACCTGCCTTCCAGCTTTCTTATCGATTTGCAATATGCGTCCATCTTTTCACTGGTCGTGTCCCAGTCCTTATTGAGTTGGTTGATGACCAGAGCCGAATCTCCGTAGACATAGAGATGTTTAACTCCAAGCTCAACCGCAATGCGTAGACCATGCAGGCATGCTTCATACTCGGCGGCATTATTAGATGCTGGGAAATAAATCCTGAGGACGTACCGGAGCTGCTCCTTGGATGGTGATACGAAAAGAACTCCTGCTCCTGCACCGTCAATGTTGAGAGAACCATCGAAGTACATCGTCCAATATTCATCGGATCCCAGAGAGGCAGGCGTACTTAAGTCTGTCCACTCGACAATGAAATCGACGAGTGCCTGAGACTTGATTGTAGTACACTTGCAAATTCCAAGGAAAAGGGGCATATCTCCATTGCCCATTTGATGATGCACCCGTTCGCATCCTTATTGCGAATGATGTCCCCCAAAGGATACTCGGTCATGACCACCACACGATATCCGTCGAAGTAATGTCTCAACTTTCGGGATGTTATCAGTATGGCGTAGAGCAGTTTCTGAATCTGTGGATACCTGGTCTTGGACTCATTGAGCACCTCACTAATGAAATAAATTGGCCGCTGTACCTTGTAGGCGTGGCCCGGCTCGTCGCGCTCGACCACCATTGTAGTGGAAACCACCCGATCGGTTGCCGCAATGTAAAGTAGGAGAGTTTTGTCTTCTCTGGGAGCAGTAAGTACCGGAGGTGACGTGAGGTATTGTTTCAGCTGCGTGAAGGCAGCGTCTGCTTCCTCCGACCACTCAAACTTCTTGGACGATTTGAGCAGTTTGAAGAACGGTAGTCCTTTTTCTCCTAATCTTGATATGAAACGGCTTAGAGCAGCCATGCAGCCGGTGAGCTTCTGGACATCCTTCACCTTTTTTGGGGGCTTCATGTCTAAGACAGCTTTGACTTTCTCCGGGTTATGGGCGTATGCCGTCGTAACTGACGACGTTGCCGAGCAATATGCCAGAAGGGACACCAAAGATACACTTCTTTGGGTTTAATTTCCATTGGAACGTATTAAGGGCTGCGAAGGTGCGTTCCAGATTGTCAACAAGGGTATGTGCTTCCTTGGTTTTGACAACTACATCGTCGACGTAAGCCTCGACGAGGCCGTCTTTTATCTCGTCGTTGAGGCAGGCCTGTATAGCGCGTTGGTAGGTAGCGCCGGCGTTTTTGAGCCCGAACGACATAGTCGTGTAGCAGTAGGCGCCGAAAGGCGTGATGAAAGATGTCTTGATCTGGTCGTCCTTTTTGAGAGCGATCTGGTGATAACCAGAGTAGCAATCGAGAAAGGAAAGCAGCTCGCAACCAGGCGGTTGAATCTACGACCTCGTCTATGCGAGGTAAGCCAAAGGAGTCCTTAGGGCAGTGTTTGTTGAGATCAGTGTAATCAACAGCACATTCTCCATTCATTATTCTTTTTGCGTACAAGAACCGGGTTGGCTAACCATTCCGGATGATACACTTCTTTGATAAATCCGGCTGCCAAAAGCCGTGTAACTTCTACCCTAATCGCCTCCTTTTTGTCGCGAGCGAACCGTCGTAGCTTCTGCTTGATTGGTTTGGCTTTGCTGTTGACATTTAAGGAGTGCTCAATCAAGTCTCGAGGTACACCGGGCATGTCGGAAGGTTTCCATGCAAACACGTCCACGTTGCCCCTCAAGAACCTGACGAGCGCGTCTTCCTATTTGGGATCCAGGTCGGCCACGATGAGGGCCGTTTTGCTGGGATCACCCTCGACCAGCTGGATCGTCTTGTGCTCCTTGGATCTGATGTTCTTGCGCGGAGCCTCGAGCTCTGGGATCTCCAAGTGGTCGGCCGTGGTCTTCTTAGCGTCGAGCATGGTCTCGGCCATGCGAATAGAGAGGTCATGGGCCTCTGCTATTTTGAAGCTGTCGTCCTCGCAGGTATAAGCTGCGTATACGTTGCCCCTGAGGGTTAAAACTCCTTTCTCAGTAGGCATCTTGAGCACCAAATACCTGTAATGAGGTATGGCCATGAACTTGGTGAGCGACGGTCGACCGAGAATAGCATGGTAGGTACCGTCGAAATCAGCGAACCACGAAGTTGACGTAGTCGGTGCGGAAGTGGTCCGGAGTCCCAAACTGCACAGGTAGCGTGATCTGCCCGAGAGGTGTGGAGCTCTGTCCGGGGAGAACAGCCCCAGAACTGTGCCTCGTACGGCTTCAGGTCCGCCTGGGCTATTTTCAGAGCGGGCAGGCTGTTCTTGAACAGTATATCAATGGAGCTGCCGCCGTCGATCAGTACCTTGTCGAATTGAACCTTGTTGATACAAGGATCGAGGACCAGGGGAAAACGCCCTGGCTCGGGTATGGCGGCCCATTGGTCCTTCCTGCTGAAGTAGATTTCACGGTGAGACCACGGAGGAAGCCGCGGATCGGTGAGAAGGTTGTCGGTGTTTGCCACGTTCAAGCAAGCGCGGGCGAGCAGCTTGCGTTCTCGTTTGGTCTCAATGGACACCTTGCCGCCGATGATGGTGTGCACGCGATCAGTTGGCTTGACGTATTTATGACGAGGATCTGCATCGTCGTCGTCGTTGTCCTCGTTGCGCTGTTCCCCCGCGTCGTTAGGCTTGTCGGACGTATCCGGAGCCTGTTGACGCGTGTAGATAGTCTTGAGGACGTGGCAATTCTCCATGGTGTGGTTCGACTTAGGATGGAGCTGGCAGGGTCCCTTCAATGCTTTGGCGTAGTCGTCCTCGTAGTTTCGACGTCCGCTGCCTTTTTTCACAGTATTCACCTCGCCGTCGTCTTCTCGAGCGCGCTTGCTCCTGTAATCGTCGCGGCGGTTGCGCCGCTGATTACGTTGATCACGGTGGTCGCGGGAGTCGTTGCGCTGGTTGCGGTGGTCAAAGTTGTCGTTCCGACCACGATTGCCACGGTAATCGTCGCGGTGTGGGAGGTGGTCGAAGCGTGGAACCCTTGCTGCTTCTTCAACGATTATCTTTTTAGCGTCGTCAGCGTCCGCATATTTCTTAGCGGTGGCCAAAAGCGCTGTGACCGATTCAGGTCTCTTCCGGAGGAGCTTGTCTCTTAGGGCAGTCGTGGAAGCGGAGGCCGGTGACGAAAGCCTCGATTGCTTCGTTGTCGGATATTGATGGGACCTTGATGCGCATCTCCGAGAAACGCCGAACGTACTCGCGCAGTGGTTCATCCTTTTGATCTCGGATCCGCTGCATATCGTACTTATTGCCGGGTTGTTCACAAGTAGCGATGAAGTTGTCGATGAAAGCCTGCCTGAGCTCCTACCAAGAGTCAAAATAGTTCGCTGGCAAGCTAACCAGCCATTGGTGACCTGCATGACCAACAGCGACTAGGAAGTAGTTAGACATGATGTGTTCGTCAGCCATGGCTGAGCGGCACGCGGTTTCATAGAGCATGACCCATAATTCGGGGTTTTCCTTGCCGTCGTACTTCTGAAGCTTCTCGAGCTTGAAATTCTCGGGCCATATGACTTGGCGCAGGTGTGGAGTGAACTGCTTCAGACCCGACGGACCGTGGGCGGTGTCATACTCCATACGGCGATAGCTTTCATGGGATGCACGATCGTCGGCTCTCTGGTTGATGCGAGCATGCAGATCACGTCCACCGAGGTAATGGCGGAGATCGTTATTGCCATCGCGGCGATCTCGATTGCCATCTGGATTAGCCCTGCGACCGTGGTTATCACGGTGATTATCGCGGTTATCTCGGCGGTTGTCGCCTCGAACGTCGTGGCGGTTATCCTCCCGGCGGCGGTTATCGTCCCGACCACCGTCATGACCACCATTTCCGCCTTGACGGTTGTCTGATGGGTCGTTATTGTGCGAGCCACGTTGGTTGAGTGGCTGTGAGCGACTTGAGTATTGGCGGCTGTGGCTTGATTCGACAGAAACGGATGGAGCCCGGGCTTGGTTCATTTCTGCGGTCTGAGCCATAGCAGCTGTCAGATAAGCTTGTATGTCATCACGGATTACTTGAGTCTCGGGAGTGTTGGGCAGCCGCTGCATTGTCGCCATGGCGATGGCTACGTTGGCGCTTGGGGTCTTGAAGACTTGTTTATCCCCCACCCTGTCGAAAGCATTGTTGAGGTCACGCGGTTGGACACTTATGCGTCGTGCCTCCTGGTCTGCTTCAGCTTCAGTTTGCCGACGATTAAACCGGTCAATATTGCGTGCTTCGCGTGCAGTCTTTTCTTGTTCTATTTCGCCAACTGCTGGCGGCTCATCGTTGCTGACAACATGGATCAAATCCCCTCGTCTTGGCGGGAAAGACGGAAATTGGGGGAAACCCGGGGCGTGGTCTAGTAGATCCAGATCATATTTGACGCCTTCATCTTCGTGACGCTGAAGCTCGGTGTGGACAGATGCATCGGACGCGATGCCGGACGAGGAGCTGGAGTCACCCTCTTGGACTGTGTGGACGGATCCTTCCTGATAATCTTCAATCCGGACCATGTTGACGATGTTGCATGGCTTCGGCCGAGATCAGGGTACAGGAGACAGATCCGAGCGGCGTCGCAGGTCGTACGCGTAGCTGGAGGCAGCGTTTTGTAGGCTGTAGGGCTGGACCTGGTGGTTCTCCGTCGGGGCTTCGTACTCACAGAGTCGGAGACCCATCGTGATGTCCGGCCGGTGATGAGCGAAGCGCCCCTCAGGAGTTGATACGACCACAAGATCTGTTCCAAGTCGCACAGGACGACTGGTCCGAGCTGGTCGGATAGATCTGTCATGGAGGGCTGTTACCTGCTCGTTAGGTTGGATTTGAATCGTACTTACCAGAGCCAGGGTTTCAGCGAGTTGGATGCCGACCCGATCAACGGAGTCGAGCAGGTCGGTGTTGTCGATCTGCTTCCCTCTGTAGCAGGGAAGTGGACGACGGGTTGTTGGCGTGGCTGTAGGCGTGGTCGGAGCCGTGTTCACCATGGTCGGAGCCAGGTCCACCGTGATCGGAGCCGTGTTCACCGTGGTCGGAGCCATGACCACCGTGGTCGGAGCCGTGTTCACCGTGGTTAGAGCCATGTTCATCGTGGTCGGAGCCGTAGCCGATGCAGGTGAAGTAGTCGTCGGCGCAGGCTGAATCCGTGCCTCCTCCGTGGTCATGGCGATGGAGTCGTCGGAGCTGGTGGTCCAGGTGATCTGGCCGACGGTGAACGTGAGGCCGTTGGGCGTAGCCATGGAGCCGGAGATGATGACCATCTTGTTTGCTTGGGGAGCAGTACGCACACCCCCTACCTAGCGCGCCACTGTCGATGAAATATGGTCGGCAGTCTACCTAGGGGTATGTCCAAGGTAGTAGATTATCGGCAGACAGATACGCAAGCCCCAAACAAGACGGTGACGCAAGACAGACATGAGGTTTTATCCAGGTTCGGCCGCCAAAAAGGCGTAATACCTACGTCCTGCGTCTGATTTGTATTGCTGTACGTCAATGAGAGATATCTTTTAGAGGGGTTCCCTGCCCGCCTTATATAGTCCGGGGGGCAAGGTTACAGATCCGGAAACTAATCCTAGTCAGTTACAATTGCCATATGTGGCCGGATAAGGATTCCTATTCTAACCGACCAGGATCCTGCTTGGTCGCCAAATCCGTCTTGATTCCTTGTGCGGGACTCCGATCAGGTTAACTGGGCCGCACGTCATCTTTCGGATGGACTGAACCCATCGGTCCGGGCCAGCCCAAGCTTAGCCGTCAGGGTATAGGGGTTAATACCCCCACACCCTAGTAAGAGATAAATTGAACCCAGCAATCCCTAACTAGAAAGAGGCACCACAGAACAGAAAGAATGAACTATGGGATAGGCAGCTGAAGCTCAATTTTAGATTTCCGGAGGGTAAGCACGAACTAGTAAAAAAATGCTTTCAGGATGATGGGAGCGCCATTCCAACTTTGGAGGTTGGAGCTCAACACGAAGTATATCCAAAAGGGGTTAACTCCCTTCAACGAGTTTGGAAAAATAACTCCTAGTCAATGGGAGGAGCTCATGGCTCAGAAGACTTCATCGGAGGTGTGGGGGTATTAACCCCTATACCCTGGCGGCTAAGCTTGGGCTGGCCCAGACCAATGGGTTCAGTCCGTCCGAAAGATGACGTGCGGCCCAGTTAACCTGATCAGAGTCCCGCACAAGGAATCAAGACGGATTTGGCGACCAAGCAGGATCCTGGTCGGTTAGAATAGGGATCCTTATCCGGCCACATATGGCAATTGTAACTGACTAGGATTAGTTTCCGGATCTGTAACCTTGCCCCTCGGACTATATAAGGCGGGCAGGGAACCCCTCTAAAAGATATCTCTCATTGACGTACAGCAATACAAATCAGACGCAGGACGTAGGTATTACGCCTTCTTGGCGGCCGAACCTGGATAAAACCTCGTGTCTGTCTTGCGTCACCGTCTTGTTTGGGGCTTGCGCATCTGTCTGCCGATAATCTACTACCTTGGACATACCCCTAGGTAGACTGCCGACCATATTTCGTCGACAGTGGCGCGCCAGGTAGGGGGTGTGCGTACTGCTCCCCAAGCAAACAAGATGGTCATCATCTCCGGCTCCATGGCTACGCCCAACGGCCTCACGTTCACCGTCGGCCAGATCACCTGGACCACCAGCTCCGACGACTCCATCGCCATGACCACGGAGGAGGCACAGATTTAGCCTACGCCGACGACTACTTCACCTGCATCGGCTACGGCTCCGACCACGATGAACATGGCTCCAACCGCGGTGAACACGGCTCTGACCACGGTGGTCATGGCTCCGACCACGGTGAACACGGCTCCGATCACGGTGGACCTGGCTCTGACCACGGTGAACATGGCTCCGACCACGCCTACAGCCACGCTAACAACCCGTCGTCCACTTCCCCGCTACAGAGGGAAGCAGATCGACAACACCGACCTGCTCGACTCCGTTGATCGGGTCGGCATCCAACTCGCTGAAACCCTGGCTCTGGTAAGTACGATTCAAATCCAACCTAACAAGCAGGTAACAGCCCTCCACGACAGATCTATCCGACCAGCTCGGACCAGTCGTCCTGTGCGACTTGGAACAGATCTTGTGGTCGTATCAACTCCTGAGGGGCGCTTCGCTCATCGCCGGCCGGACATCGCGACGGGTCTCCGACTCTGCGAGTACGAAGCCCCGACAGAGAACCACCAGGTCCAGCCCTACGGCCTACAAAATGCTGCCTCCAGCTACGCGTACGACCTGCGACGCCGCTCGGATCTGTCTCCTATACCCCGATCTCGGCCGAAGCCATGCAACATCGTCAACATGGTCCGGATTGAAGATTATCAGGAAGGATCCGTCCACACAGTCCGAGAGGGTGACTCCAGCTCCTCATCCGGCATCGCGTCCGGTGCATCTGTCCACACCGAGCTTCAGCGTCACGAAGATGAAGGCGTCAAATACGATCTGGATCTACCAAACCACGCCCCGGGTTTCCCCCAATTTCCGTCTTTCCCGCCAAGACGAGGGGATTTGATCCATGTTGTCAGCAACGACGAGCCGCCAGCAGTTGGCGAAACAGAACAAGAAAAGACTACACGCGAAGCACGCAATATTGACCGGTTTAATCGTCGGCAAACCGAAGCTGAAGCAGACCAGGAGGCACGACGCATAAGGGTCCAACCGTGTGACCTCAACAATGCTTTCGATAGGGTGGGGGATAAACAAGTCTTCAAGACCCCAAGCGCCAACGTAGCCGTCGCCATGGCGACAATGCAGCGGCTGCCCAACACTCCCAAGACTCAAGTAATCCGTGATGACATACAAGCTTATCTGACGGCTGCTATGGCTCAGACCGACAGAGATGAACCAAGCCCGGGCTCCATCCGTTTCTGTCGAATCAAGCCACAGCCGCCAATACTCAAGTCGCTCACAGCCACTCAACCAACGTGGCTCGCGCAATAACGACCCATCAGACAACCGTCAAGGCAGGAAACGGTGGTCATGACGGTGGTCGGGACGATAACCGCCGCCAGGGAGGATAACCGCCACGACGTTCGAGGCGACAACCGCCGAGATAACCGCGACAATCGCCGTGATAACCACGGTCGCAGGGCTAATCCTAGATGGCAATCGAGATCGCCGCGATGGCAATAACGATCTCCGCCATTACCTCGGTGGACGTGATCTGCGTGCTCGCATCAACCAGAGAGCCGACGATCGTGCATCCCATGAAAGCTATCGCCGTATGGAGTATGACACCAGCCCACGGTCCGCCGGGTCTGAAGCAGTTCACTCCACACCTGCGCCAAGTCATATGGCCCGAGAATTTCAAGCTCGAGAAGCTTCAGAAGTACGACGGCAAGGAAAACCCCGAATTATGGGTCATGCTCTACGAAACCGCGTGCCGCTCAGCTATGGCTGACGAACACGTCATGTCTAACTACTTCCCAGTCACTGTTGGTCATGCAGGTCACCAATGGCTGGTTAGCTTGCCAGCGAACTATTTTGACTCTTGGTAGGAGCTCAGGCAGGCTTTCATCGACAACTTCATCGCTACTTGTGAATAACCCGGCAACAAGTACGATCTGCAGCGGATCCGAGATCAAAAGGATGAACCACTGCGCAAGTACGTTCGGCGTTTCTCGGAGATGCGCATCAAGGTCCCATCAATATCCGACAACTGAAGCAATCGAGGCTTTCGTCACCGGCCTCCGCTTCCACGACGCCCTAAGAGACAAGCTCCTCCGGAAGAGACCCGAATCGGTCACAGCGCTTTTGGCCACCGCTAAGAAATATGCGGACGCTGACGACGCTAAAAAGATAATCGTTGAAGAAGCAGCGAGGGTTCCACGCTCCGACCACCTCCCACACCGCGACGATTACCGTGGCAATCGTGGTCGGAACGACAATTTTGACCGCCGCAACCAGCGCAACGACTCCCACGACCACCGTGATCAACGTAATCAGCGGCGCAACCGCCGCGACGATTACAGGAGCAAGCGCGCTCGAGAAGACGATGGCGAGGTGAATACTGTGAAAAAAGGCAGCGGACGTCGAAACTACGAGGACGACTACGCCAAAGCATTGAAGGGACCCTGCCAGCTCCATCCTAAGTCGAACCACACCATGGAGAATTGCCGCGTCCTCAAGACTATCTACACGCGTCAACAGGCTCCGGATACGTCCGATAAGCCTAACGACGCGGGGGAACAGCGCAACGAGGACAACGACGACGACGATGCAGATCCTCGTCATAAATACGTCAAGCCAACTGATTGCGTGCACACCATCATCGGCGGCAAGGTGTCCATTGAGACCAAACGAGAACGCAAGCTGCTCGCCCGCGCTTGCTTGAACGTGGCAAACACCGACAACCTTCTCACCGATCCGCGGCTTCCTCCGTGGTCTCACCGTGAAATCTACTTCAGCAGGAAGGACCAATGGGCCTGCCATACCCGAGCCAGGGCGTTTTCCCCTGGTCCTCGATCCTTGTATCAACAAGGTTCAATTCGACAAGGTACTGATCGACGGCGGCAGCTCCATTGATATACTGTTCAAGAACAGCCTGCCCGCTCTGAAAATAGCCCTAGGCGGACCTGAAGCCAGTACGAGGCACAGTTCTGGGGCGTTCTCCCCGGACAGAGCTCCACACCTCTCGGGCAGATCACGCTACCTGTGCAGTTTGGGACTCCGGACCACTTCCGCACCGACTACGTCAACTTCGTGGTCGCTGATTTCGACGGTACCTACCATGCTATTCTCGGTCGACCGTCGCTCACCAAGTTCATGGCCATACCTCATTACAGGTATTTGGTGCTCAAGATGCCTACTGAGAAAGGAGTTTTAACCCTCAGGGGCAACGTATACGCAGCTTATACCTGCGAGGACGACAGCTTCAAAATAGCAGAGGCCCATGACCTCTCTATTCGCATGGCCGAGACCATGCTCGACGCTAAGAAGACCACGGCCGACCACTTGGAGATCCCAGAGCTCGAGGCTCCGCGCAAGAACATCAGATCCAAGGAGCACAAGACGATCCAGCTGGTCGAGGGCGATCCCAGCAAAACGGCCCTCATCGGGGCCGACCTGGATCCCAAATAGGAAGACAGCGCTCGTCAGGTTCTTGAGGGGCAACGTGGACGTGTTTGCATGGAAACCTTCCGACATGCCCGGTGTACCTCGGGACTTGATTGAGCACTCCTTAAATGTCAACAGCAAAGCCAAACCTAATCAAGCAGAAGCTACGACGGTTCGCTCGCGACAAAAAGGAGGCGATTAGGGTAGAAGTTACACGGCTTTTGGTAGCCGGATTTATCAAAGAAGTGTATCATCCGGAATGGTTAGCCAACCCGGTTCTTGTACGCAAAAAGAATAATGAATGGAGAATGTGCGTTGATTACACTGATCTCAACAAACACTGCCCTAAGGACTCCTTTGGCTTACCTCGCATAGACGAGGTCGTAGATTCAACCGCCGGTTGCGAGCTGCTTTCCTTTCTCAATTGCTACTCTGGTTATCACCAGATCGCTCTCAAAAAGGACGACCAGATCAAGACATCTTTCATCACGCCTTTCGGCGCCTACTGCTACACGACTATGTCGTTCGGGCTCAAAAACGCCGGCGCTACCTACCAACGCGCTATACAGGCCTGCCTCAACGACTGAGATAAAAGACGGCCTCGTCGAGGCTTACGTCGACGATGTAGTTGTCAAAACCAAGGAAGCACATACCCTTGTTGACAATCTAGGAACGCACCTTCGCAGCCCTTAATACGTTCCAATGGAAATTAAACCCAAAGAAGTGTATCTTTGGTGTCCCTTCTGGCATATTGCTCGGCAACGTCGTCAGTTACGACGGCATACGCCCATAACCCGAAGAAAGTCAAAGCTGTCTTAGACATGAAGCCCCCAAAAAAGGTGAAGGATGTCCAGAAGCTCACCGGCTGCATGGCTGCTCTAAGCCGTTTCATATCAAGATTAGGAGAAAAAGGACTACCGTTCTTCAAACTGCTCAAATCGTCCGAGAAGTTTGAGTGGTCGGAGGAAGCAGACGCTGCCTTCACGCAGCTGAAACAATACCTCACGTCACCTCCGGTACTTACTGCTCCCAGAGAAGACGAAACTCTCCTACTTTACATTGCGGCAACTGATCGGGTGGTTTCCACTACAATGGTGGTTGAGCGCGACGAGCCGGGCCACGCCTACAAGGTACAGCGGCCAATTTATTTCATTAGTGAGGTGCTCAACGAGTCCAAGACCAGGTATCCACAGATTCAGAAACTGCTCTACGCCATACTGATAACATCCCAAAAGTTGAGACATTACTTCGACGGATATCGTGTGGTGGTCATGACCGAGTATCCTTTGGGGGACATCATTCGCAATAAGGATGCGAACGGGCGCATCGTCAAATGGGCAATGGAGCTATGCCCCTTTTCCTTGGAATTTGCAAGCCGTACTACAATCAAGTCTCAGGCACTCATCGATTTCATTGTCGAGTGGACAGACTTAAGTACGCCTGCCTCTCCGGGATCCGATGAATATTGGACGATGTACTTCGATGGTTCTCTCAACATTGACGGTGCAGGAGTAGGAGTTCTTTTCGTATCACCATCCAAGGAGCAGCTCCGGTACGTCCTCAGGATTTATTTCCCAGCATCTAATAATGCCGCCGAGTATGAAGCATGCCTGCATGGTCTACGCATTGCGGTTGAGCTTGGAGTTAAACGTCTCTATGTCTACGGAGATTCGGCTCTGGTCATCAACCAACTCAACAAGGACTGGGACACGACCAGTGAAAAGATGGACGCATATTGCAAATCGATAAGAAAGCTGGAAGGCAGGTTCTATGGCATCGAGTACATACACGTGGTCCGGGACAAGAACCAGGCAGCGGATGCGTTGTCAAAGTTAGGATCATCCCGAGCCAACTCCCACATGGCGTATTCGTCCAAGACCTGCTCACGCCTTCCATTGAAGACAAAAATTCAACGACCCACAAAGTTTCAGACCAGCAATTAGTGGCTACGGTTCCGACACCGAGCACAACCGAGCCACTTCCGACCACTCATGAGCCGGACTGGAGAACACCTTTCATCAAGTACTTAACAGACGGTAGCGGTTATATCGATCGAACAGAAAATGAACACCTGATGCATCGTAGTAAGCAGTACCTGCTCGTCGATGGCAAGTTATGGCGCAAAAATGCTAAGGAGGAAATCTTGATGAAGTGTAT